>NC_071671.1:945000-1260000 GCF_028554725.1 Zeugodacus cucurbitae
ACACAGCCCGACAAAATTAAAAAAAACATGTTTCCTTCTTTGAATTTATCAACTTGTTCTAGTTAATTTGGGTTATATCATGAAAACTAGAGCTGATAGAGACAAACTGATTACAGATTTGAATTCTAAAATCAGTTGATAAATTCAAAGAAGCAAATCGAGTGTTGGACTGTGTAATATTACCCGTCGTATAATGCCCTGGTTAATTCGGTGAGTCGATTAGTTGAATATCAAGAGCTCTAATATGTATACAGGTAATCAGAAAACCGATCTGCATACTGAGTCAGATCAGCATTCCTAGGGATGCAAGTTCACTAACTTTAAGCTTACATTACATTACATTCACTGGATCAATGAATAGCACATACGCCGTTTTGGTATAGAAAAAAGTTAATAACCAATATTTTTACAAACAAGAAAAAACGTTAACTTCGGCTGTACCCAAGCTAGTATACCCTACACAGGTGCATTTCTTTTAGTAACTATGTGTTTAAGCAAATCTAAGAAGAAATAAGTAAGAAAAATAAGTAAAAAAAAGAAAACATTTTACTAACTCTTTTTAGCCGGGTTGTTTGCTAGAAACATTAAGGTTATATAGTTAACCGATCTGAACAATTTCTTCGGAGATTATATTATTACCTTAAGCAATAATCCATGTCAAATTTCTTGAAGATATCACGTCAAATGCGAACATTTTCCTTACAAGCCATTGATTCCGATCGTTCGGTTTGTATGGCAGCTATATGCTATAGTGAACCGATCTGAACAATTTTTTCTGAGATTAAATTATTTCTATGAGCAATAACTCACACCAAATTTCGTGAAGATATGTAGTATAATGCGGAAGTTTTCCATACAAGCCCTTGATTCCGATCGTTCAGTTTGTATGACAGCTATATGATATAGTGGTCCGATATCGGCAGTTCCGACAAATGAGCAGCTTCTTGAAGAGAAAATAACATCTGCAAAATTTCAAAACGATATCTTAAAAACTGAAGGACTAGTTCGTATATATACAGACAGACAGACAGCTAAATCGACTCAGTTCAACATCATTTATATATATACATTATAGGGCCTCCGACGCTTCCTTCTGGGTGTTACAAACTTCGTGACAAACTTAATATACCCTGTTCAGGGTATAAAAAGTGAATAACCAATATTTTTACAAAAAATATCATAAAATAATTGATTTAATGCAACTTAAGTGCATAGACATAAAATGTTTGTTTTAAAGCTCTCTTCGAAATATGCTTGTCTTAGTCTTGGGAAATATAAACAATTTCACATGATACCACACTTTGAGCTTGAGTTTAAGTATATATGTATGTATGTATGTAAAATAGCCACCACCTCATCTTGCCGTTGTTTTTCTTGTTTAATTCTCGTGTGTGTGTATGTGTGTGTGTGCGTAAATTTTATATAAGTATATATAATCTCACGTTGTTTTGCCCAAGCCAAGTCAATTTGATTTCATGATTTGCTGAAGGCGACAGTGCCTCCACCGCTATCATTGTTCACGCTGCTGTCTTCCCGCTATTATTCTGTTATTCGTCTGCGTTCAGCTGCTGCTCGTAAAATTTTATGCGTTTTTCCGGCGTTGAAAACGAAAATGAAATGGAAGTTGGTGCACAATTCCGAACAAATGCCAGCTTCTCGCATTCGAGTCAAGCCGCGCCGCGCCGCTCCGAGCCGGTGGTGTGAATGTTATGAGCGACTGTAATGTTGGTACACTTTACGTAGCAAATATGTACGAGTGTGTATGTTTGTATGTGTAGTATGGTATTATGTTTGTGCATAACAAGTACTACTCGTACACACTCTTATTACGAGTGTTTGTGTGCGGGTGGGTGTGCGGAGGGTCGTTAGAATGTTTATGCCGTTAGTTGTTGGGTTGTTGGGCTGTTTGACTGTTGTTAACGATTTGCCTTTTTATTTTGTTTTTATGTTTTCATGCCGCTCTGCTGCATTTAACGACTTTTCTCCGTCTTCTAATGTTATCCGGCCACCCCAATTCGTATTTATGTATTATAAACCCGCATGTGTGTATGTATGTACATACAAAAGTATTGGTGTAATACGCTTATTTTATACTCTCTAATGTACTTTGCAAATGTTCTGATTTTTCCAACATTTCCTTAATATTTTTGTTTCACTTTCATAGACACGTATATTTGTGTTTCACAAATGCCATTCGGTTCCAGAAAATTACGCTCATGGAATGAAGAATGAAGCCTCGCTTTGCGCCGAGTGAATGAGTGGGTGGCGTTGGCATACTACGTATCTCAAGATGTAGACAAACAACCCCTTGAAGATTTCAAATTGTACTCGTATGCGAGCCTCGACTGACTTTGCAAACATTGTTTTAGCGATTGTTGGCGATTGTTTCAATGTCCTCATTCATTCTCGACGGCATTCAGTGGATCCTTGGTTTGCCATTCATTGTCAGACAAATATTATTGCTTTTGTTCGCATTCTTTGTTGTAAGGGGATTGATTTTCTTGTTGTTGTTTTTGTACTGCTGTTGTTGACGTTTATTGTTTACATTTATGCGTGGGTTGGAGTGCTGTTGACTGTTATGTTCACTTCTTTTTTGGGGGATGTAGCAGGACTGTCTCTTTGCGGTGACAGTGAGATAATGTGTGTTAATATTGCACAAAAACGAAGATTGGTTACCAACGAGATAATCTTCGTCGAAGTAATTAGGCATTCAACAAAAACTTAACACAAATTTAGACAGGAATTATGAACGAACTTACATAGGTAATATGTACGAGCATCTATTAAAGCGAACGCATTAACATATGGATATGTTCTTTCTTATATAGGTTATAAAAATATTTGTATGAAACCCTAAGTTTTAGACTTAAAAAAAATAGTACAAAAGCGTGTTTCGTACCATGTGTTTAGTCTATAGAATATTGCCTGCAATCTTATAATGTATGTGTCTGTATGTATTTACAATCATTTGTGTCCGTCAGTCGAAAGGCAATTGAACTCACATTTCTCCTCGCACTGTTGTAGGCGCTGCAACGTAATGACTTCGTGTTCAATTTATTTCCGTCTTTTAACACCTTCATTTACCTTCACACAATAAAAGTGAGATATGCCTTGCGATGCATTTTCAAACATCATAGTACTATAAACAATTTTATCGCGAGGCTAAAAATAAAGCAAACATGTTAATTACAATTGCTGCAGCAAAGCATTTTAATTGATTGATAAACTTTGCTGTTTGTATGTATTTGTTTACTTAGTGCACGATCGCTGACCTGTCAGAGCTACGTAGTGAAGCGAAGGTGACTGAAAAGAATATCTATTTACAATCATATGTATGTATGTATGTGATTGGCGCGGAAACCGTTTAACCAGTGTACATACATATATATACACTTATATAAATACATGTCTATATATCGATTAGAAAGAGAAAAAATGTTGATCACAGTGTGATTTAAATTTTGCTTCCTGCATTCAAGGATTCCCTTATAGCGAATATCTCTGACTAGCTAAATTTCAGTGAGTATCTTTCATGTTGTAAACTGGGCATTTTCTTAACAGTTTGATGTATTTGTAAACCAAATATAATAGAATATATATATATATTTGGCGTAGGAACCGCTTTAAGCGATTATAGCCGAATCCAAAACCTTTCTCTCGAAAACCCCAAGAGTCGTCTCATCGGATGTTGTCATCGTCCACGCTTCAGCGCCACACATCAGGACGGGAATAATGAGCGACTTATAGAGTTTGATTTTGGTTCGTCGAGAGAGGACTTTACTTTTCAATTGCCTACTCAGTCCAAAGTAGCACCTGTTGGCAAGAGTGATTCTGCGTTGGATTTCAAGGCTGATATTGTTGGTGTTGTTAATGCTGGTTCCCAGATAAACGAAATTATCTACAACTGCAAAGTTATGACTGTCAACAGTGACGTGTTAGCCAAGACGCGAGTGCACTGACTGTTTGTTTGATGACAGGAGATATTTCGTCTTGACCTCATTCACCACCAGACCCATACGCTTCGCTTCTTTATCTAGTCTGGAAAACGCAGAACAAACGGTGCGGTTGTTGCATCCGATGATATCAATATCATCGGCATACGCCAGGAGCTGTACACTCTTGTAGAAGATTGTACCCTCTCTATTTAGTTCTGCAGCTCGTATTATTTTCTCCAGCAATAGATTGAAGAAGTCGCACGATAGTGAGTCACCCTGTCTGAAGCCTCGTTTGGTATCGAACGGCTCGGAGAGGTCCTTCCCGATCCTGACGGAGCTTTTGGTGTTGCTCAACGTCAGCTTACATAGCCGTATTAGTTTTGCAGGGATACCAAATTCAGACATCGCGGCATAAAGGCAGCTCCTTTTCGTGCTATCGAAGGCAGCTTTAAAATCGATCAAAAGATGGTGAGTATCGATTCTTCTCTCTCGGGTCTTTTCCAAGATTTTGCGCATGGTGAATATCTGGTCCATTGTAGATTTTCCAGGTCTAAAGCCACACTGATAAGGTCCAATCAGTTTGTTGACGGTGGGCTTTAGTCTTTCACACAATACGCTCGACAAAACCTTATGTGCGATATTGAGGAGACTTATACCACGGTAGTTGGCGCAGATTGTGGGGTCTCCCTTCTTATGGATTGGGCAGAGCACACTAAGATTCCAATCGTCAGGCATGCTTTCTTTCGACCATATTCTACAAAGAAACTGATGCATGCACCTTATCAGTTCTTCGCCGCCGTATTTGAATAGCTCGGCCGGTAATCCATCGGCCCCCGCCGCTTTGTTGTTCTTCAAGCGGGTAATTGCTATTCGAATTTCTTCATGGTCGGGTAATGGAACATCTATTCCATCGTCATCGATTGGGGAATCGGGTTCGCCAACTCCTGGTGTTGTACTTTCACTGCCATTGAGCAGGTCGGAGAAGTGTTCCCTCCATAATCCCAGTATGCTCTGGACATCCGTTACCAGATTACCTCCTCGGTCCAAAAGGGCAGTGTCTCATCCGAGGCTCTGTGTTTGTTTTCATTGGGGAGATTTTTTTATGTGGTGGGTTCCAAGCCCTACGCACAATCGCAGAAGCGGGCTTCGCCTTCTCACTTTAGCTCGCCTTCAAACGGATGTCTGTTAGCTACCCAGGGGATACTTGGTCTAAAACCGGAAGTCGTGAGCTGCTTGAGTCATATGTAAAAGAATCGTTTCTGGCCACTCCCAAGTGAATGGCAATCAGAAACTTTCCTCACTTGCGTGAACTTCTACATATGACCCCATCCCCCTATATAATAGAATGCAGAACAGATTTCTCGGCCGAATTCATGGCAAACGATTCTCAATATTGATGTGTTAATTGGTTAATCTACCTGAATAACTAACTTTAACTAAATTTTACATGTGATTTTAAATATAGACAATTCACACATGTGTACATTAAATTTTACTGAAGCTAAGAAAAACAACACCATAACAAGGTATAGGATAAAAAATTATAAAAAATACAGGATATGAACCAAATTTCACATAAATAACATGCAGAAGCGAACATCTTCACTGGCGAGACTTGCCAAATATTACATCATTTGTAAGTAATTTGCAATAAGCCACGCCTACTTAAAATAATGTGCAATAGTATGTACATAGTACAAGAAATAAACGAGAGTATATTTTCTGTTGGCGCTACGTATTCGTATATTCAAATTGATTACACTACTCTCGCTGTTTTGTTTCCTTTTGGAAGTTAATAATAAGTAGCTGCCAATCAATCAAAGGTATTATATTTGTACTTACAAAAATCCTCCGCAACCCTAATTTGCAAAGCACTCCAGTTACCAATACCGTACTCCTTCTTACCCCTCTTTTATCTTATTCTATCTATTTGCAGGGATTCAAGCGGCCTCCGTGCAATTGTTAAGCAGCAATCACAATGAAGTCACGCTTAAGTGCCATGTGGAGGGCTCTTCTGGCGACGGAATGCTCGAAATCGAATGGTTCCGCAACAGTGAAAAATTGAGCACCCTCAAAAATATTGAACTGCAGCAAAATCGACTTATTATTCGCCAACCCAGTGCCGCTGATAGCGGACTCTATCGCTGTATAGCCTCCAATGCAGCTGGACGTGCGATGAGTAAGAAAGGTTACGTACTGCAATGGACGAACAGCAAGGGTGGATCGCCTGAACGCGATAGTGATAGCTTCACCTCTTCCAGTTGCATTCCGCGGCTCAAGAAAAATCAAAAATTGCCCATAGAAGCCATGAATCAGATATTTCTTTGTCGTGGCAAGCGAGGTGGCCAGACGGCCGAAGACAAATTACCACCCGCTACAGATGTTACCATCACAAATGGTCCAGCCAATAAGCAAGTCAAGGAGAACGAGCCCATAGAATTGCTTTGCTCACACTCAGTGCCCGAAAAGTATCGTCAAGTGCAGTTACGGTGGCGCAAGGACGGTAAAATATTTCGTATGGTAGAACTGGGTACAACTACTGCCACGTCCATGTCTAATCCCACTGAAACAGGCAAGGAGTTGACATTACGCGAAGATACTCGCATAGTGCTCAGCCGATCTAATGGCTCATTGCTGTTCAGCAACGTGTTTGCCAGCGATGCCGGACAATATGTTTGTCAAATCTACGTGGAGGGTCATCGCCCCAGTACTTCGGAGCCTGCAGAGCTGCAAGTCATCGAACAGTTAAAGTTCATGCCGCAACCGACGTCAAAAAATTTAGAATTGGGTAGTGTTGGGAAGGTGCATTGCAAGGCGCAAGGAACTCCCTCGCCCAATGTCAAATGGATACGGGTGAGTAGAAGTTGCATGCCACAAGTAGTGCAACACACAAATACATATTTCTGCACATGTTTATGAACAGCTGCTGCTGCTACTGATGGTCATTATAGTAATACGAATATTCAAACAGCATAAGCTGGAAACAACAAAAACATGAAATATTAAATGTTCAAACAATATGGCAGTGCCACAAAAGCTCAACGGCTTTTCCACTTACCATTGTCTACTTTAACAAAAACTTGGCGAATGGCTCTGTTCACTTCACACAACAAACAATGAAAAGGAAACGAGGAAAGAGACAATTCAGCATGTTTCACAGAGTTTCTTGACTGTTTTCTTGACAAAGAGACAAATAAATATCACATTAAAGACTCTAGAAATATGTATTAGAAAACTTGAAAAGCTTCTGGTTGAATACAATTTTTAAATAAATTTTAACATTAAACCATCAAATGGTGACGGTTAGAAATTATCTGCCCCGATACTCTGACTTTCAATTAATGCTTTTCAAATGCGAGTACATACCTTATGAAATCCATTAACGTTAGTACATGTTATGCGTGGTTTACATAGTCTTTATGCAAAGGTCAGAGCTCAATGCATTACTTTCAGGTTGACTGCAGCAAAAAGTGAGAGAATCACTTTGAAAAATGAAAACCGTGGTTATTCAAAACTTACATTCAATACAAAACCAACCAATAGTTGGGCATAATGGCTTGGACTATTGGCTCAGCGTCCACTTTCATACACATACGAGTGTATAGATGTACGAGACGTGCGGTGGTCCACTAGACACACAATTTCAAAACGGCGCCAACGTATCGAACACTCATAGTATGCTTACCACAAAGCTGACTAGCTCGAGGGTATGCTTCAAACGAAACAAACGTACACATACCCCAACAGGATACTGATTTGTTTACATCATTTTTTAATAATACTAAACTTGTTCAGAACAGTCTATATATTTTCTTACTATTCAACCCCTTCTGTTGTTTATACAAGTTTAAATTTTTCATCGAAATAGAAGATACATATATAGTATGTAATTCAGATTAGTAATTTCTTCATTGTTGCATATTGTTTTAGGAACCTGATGGTCAATTGCCCGAGGCAATCGATGACATCAACGGTACACTAGTATTCAAAAACGTCAGTGCGGAGCATCGTGGTAATTACACCTGTGTGGCGAGTAATTCGCAAGGTCACATCAATGCCACCGTTACCGTTAATGTTGTGGTGGCGCCACGATTTTCCGTCGCACCCGAAGGTCCCATCGAGACGGGTGAAATGGGAGTGGCAGTTATGCACTGCCAAGCCATTGGTGATCCCAAACCAACAATAAAATGGGATAAGGACTTGAAGTATTTAACTGTGAATAATACGGACCAGAATCGTTTTCGTTTCTTGGAGAATGGCACGCTCGAAATACGTGACGTACAGCCGGACGATGAGGGTCGTTATGGCTGCACGATAGGTAACAGTGCAGGACTGAAGCGCGAAGAAGTGAGATTCGTTGTGAAATGTAAGTAAATTGGATTTTATTAATGTTATGTAAAATAAGAAAGTGGTCCCACTATCGATTCTTGGATGAAAGACGAAATATTGACGTACAATTTTCTTTTATTTTTGTAACGTTTGCAGCCACTGATGGAACTGCAACGGAAGAATCCGGAGATGGTTTTCTTATTACACGCGCTGTTCTCATCACCATGTCTGTAGCCTTCGCTTACATAATCTTGGTTGTGGGCTTAATGATTTGGTGTCGCTTCCGTCGACAAGCGCGCAAAGCACGTCTTAATGAAGCGAATAAAGATAACCCCGAATCCGGTGAGATGGGCAAATTACCCGAAAACGAGCCTTGCCTGCCAGATCACGCTTCTTCGGGAAAAGTACGCAAAGTAAATGGTAACAACAATCCGCGTGGCAGCGGCAATGAAGCAGCGAAATCCGATGACACCGCCTGCAGCAATCACTCGAAGGGCTCGAAACGTTCTCACGCCTTGGATCAGCTTTCGCTCCCGCGTTCTGGAATCTCTGAGTTGATACAAATAGGTCGCGGTGAGTTCGGTGATGTTTTTGTGGGAAAGGTGAAAGCGTCGGTAATTCGCCAAGTAGATGAAAAAGATGTCGAATCGGAAAGACACAATGGCGGTGATAGTAATAGTGCAATCACTTCAATCGAAAAACGACGCTCAAAAACGTCAATGGATGACATTGAAGAGATACGAGAAGAGCAGGAAACAGGAAGTGCCGATGGTGATACAACTTCCACTACAACAGATGAATACAAATTGGTATTGGTTAAAGCTTTGAATAAGTTCAAGGATGAAAATATTTGTCAGGAGTTCAAAAGACAAATCGATATGTTTCGTGCTATTTCACACAAAGGCGTGGTCCGATTATTTGGATTATGTCGCGAAAAAGATCCGCATTATTTGGTGCTCGAATACACTGACTGGGTGCGTACAACTTGAAAATGTTAACACAGAATATATTGAATGACCATTGCAATTTTTTGTTATAATTAGGGTGATCTGAAGCAATTTCTGCTAGCCACTGCCGGTAAGGTAAACACTTCAAACAATTCTGCTCAATCGCCACCGCCATTGCAGACGGGACAAATTTTGGCCGTAGCATACCAAATTGCTCGCGGTATGGATGCCATTTATAGGGCTCGATTTATACACAAGTAAGCATTTGTTGTATTCCGTTGAAATTTTTGCTAATTTAGTGGCTCATTTTTTTACTTATAATTATCAATGTTTTTCACTTTCTAAGGGATTTGGCTACGCGTAACTGTGTCATCTCCAGCGATTTCATTGTGAAAGTTTCATATCCCGCCCTATCGAAGGATAAATATAGTCGAGAGTACTTCAAGCATCGCAACACCCTCCTACCCATTCGTTGGTTAGCGCCCGAATGCATTCAAGAGGATGATTACACAACAAAGAGTGATATTTTTGCTTTCGGTGTTGTTGTTTGGGAATTATTCAGTCAGGCCACAAAGGTACCTTTCGAAGAGCTGAGCAACGAAGAAGTCATACAACGCAGCCAATCGGGCAATTTAGATTGGGCATGTGCAAGCGGTACACCGGATGGTCTGAAGGAGATTCTGGTGAGCATTGCACAATTATATAATATATGAATAATATTTTAAATATAAAAACATTTTATAAATGCATTTGAATGAAAATTTAATGGTTATTATTTTTTTTCGCCTTCTTCCATAGCTTACCTGCTGGAACTCCAACCCGAAAGAACGACCCTCATTTAGTCAACTGTGCTCGGCGCTCAGTAAAGCAATGCAAAACGGTGATAAATAATTTTCTTACTTTAATTTACTTCAATTAATATAATATAATATGATTTCGCGTGTAAGTATGTCTACATGATTAGCTGCATAGCTTAATTTTGTGGATTTTTAGTGGTAAGTCTAAAATATTTTAAGCAACTGTTTTATTCCAATAATTAATGCCTAAGTAGTAGTTTCCATAATAATAAATGTGTGCGCTTTGACTGAGCAGTTGTGGAAAATGTGTTAAACACATTTATAAACAGAGTACTCGTACGAGTATATTGCAGCCTAAAGTTTCGTAGAAATTACCCGCCAATCAGCTACACCATTTTTATAGAATAATGCGAAAAGTACACAGAAAGAAATGCATTTACTAGATTAAACTAATATTCGACACGGTTGTATGAAAGTATTGGTTATGCAAATATTTATAACCTCAAATAAGGCAATTAGTATTTTAATAACATTCACTTAGTATTGCAACATGTTTACAGTATTGTGCGCGAACTTCAGCATAATTTAAAACAAGCATATGTACATACATACACATACATATATAAATGATATAAATGAACCGTTGTGCGACCTATTGGAATCGAGGAGCAGCTATTAACATTAACTTCCAAATTAAGTTTTCCTTAGAATAATATACACGTATATCTACATACATATGTTATATGCAGTATGTACATATGTATGTACATATTATATATATGTATATAAGGTTGCTTATGACATCTTCTTCAAAATGTATTATACATATATGCGTGCTTTGAGTTCATATTTATTTATTTTGTACATTTTGTACAGTTACAAGTGTATTTGCATTGTTTTTATGTGCATTTATATATGAACTTGTCAGTTCAAAAATCAGCAACGAATTCTTTTAGGTTACAATACAATAGATTTAATCATATCTTAGGGGCTTTATATTACTAAGTTACTAGCCATTTTAATAAGTCCACAAATATAAGTATAATAATAGAAATTCCACTGTAAATACATATAAATACATTATACATACATTTATAATAAACGCAATGATTATTTATTTATATATTTATATATAGAAGCGAATATAACATCACAAATATATACATAAATAAGAGTACATCTACATACATGCATGTGGTATACGTACACATGTAACCAGTGAAGCATTTACATACACATAAATCTAAAATAAAAATCGCCCAATCGCCCAATCGCCAGTACATCAAGTCTTAGAAAGATGAATACCACATAGTATTTAACTTTATACAATCGTACATATACATGTACATATGTATGTACAAATATTTGACAAAACGCCATATGATATGTACATATAATATATTCTAAGTATTACACAGTCACATCACGAACGAACGATTGATTTGTGAGTGCATCGAAACTGTGCGGAGAGCATCGAAATCTTGCCCACAAAACGATTGCAAACGCGAACAACGCCTTTGCTAAGGGTTAATCCATACGAGGGCTGCTATATATATTTCTGTCCTAATAATGAAAATAGGAATATTTATCAACGAAAATGGTTTTATTGTTTTTCAAAATATTCTCCATCAAGATTTATACACTTTTGCATGCGCTCAAACCAATTTTCGAAGCACTTTTTTTGAGCCTTTTTTTGAGCGATTGTCAAATTGTGCGGGATCCAACGAGAGCAAACCTTTTTTACGGCCAGGTGTTCATGCAATATCGAATGTATGCTGGTGGGAGAAATGCATAGGCATGCCTCTATCTGAAAGTGTGTTACATGACAGTCTTGCATTATCAGTTCACGTACGGCATCGATGTTTTCTGGCACAACGGCTGTTTTTGGACGACCTTCACGGATTCGTCTTTGAGCGAGCGTCGGCCACGATTGAATTCGTTGTACCAGTTTATCACAGTGTTATAGGATGGTGCTTCATAGCCATACAAAGATTTTAGTTCATCGATGTACTCTTGTCGCGATAATCCACGTTGAAAGTTGTGAAAAATGATCGCGCGAAAATGTTCACGAGTTAATTCCATTTCTTGGCCGAGATGAATTTTTTAATTCCCGATTAAATGACAAAACGTTCTGAGTGATGTTATGCTAAAAAATGTCAAACTTTCCAATGGAAATGTCAGATTGCACCTGGCAACACTTAGTGTTGCCTAGGCCAGAAATATATATAGCAGCCCTCGTAGTATCCTTATGTTTTTATGATAACTACCTAATTATTATAAACAACGAACGAACGAGATTTCCCAAATATTTGCTATTCTAACTTTATAAGTCAGTTGTATAGTCTTATAGTCTTATCACTTTTGTATATTCCACTACTTTCTTCAACGATGAATAGTTTACTTTATTTCATTTAAGTTTATAAAAATTATTATTTTTTTTGCAATTTTTATATTGAAATTCGTATGGAAATTCATAAATTAGATATGTAGTAGCCTATCATACATGTACATGTGTGTAGTATGTATGTAAGAGTATATTAGTTCTAAGTGCAATTTAAGCTTTTCATGTTTGGAAAACAATATTTTTTTTTTATAAAAAATACATTTATGTAACTAATAACTAATAAAATATGCACACATACATATGTAATAAATAATAGAAATTAAAAAAAAAAATAACAATAATTTACTTGTTTGTCTTAAATTGTCCACTTGCAGTAGTTTTCTCCACAACATTCGTCAATAATACTAATAATAAGCCAATTGCAACTTGTATGTATGTATGTGTCAAGACTTTTCAAACTTGCTTCACATGCTTAACGAGACTGCTGAGAAATGCAAACTTTAGCACGTAGCATACTATACGAATAAATTTGAATGAATGAATGAATAAGTGAACTAAAAGTCGAGCAAACAAATTAGCGCGAACGCACAACATGCGAATTCTAATTGTGCTCACACGCATACATACGAGTACACATACATACAATCGTGTTTGAATTCCACAAGTGACAGGGAAATAGATGTGTTTTGGCTGTTGACTCTGCGCTTGCTTTTGCACAAGCTTTTGTTTGCAAATGAACCGTTACACATACAAACAAATATGGCAGCGTAAATATGTGTGCTAGTGTTGGCAATGCTAAGTGCACCAATTCAAATGCCGTCAAGTATGATGAAGTTTTCGGGTTAATTGATGAAGCTCATGCTTCATTTCCGTATCCGTTTCCGGCATGAAGCATATTGAGTACGTATACGCAGCGTTGTGCAATGGACTACGAGGCGTATGCGCAACATTGCGTTGGCATAGTGAGACGGCTCAAGTGTGTAGCAAGCGTGAAATTTCCCAGCCACCAAAATATTTACGCATCCCAGTGAAGTGAGTATGCTTCTGTATCCTTACACATGATGGGAGCTCATTAAGCAGACAGGAAAATATGAAACGCAAATAAATGAAGCATATTTATTCACTCATTTGTCATGAGCACATAGATCCTGAAGTTGCTGGTAATGAATACACAATGAGGATACAATGGGCCACTGTGCAAAGTGTTCACATTCCTTTCTTTGCATTTACTTCTTCGACTTGTTTTCTGGAAGCGTGGAAAACTTCCGAGTTTTGATAGTAAAATTTCACTTATAGTTAGTTGTCCTGGCTTATATTGTCCTTATTAAGTGATAATACAGCCCATTGCGTAATCTATAAACTTCTAATGATTGTAAAGAGTGAATACACGCTTTAAATGTATCGAAGGCGTATTTGTTAGTAAGACGTCTTAACTCTACAAGAGCTACTCAGCTCTGCTGCGATGTTAAATAAGTTCAGCGCGTGTTTGGATTCACATTCTGAAGCACATTTCAGGTTACACGAATATCATATATTTATATATTTGGCGTAGGAACCGCTTTAAGCGATTATAGCCGAATCCACCAGAGCGCGCCACTCGTTCCTCCTTTTTGTTTTTTGGCGCCAACTAGAAACATCAAGTGAAGCCGAGTCACTTTGCACTTGGTCTTTCTACCGGAGTGGAGGTCGTCCTCTTTCGCGGCTTCCTAAAGCGGGTACTGCATCGAACTCTTTCAGAGCTGGAGTGTTTTCTTCCATTCGTACAACATGATCTAGCCAGCGTAGCCGCTGTCTTTTTATTCGCTGAACTATGTCAATGTCGTCGTATAAATCGTACAGCTCATCGTTCCATCGTCTGCGGTATTCGCCGTTGCCAATGTTCAGAGGACCATAAATCTTACGCAAAACCTTTCTCTCGAAAACCCCAAGAGTCGTCTCATCGGATGTTGACACCGTCCACGCTTCTGCACTATAAAGTAGGAAGGGAATAATGAGCGACTTGTAGAGTTTGATTTTTGTTCGTCTAGAGAGGACTTTACTTTTCAATTGCCTACTCAGTCCAAAGTACCACCTGTTGGCAAGAGTGATTATGCGTTGGATTTCAAGGCTGACATTGTTGGTGTTGTTAACGCTGGTTCCCAAGTAGACGAAACTATCTACTACTTCAAAGGTATGACTGTCAAAAGTGACGTGGGAGCCAAGACGAGAGTGCGCTGACTGTTTGTTTGATGACAGGAGATATTTCGTCTTGTCCTCATTCACCACCAGACCCATACGCTACGCTTCTTTATCTAGTCTGGAAAACGCAGAACAAACGGCGCGGTTGTTGCTTCCGATGATATCAATATCATCGGCATACGCCAGCAGCTGTACACTCTTGTAGAAGATTGTCATCATATACGAACATCAAAAACCTTCTCTGCTAGAACTTCGAATTAATAAAACATTAATAAAACATAGCTGCCAATATAGAAACACATCTCCAAACTAAAAATACGATTACAACCTGAAATTTAAATGCATATTATATAAATATTCATTTTAGTCTGTAAACAAATTGGATTTCTCTTAACAGATGGTATCAATCAAGTTGGTTAATCTATTCGAATAGAGAGAGATGAGGTGTGCAACTATTCATTATTGCCAGGCAAATCCCATCAAAACTAAACAAACCGAGAGTTGTTCCTTTTTCCTCAAACAAATCACGAATGTGAAAAGCGGATTCAAACACTTTTTTTATTGGTACATGAGACTGCAACGCTAACAAAAACTTGACGATTTTTCGATGGTTTTCATTTAGCCAATGCATTTTGTGCAATAATTTTTTTGTTGTACAACTATAAAAGCCCGCCAGCAATGACTGTAGGGTTCAATATTGCACACACAAATGCTTACACAGAGGTTACATCTATATGTTCAATACGACACTCTAAATGCGAATCGTACTTATGTATGCACTTGGATTAGAGCAGCCGCAACCAATATGAAAACTTTGTTCAATGCAGTTTTTGGATTTAGTTTTTTTCTCGTCAAACTCATAGTGACTCCTACCTCTAAATAAGTGCAAGCACCTGGTGCACTAACATGAATTTGAATTGAGTATTGTGTTTGTATTTGCCGTCTGTCTCAGGCCGATGTGTTGTTTGACTAACACCGCCGACGGCAGTTGGGCGGTATTACACTAACAATGGATGACAGTGAATACTTTTTTTGTAATCTTTACACTTTTCAGCTTTAACATGAAAATCAGTGAAATACAATGCAGACCAAACACTAACAAATTAAAAATACAAAAAACCGAAATGTGTTTAATAAGGCTGGTGTATTAATTTGCCTCCAAAGCAGATTTATTTACAAACATCCATTCCATATGCAGACGCGTTTACAGGTGCTGATGCACCATAACCTCCACGGAGGTATGCAGCAGTGAATTTCAAGTGAAGACGCAAATAGAACACCAACAGCAACAACAAGTAAAAATAACAAATACATACGAGTATAATAAATCTTCGGCGATGCCCATCTGAAACTTCAAACGCTTATATAAACTTCTGCAGTTGCAACGAAAGTCTGGACAGATTGTGTGAGCGACTTTCGAGCAGCGAAGCTGCATTTGTGAAATGCAAAGTAAACGCAAGTGATTTGTTGAAAGATGAAAGCCACAAATTGATGAGCCTTTTGCGATGCGTTGGGAGGCAAATAAATGCATTGTCGAAGCGGTGGACCACGACAGCAAGACGCAAAGTGAAAGATATATGCAATTACATTGGTGCACTCGCTGGGTCATTAGTCCAAATTGTTAAAATAATTTTTTTTAATATATAAATGTACATACTATATGGAAAAAAGGAAAAAAAAGTATTATATTTATTATAAACTGGCTTCGCACGGGTTTAAACAAACATTTCAAATGTTATAAATTTTTACACACGCTCTCATATATATGTATGTACTTCCTGTTTCTTGAGTGGGTTCATTTAAAAAAGCAAATTTCGATTCCGGATGCCTCATTTCCGGTTCCGGAAACCCATGTCCGGTTACCCATGTCCGGTTACCCAATTTCTAGTTCCATCGTTCATATTCCGTTACCCCATATCCGGTTCCGGTAACATAGTTATCCATATCCGGTTCCGGTAACATATTTATCCATGTCCGGTTCCGGATGCCCATTTCCGGTTCCGGTAACATCATATCCGATTACCCCATGAGGTCAATGACCCCACCCTGATCACGTGATGTCATTTCATGATCACGTGATATTTTTGTTTACAGGTCAATGACTTCACCCTGATCACGTGATGTCATTTCAAGGTCACGTGATATTTTTGTTTACAGGTCAATGGCCCCACCGTGATCACGTGAGGTCATATCAAGGTCACGTGATACTTTTGTTTACTTTTTGAATGAGGTCAATGACCCCACCCTGATCACGTGATGTTATTTCAAGGTCACGTGATATTTTTGTTTACATTTTTGAGTGAGATCAATGACCCCACCCTTATCACGTGATGTCATTTTAAGATCACGTGATATTTTTGTTTACAGGTCAATTACCCCACACTGATCACGTGATGTAAATTCAAGGTCACGTGATATTTTTGTTTACATTTTTGAGTGAGGTCAATGACCCCACCCTGATCACGTGATGTAAATTCAAGGTCACGTGATATTTTTGTTTACATTTTTGAGTGAGGTCAATGACCCCACCCTGATCACGTGATGTAAATTCAAGGTCACGTGATATTTTTGTTTAGAGGTCAATGACCCCGCCCAGATCACGTGATGTCACACCAAGTCACGTGATATTTTTGTTTTCATTTTTGAGTGAGGTCAATGACCCCACCCTGATCACGTGAGGTCATATCAAGGTCACGTGATATTTTTGTTTACAGGTCAATGACCCCAACCTGATCACGTGATGTCATTTCAAGATCACGACCGCTCCAGCTTCGCACGGGTTTAAAAAAACATTTCAAATGTTATAAATTTTGTATAATATTCCCGTTCCCGTTTCATGCATGGGCTCATTTAAAAAGTAAAATGAAGAAAATTACGAGCATGAAAGTATATTTTATTTGAGATGAGTTAAATCTTGATTACGACCTCTAGTCTTTGGTGTCCGATGTCTTCCTCTCGGATTATGAAGCGAGCTTGTATATTTCTAATATTTTGCGGATTTTCAGTTTCAAATTAAGATTCTCTATCACGGAGTCTTTTTGATACCTTCACCTGTTACTCGAGATGAATGTAGCTTTCGAATAGTGAAAGAATTTTTGAAATCGGCGCAGTAGTTTTTGAGCTTATTCATTACAAACATACATACAAATCTTTCCTCTTTATAATAGTAGTATAGATAAGTGATGCAGCCGAATAACTTCACCTGCAATTCATTTTAGCGTTTTCGACAATGTCAAAAATGCATTCATCGTGTAGATTTCAACGCTCTAATTATATATGTACATATGTATGTAAGTAACTATTGCAGTTAAGCAATGTGTTTCTCATTCAATTGCTCAACTTCATTGCAGCTGCTGTCGTTGATTTGAATTGCATAAATAAGTGGTGCATCATCTGGCTTTATGTAAGCATCATTCTCTTCTTCTCGACTTCTTGTTGAACCATTGCCATTATAATAATATGCCACGAATAGCATGGCGTCTCACTTACCTATTCACATTCAAACTGAAACATACGTACATACATACATACATACCTGTATGTCCGTGTGTATGTAATCCCAAATTCCAGTTGCTGGTGTTTCTGCTTGGCCTGTTCCACCTTGAAGTATGACAAAATGTCACTTCATCCACTGTTGGTCCACGATTTGTACGCACGCTTACACAGAACAAAAACAAAAGCAAATATAAAATGTAGCTGCAGGCATTCATCTCGGATTATGGCAAGGCATTAATTGAGGCCCAGAACGAGCCATACGCTGAACCACTTCATTTAACACTACACGACCCCCATACTATGCGACGCTCCTGGTTTGGTTGTTGCACACAAATTGCACGCATTCAAATTGCACTTAAATTGCTGTTGAATCGTCAACATTGCAGCATCTCCCACATTGCAGCATCTCCCACATAAGGCAATATGTATGTATATTCTGCTTCAGAAATTACTAACTGTAGATTACCGCAAACTAGTCAAATTGGGACCAGCATGAAAATTCCGTTACACTCCAAATTCCGTTACACACGAAATTCGGGAATTCGGAAGAATATGTTGGAGGTTTCAATGAATAATAACAGAATTATGATATTATTTTCTTGCTACGATTTTTCCTTAAGTCTTAAGACACCCTGCAGCTAATGCGCTATAAAAGTATAGAAAGTCATTTTGACTCGCTTGTTGTTCATATTTAAAATCGTAGGAACGTGCAGAACCAGTTTTAAATTGAGTTATACATTTCTCCTACGTTACACTGGGATTCGCGCTCGTATTATATTGTGTATGCAACCTACACATTTATGGTGGCAACACTCCATTCTATCTGATGCCTGCGATGATTATTCTCGCCTGAACCGTTAGGCAGACATTGCACCGGTATGCGCAGTTTGTGGCGCAGGAGTATACTAACATACAACAAAAAACTCACTCGCATAAAGAATATTCAAATAGAAAAGAAAGCACAAAACGCATAGAAATGAAAGTGTGACATAAGTGCTGAAGTGCAACAAAAAATTGCAACCATTTTAAATAAAACTCGTACCGAGGCTCATAAGCACACACACCTACGAGTATAGAGGTGAAGAATGAAGAGAATAAAAAGTTATAATTACGTTGCATAAAGTAATTCTGCTGCACAATTTAAGAATCCTGTAAAGATCTTGGCTGACTACGAATTCCCATAACTCATCTGTATTTTTACATACATAAATGCAAACGTTCGTATTTTCTAAAGATTGACCACCAACTGCGTGCTGCACCTTTCCGTTCTAATAAAACCCACAAATTAATCCTCAGCTTGGTTGTTTCAAAATGATGATCATGAGGATCGAGGAAGACTAAATTATCATCGATTATTTAAAGGAAACAAAAAACTCCTAAAGAATGGCTCATTGTTCATATTCACCACATTCATCAGCCGGATGACTTCAACCTGTTCTCGTACATACATACATATGTACGAGTGTACACTTATACACCATCCAATGCGAATGACTAAGCATAAGCATCAATAGGTAGGGTAGGGCCAGTTGGGCCTGAGCACATACGCGTTGCAATGCAATGACAGCATAGATGCCAGCTTAAAAAGTCGATTTACCATAGAGTGCACCAGCACCAACATACATACATAAATAAACAACATTTTGTACTCAAAAACATAACACAACAACATTCGCAAGACAGACAGCAAAAAAAACAAAACAAATAATTTATGCTGCGAGGTACATAATGTAGGTACTTAGGTGCATTTTTTTAATGAAGCCAAACAGTCGACAACTGAATGGTGAAATGATGAGGGGAAGAGCTGTCGACTTTACAGCTCCATAGCCAAAACTGAAAAGGCTCACGAAGCCGTGAATACCCAGAGCACGCCTGATTCTTCAAGTAACGAGCAGCATCTACAAGCCTACAAATGTAGCTATAGTATGTAATATGTACTCAATGGACTTTTATATATAGTATGTATGATACGAATGTATGTGTTTAGGTATCACACATTCCTCGACATACTTATGTAACAGCAACGAATGCTGGAACCGTGTGGCACAGCATATCCGTCAATTATTTCTAAATTTCTTGCAGCCAGCTTCCTATTGTACAAACACCTTCGGGTAGCCCTACTCAAATCATGGTTTCTTGTTATTTGTTTTATTATTGGAACAGGACAGAATAAACCTCTTTTTGATTATAGAACACTTCACTGTCTTAAAAACTTTATTCAATTGATGTAGATTATGATCCCGTTTTTTATTTTATTTTGATAGAGTACCACGAAACACAGTCGGTAGTAGTCATTAAAAAAAAAAAATAAAAATTTCGAAGCGCCCAGTGGCCGACATTTTGAACTAATTTTCTATTTATATTTTGTTTGATTTTGAGTATTTTTCTCATATACATATTTGCTCCCCCCTGCTGTCTCCAACTTGGTAACAGCCCGAATGTATGTAATGTAATGTGTATGGGAGCGCACCGATTATGTAGGGTCTACATTGCAGACCTAACTGCCATCGGAGTGACAGACGACACATATTTATAACTACGTACCTCGGACTTATCTATATATACACCCCGCCTGAGTGAAATTTTACTCACTTATTTTGAAGAATTTGTCTTTGGAAACTTAGTTTGTGGTATTTTCGAACACTGTTCGCTTTGTTTTGCAAATGCCTGTTGCTGTAGTGTACTTTTAAAAGAAAAAGCAAAAATTACCGTGGAAATATTCGAAAAATATACAAGACCAAATATTACAGATGCAATTCTGTCATTTATAAGAATTGTTTTTCTATATTTTATATACGAAAATAAATTTGAAGGAAACAAGTCGATAAATACCGCTGTTCTCGTTCTCGATATATTCCCATGTTCTGCACACGGATGTGACTAACCCATTTTGTTCAACCTGTGAAGAATTCTTCATTACACACACACACACATCTTTTGCCAAAAGTTTATTTATTTAAATTCTCATTTCACCAGATCAAAATAGGTATAATTAAATTTTCATATTGTTTGTTTAAAATATTATTCAATATTGGAATCGATTTATTACTGAATTTTTACCATTGGTTTAACTAAAATTTTCACAAGTGTTGAGGGCGGACCAAAAGGTTTTTCACGGAACGTGTACTCGGAAACTATTTGCAAATTTTCATCACACTGTATCCATCCGTCCGCCGTCCATCGCACCCTCCCATTCTCAAATGTAATGGGACTTGTGGTCCACCCTGTATTTTGCAAGTGCATTCACATATTTCATTTAATTGGGCGCATTTGAAAATGCTACGCAGTTCGGCATTGAAATTTATCAATGGTCTTACATATATGTTTGTTATATTTGATAAAAGTTGTATATATATTTATAATTCAGTTATTTCATTCATTGTATGTATTGTGTTTTTCTGGTCAATGTTGACCGTTTTTATATTAATTTTGCGATTTTTTTTGTTTTTATTTTTAAGTTCTGCTCGTCAGCGATTGTGTCTGACTTATATCTTTTCAATTTTTATTATATTTGTTTAAAGTAGCAAAAAATCATTGAACGTTTACCTCCATCGCCCTATTCAACACTTTACTTTTTTACAAGCAATTCTATTCTCGTCTTGTTTTTAGTTTTAATACATTCAGAGAGTGGATGACTTTTGAGTTGATATTATTATCAATTATATTATACTTATATACTCAACAACCACACTCCCCAAACTTTTCATTTTTTAATATGCTTTTGCAATTTTTTTGTTTGATTTTTTCAATTATTTCTCTCTTACATACATGTTAATTACTTTTGTTTACCTAAGCCTGCCCTGTCGCTTCTCAAGTATATAAATGATGAAGTTCCCTTCAATTCAACCAAATTTTTTACAAATCAGTACAGTTTCCAAATGTCTAACCCCCATTGCAAGGTGTTCGTTCTGTACTGAAACACATTTACTTCAAGTAAATGACAAAAACAAATTTTTATTCAAGTGAAAAATATGAAAATTTGGTATTGTTTGCAATGCTTGTATGAGTTTAGTTTGGTTGTTGTAATTGGTGGTGGTTATAAAAAATACATTAAAATTACCTCATCGCGCGAGAGATTATGGAAACTATTGCAATTTTAAGAAACTATAAAATTCAAACCATTTCTTTTGGTTTTCGGGTTTGCTTTTGTTTCTTTCGGCGTGCCACCTTTCGAACTCTTGGCTGGAATTTGTCTGCTATTCCAACATTTAGCTTTTTATTTTCAGTTTTAGTTCTTGAATTTCATATAATCTCAATACGAAGTTTTAAAATGACTGCGTACATGCCCCATTTCGGATTTTCGAATTTGCATTACTCGCTATGGTGTTGTATCGATTGTATGGATATTAAAAATGCTTGCGTTTTGATTGGTTGAATTGAAAAGGTAATTAACTGAAATTAGAAGCGAAGAGGCGTGAATCTTAATTGTTATGGGAAAATCATAAAAGTTGAAGATTTACAAACGATTTGAAGCGAATGTTAAAGGGTGTTACTATTTCGATTTGGTTCTCATTATCCAGTTTTGAATTTGTAAACAATATTACACATATCTATATCATATCTACCTGAAGTTTTCACTCTGAATTGAATAATGAGTTCCATTTCGGTGTTTTTTGTCGTTTTGTTTTCAATTTTGTTTTGAGCTAAAAGTGTTTTAACTAATTTTTGATGTTGAGGCTAGAAGCAATATGAATAACATATATGAAGTTACTAAACTTTTTAGTTCGTTTAGAATGGTGTGATTTTGATGAAGACGTTTTTAATTGGTTGGCTCAGCAACACGATGGACCTGCAGCACAGCAACAGCTTCTTCAACCTTAGCTTTCAATGCGTCTTGATCCTCGATCATGTGCAGCAATTCAGAATTCTCAATTTCTAACAACATTCCAGTTATCTTGCCAGCCATTAGTGGATGCATGCGCTCGATCATCGGATACAAGCGTTCACCTAAAATTTGTTTCTGCTCCTGTGGTTTAGCATTAGCCAACAACGAAGCGATTAACTTCTCTTGACCTAAAAACAATAATAAAAGAAAAGGTTTTTATTCCAATAAATGTCATTGCAATGTGGCTAATATTTAAAAAGTAATAAATGAAAGATTGTATTTCACTTACCCTTTTGGTGCATTGGCTGCACTTGTGGTTGTTGTTGGACCGCTTGTGGTGGTGGATTGCGCATGTTTGCGGTATATTTATAATTGGCAGCGCGTTGCTGAGCTCCACCAGCTGTAATCGGTGCTCCAGCCATTGGTATATTGCCCGCAGCGACGGTTTGCTGACCGGTGATAGCGCGTGCGCCAGTATTGCGCATAGTGTTGGCAGCGGCGGCTGCAGCGTGTGCTCCTTGAACTGCCTGCGGTTGGCCACGAGCAGCACCAGCTGTTGGGCGGAACTGAGCGTTACCAGTTGCTGCCATAGCGGCATTTGTGAAGCTACCGGCGGCGGCTGCTGCTCCAGCTTGTGTGACCCCTTGTACGCCAGCGGCGGGGCGCACTTGTGGTGCCCATCGTGGGGTGTTGCGAATTGGTTGGGTCACTTGTGGACCAAAGAAGCGTTGACCTGGCGCCATGGTTGGTACGAAGAAACCGCCAGCTGTGTTAGGTTGGAATATTTGACCCAATTGTTGCATACGCATGCCAGACATGTGACGCATGTATTGCGATGCTAAATGTGCTTTACGGTCTTCTTTGCGTTGAGCCAAAGCAACATATAATGGCTTCGAACCCACCACACGGCCATTCACTTCAGTGACGGCACAGGTTGCTTCGTTTGGCGAAATGAAACAGACAAATCCAAAACCTTTAGAACGACCCTCTTCGTCGGTCATAACCTTGGCAGAGGTAATTGTACCATACATGGAGAACTCTTTGCGTAGACGCTCATCGTCTACACTATCATCCAAATTCTTGACATACAAGTTAACACCAAATACCGATTCCTGTCGTTTCTTCTTTAATTCTTCGAACTTGCGTTTTAGTTCTTGTTGGCGTTCTGCTTTTTTCTGTGCACGAGCAACGTATAGTACTTTGCCCTCGCCCATATCCTTGCCATTTAATGCGTCGACAGCGGCTTCAGCTGCTTCGGTGGTCTCATAGGCAACAAATCCAAAACCTTTGCTTTTGCCGTCGTCTTTAACCATTACCTGAAAATGAAATAAACATAGCACTTCAGAAATATTCCTTAATGACAAAAATTTTATCAAACTATTATTAACTTCTATTTCTACTATTTCTGGTAGAATTTCTGTAATTCGTCAACTTTTGTCAAGTGATCTGTAGGATCCATCGACATGGTAAGTACGGAATTTGGTTGTTTCTCTTACAGCCGTAAATCTTAATCGTTTGCCAAGTATACCAAACGACCAATGGGTAATAAGCTGTGTAAGTTTGGTCAGTGGATATCTCTATAGTTCGTATTATTAACGCTTTGTAATTCGTCAACTTTTGTCAAGTGATCTGGAGGATTCATCGACATGGTAAGTACGGAATTTGGTTGTTTCTCTTACAGCCATGAATCTTAATCGTTTGCCAAGTCAACCAAACGACCAATGGGTAATAAGCTGTGTAAGTTTGGTCAGTGGATATCTCTATAGTTCGTATTATTAATGCTTTGTAATTCGTCAACTTTTGTCAAGTGATCTGGAGGATCCATCGACATGGTAAGTACGGAATTTGGTTGTTTCTCTTACAGCCATGAATCTTAATCGTTTGCCAAGTATACCAAACGACCAATGGGTAATAAGCTGTGTAAGTTTGGTCAGTGGATATCTCTATAGTTCGTATTATTAACGCTTTGTAATTCGTCAACTTTTGTCAAGTGATCTGGAGGATTCATCGACATGGTAAGTACGGAATTTGGTTGTTTCTCTTACAGCCATGAATCTTAATCGTTTGCCAAGTCAACCAAACGACCAATGGGTAATAAGCTGTGTAAGTTTGGTCAGTGGATATCTCTATAGTTCGTATTATTAATGCTTTGTAATTCGTCAACTTTTGTCAAGTGATCTGGAGGATCCATCGACATGGTAAGTACGGAATTTGGTTGTTTCTCTTACAGCCATGAATCTTAATCGTTTGCCAAGTATACCAAACGACCAATGGGTAATAAGCTGTATATCATTTTTTAACAAAGAGTTGCTCATAATTTTAACCAGTATTCACTTACCTTATAGCTGGTTATTTTTCCGAAAGGTTCAAATAAATCCTTCAACTTCTCGTCATCAAAATCTTCGCCAAAATTCTTTACGTACACATTAGTAAACAGTTTTGCTTTTTCTCCCAATTCCTTCTCGCGCTCCTTACGTGGAATGAATTTACCTACGTAGACTTTCTTAGCATTCAACAGCATGCCATTCACCTTTTCTATCGAAGTGTTAGCCGATTCTTCGGTTTCAAAATGGACAAAACCATATCCTTTGGAATTACCCTTTTCGTCGGTGGCAACTTTGCAACTCAATATGTTGCCAAACGCAGAAAATGTATCGTAAATCGCTTTATTGTCGATACTTTTATCCAAATTTTTAATAAATACGTTTCCTACGCCCGACCGACGCAAAGATGGATCACGCTGCGACCACATAATGCGAATGGGCTTGTTTCGTATTAAATCGAAATTCATAGTATCTAAAGCGCGTTCCGCTATTTAAAAATAATTGAAAAAATATTTAGTTAATGAAATTCAATGAAAAAATTTGTTTTTTTTTCAAGTGATAATTATTGTGTTATATATGTGGTGTTTATGACACAATTGTCAAAATCTAAGACATAAATTGTGAACATTTTATTTCATTATCCCAATTAAAAAATCTATAGATTTTATTAAATTATTTAAAATAAAATATTATATTTAAATTTGTACAAATTTAAACGGTATATTATATTAATTAAAATAAATGAGTTTTTTTTTTGTTTGCTTACTAATGATGCCAAGTGCAAGTTTGAATTGAAATGGCATGGTAAGTAAAGCGTTTTATTCTTGCATTTTCCGTATAGTTCGTGGGCACCAAATAACTCATAAACTAGGTTACAGAAAATGCAAACTCAAACTTTTTTTTACTTTTTACCGCGTCTCACATATTTATTTTGTAAATAAACCTACTTAAATACTAATAATTAATTAATTAGGTTTTCGACCGCAAAAAAATATATATATTTGATTGATTCATGTAATAAAATATATATTCTATAAATACTTTTATTACATTTTGGAAAAGTGATGGTGATCAGTAAATATGTATAGCAAACACATATTCATATTTCCTTTATACTATTACTACGCCATATCAGTAGGTTTGCACACACTTACATACAGATGCGCTTATCATGCAAAGCACGTGCGAAAGTGGCAACGTAGCATTTCTGCTTTATTTTAAAAACGTAAATACATTTTAAAACAATGAACCAATATCTACTAATATACACAATCTAAATACGATTATTGTGGAAATGTATATTGATTTTGGCACACATATTTTCTAATATATATCTTTCTTTCCGTAAATGACAATCTCACAAAGGTAATCGCGTTTAGCAACCAAACAAAAGTTATATACAAAATAGTATAAATACATGACAATGTGGTGTCAGTGAACCCTAGATAAAAAGGTAAATAAATTACAATGCATACCTGCATGCATACATACAGAGTAGCGAAAGTTGAAAAGAAAAAATTTCACTGAGATTTCTGCATACGTGACATTTCATAGGAAATTTCAAATATACATATATGTATTTAATAATTAAACCGAGTATTTACTTATAAATAATGGCATTTTCAAATCTGACTCATATATAAATCATTTGTAATAATCTTTATTCCAGATGTAATGGTGAAAAGAAAAGTAAATAAAACGGAAACAATGACAAGTCGCCTTTGTTTCCTATGACAGGCTGTAGGAAAATTTCATGTACGTATGTATACAAACTGAAAATGGAATTAAATATGGCGGACACATGTGGTGAAAACTGTAAAGTAATGCCAGATCACCTAATCTTCGAAAATTTAGAATATTAAATGTTTTCAACAAAATTTCGAGATTATGAACATATCACATATTAAATTACTATAAATAAATAACAACCTCGGGTTTCAATATAAATAAATATCTTACTATATGTTCGTTATTAAAATATAAACAATACCTTCAGAAATTAAATTTAATATTATAAATATTTGTACACTTACCATCGGCTGGCTGCTGGAAGTTTACATAGGCATAGCCCAGTGAACGACGTGTAATTACATCACGGCAAACTCGAATGGATAATACCGGACCAGCGGTGGAAAATTTTTCAAATAAACCAGCTTCATTTATATCCTGGTGCAAATCGCCTACGTAAAGTGATGCCATTTGATAGTTTGGTCCACCAGAATTCATTTTCCGATCTGTTGGATACGATTTATTTTTTCACGCTTCTTTCAATCGCTCTCTTCAATAGCGTTGAAGAAAAAAATCTCCACACAAAAGAAAAACTTAAAAGAACTGCAAATAGAAGTAATTAAATATTTTGATTAGTAATGAAAAATAATGTAAATCAAAACGCTGAAAATAAAATGGCAACTCTATGAAACACACGTTTCGCAGTAATGCGCGGCTGGCAACAGCTATTATCTTTCAGTAGGGGAATACCAAAGAAAAAATAAATCAATTCAATAATTAGTTTTGTAAAATCCCAATATTTGAGATGAAAAGAGGTATCTCAATTTAGATTTAAACTAATGTCATTTAGACTGTACATTGATTTTACCCAACGTTTTGCAAAACCTCGTGTGAACACACGACCACCATTTTTCTTTAGCTTTGCATCGCCATGCCACGCCACAATCGAATTTCACTTTCTTCGGCTATACATATAGTTCACACTATTTTGTAATTTTACTTACGTTTTATACACTTGCTCGATTTTTGCTACTTTTTGCAATTTTTTTTGTTGATTTTTATATATTTTTATTTTTTTTTTTGGGTTTTTAAATGATTTTTTCACAAAATTTGTGATAGTCGCGAGCTTGATAAACCACACGACTGCTCACCACGTCGGACTCTAAACGACTCAATTCTATTTCATTTCAGTTCGTCTCTATACGCCATTTTCGAAATTCCATCATCCAACTCCCCTCAATCATGGAATTTTCAATCATGTGCTTGAGTCAACATTAAGTGTTGCCACATAATTCAAACGTTTTTTAGAAGGCCCCTCCTTATTTTACTTATATTAGTGTTATAAGGATTATTTAAACATATTCAAAGTTATTAGAAACATTACGATATATGTACACAATCATATATAATAGAATAATATAATATTCATATATTGTACATATACATACATATATATATATATAATTTATGTATATATATATTATACATACATACATGTATATTGTAATAGTTTTAAAAAATTTCCAGGACATGCATACATAAAATACTTCCGTAACACTACTTACAGTAATTAACCTTCGATCCAAAAATAAATGAATCCTTATTGCAAAACACCGCTTTTAAAGAATAATCACAGCACAGCAATGATGATATTTAATGCGACGCGACGGACACCTCGAGTAAGGACTTCCACAGTAGTAGCGGGAACACTTTTATCGTTGACGTTGGCGATTATGATTGTATGTATCAATTGAAATAGTAAAAAAAAGTTCACAAATTTGAAATGCACATAAAATCGGATTTCGGAATTAAAAAATATTTGGCTAACGATCGGACATTTAATCTTTTTTTTGCACAATCAAAATGCGAAAGGAAAAACGAGACATTTTTGAGTTAAGAATCAAACAAAATATTTTCTTTTTTTTGGTTGATTGCGAGAATTATTTTATTTGTTTTTTACAAACATGCAGAACGAAAACTACAATTTTTCCAAAATAATTTTTCCTCAAATGTTTCTCGATATATTAAAAATTCATTGAGTGCCTAGATTCAATCATCTACCGTAGATTTAAAGTGTCTCCATGAGAAGTGTATGTGTATACAAACACTTTTAAAATATTTAATTACGCTTCTTTTTGCCTTTCTTCTTTTCGACTTTTTTCTTGCCCCGGCGATATTTTCGAAAAGCCCGTTGTATTATTTTCGCGGCACGTGTCATCATGAACAGCATTACACGTTCCTCATGCTTCCGACGATCCTCCTCCTCTTTTGTTTTAACGATGGCTTCATATTCAGCCTCCTCTCGTTGATAGTCGATAAGGAATTCATCAAATTGCTTCTTCTGCTCGTCATATTCTTCTTGTAGGTAAACGTTCTCTTTAATTTTTTCACCAATATTCTGATCAAATTTTTTCAACAAAGCTTGCAATTGTAAAAGTAGTTTATTTCTAAAACGAATAAACGAATATAGTGTACTATGATAAACATTGATCCTGATTACTTTAGAAACGTAAATTTATAATTAGGTGGGTAATTAAATTCAATTAATTGATTTAATATAATAATGGATGGACGAGTAACTGTATACATACATATCAATATTACTTTTAAATTGCTTACTTTTCATCACGAACCTCCTTTTCATGTAAGAGGTTTTGCTTTAACATTTTTTCATAAGCCGACTTTGTTTTCTCGAGTTCCTCTTCCAGTTCCTTTTGTTTTATAACACTGGCCATATGGATGTTGTGAATTCGTCGACTGGACTTCACCCTACAATATTACAATGAATGGTCAGTATATTATACTTATATATAATAATATACTATGTTTACAATTCTTCTCTAATGCGCACATTATTGTCCCATTTCTTAAATGCCAAATCGGCTTCATATTTTTTAATAACACCATCCTTCGCTGCGAGCTTCCAACGTAAATTAATTTTTTGATTGTGTAATTTCCCTTGAAAATCTATATTGTAACAAAACAAAGAGTATTCGCATTTGTGCGTATAAAAACATGTATACAATCTTTAATCTTTCTTTTACCAGCTATATTTTTCTTCATCTGCTCGTTATCATGATAAATTTGATGAATCTTCTTTTCCTTCGTTAATTCAGCCATCGCCGATTTACTTAATCGCTCTTCAGCTATATTTTGTAAAAGTGTAAAAGCATCCAACAGAGATTTATCCTCATCGCTCAATTCGTCCAGCCAATTGGGCAATGAATGCAGCATTTCAAAGTTTTCATGGAACATATCAATTAATTGTAGCAATTGTAAATTCTCCTCGGGATTAAATTTTTGTTCCTTCGTTTTCTAAATTTCGGGGGAAGATTGTAAATACGTATTTACGTAAGATTTACGTGTTCAAACCATGCGTACCTTCACAATTAAGAACGATTGTATGGCACGCCAGCACTTTTCATATTTGGTCCCCTTTAAATGCCTTCTCACCGTCAATGGGTTCTCAAGGACACGTGGAATCAGCAACGATATCTTTAATTTTTCAATGGATTCGTTTACAATACGCATAACACTGGCAACCTGGGCAGCTCGTTCGGCAGACATCTCAACTGCCAAAGGAGACAATCCATATGCAAATGAAATTTCAGTTTGGAAATTAAATATTAATTCTATTATGGTCTGCTTACCACTTTCATATTCCTTTTTGATACTCATGGTAATTATTTTATGTTGTTATATTTTAAATTCTGTATTTAAAAAATATAGTAAAATGTGTAATCTTGAAAACAGTTAAAGACAAAATATAATGCAAAATAAGGGAATGGTTGCTATAGAATTTTATTTTCAATATACATGTGTAAGTTTGCACACACATATGTACACATACACAAGTTATAGTGTAAAACCTGCAATATACTTTAATACGAACTGGAAATATTCGGTGTTTTTTTTTTTTTTTAACGACGGATATATCAGAATTATTTATGTACTCTAGACAGGCTCTGCGCGATACCGATGCTATGAAACGGGGAAAGTTCGGTGCAAAGCTTTATATATAATTCCAATAAAGTATAAGTTCTGGATAAAATATCTTCCAACAAACATTTATTTTTTTACCTTTACTTTTTTTAATACATAGACATCTCAATTAAACATATTACATATTACATATTAAACATATTAAATTTAATTCAATTAATTTGTATTTATAATACTCAAAAAATTGTCATTAGTTCCATACATTTATGGGTTACTTCCAAAATAACGTAAATGTGCGTTATCCACATATAATCCAATCAACAATTCCGCTATTGGCAACTTCTTCAATAAAAAAATCTCTGATTTACAAATACAATTTAAAATGATATTTAGTAGTAGATGCAAAACTTTTACTTTAGTTAATTTTCTATGTCGATATTGGCTACAAGATTGGCTCATCAATGGGCTGAAGTTTTACCAGAATTTTAAGGCGTCCCAGTAAAACTTCATCGCCTAACCATGCATATTTCAGTTTGGCTGTTCTGACTTGTCATAGTGTGTATTTATGTATGTATTATGTATATAAATATGTATGTATGTATTACTACTTGAGCCATTGCACATTCAAACCTGTATTATGTTAAAATTTTAATTCAATATACTTTTCGAAATTAATACTTATGCATGTTACTTAATCATTAGAACTAAAAACTGGCAGTGCAGGAAACTAGAATAATAGAAAAATTCATGGCATACGCTTATATTTATATACCAAATTTATGAAAAAGGAGATTAACTAAAACGAAAAGTATGAAACAAAATATAATATTCAATTCAACATCTTTATAACATTGTTTTATGTATATAATATTAGAAAGGATTAATGATTAAGATTCTAGGTAATATGTTCTAATGAATCTTAAACTACAATTCTCAAGAATTTGTTTATTAGTATGAAACATTAATTCCAAAAATCAAATGATATATCAATACAAGTACTCTTATATAATTTCAAGCAAACCATTTCTTTGTTTTGTTTCAATATTACTCATTCATGTATTTGTTTTTGTTTTTGTTTTTTAATAAGAATTGGAAATAAAATAACAGCCAATTAATGCGATTGGGACTTAAATGTACTATAAACAGTCTGTACCAATATATAAATTAATGTAAAAACTTAAAAATATTGTAATGCTCTACTTACAATTCGCATTATTCACAATTAACATGCCAAAGATATGCAAACAAACACCATAATTTAAGGCAACATTTAAATGAGAAAACAACATAACAAATCATATGACTGTATGCATATATGTAAATATCCAATAAATTCCGCGAATTCCGAATTTGGCATATGATTTAATATGTTTCACAGCGACAGCAAGCCTTTCACACTGAACTTGCATACATTGTAAACCTATTCTGCGAGAAGTTATTTCCTTTAGTGCTCATATCCTTAGGTCGCTGTTGTGAATTTTGCTGTTGTTTGTGTTAACTGCCCCTGCAACGAAGCAGTTGCCACATCTCCCCATTCAATTAGATATTGCATCTGTCCATCGGCCAATTGTCGTTTGGCACGGATGCAAAATTGTTCACCAGATTCAATGCGATTCACCGCTCCACCAAAGTATTCCTTAACGGATTGTTTAAGATCTTGCATACTATTGGCATTCGCATTTTTATTGCTATTTTTATGTAGGGCTTGGTGTTGTTGTTGTTGTTGTTGCAATGCTGCCAATGTTATATTGCTGGATGAGTTGGTCGATGATACAGTGCTCGCACTGGAAACTGAGCTGCGGCGACTATTAGCAGGGGAATTCTTTTGAGGACGTTGCCGCAAACGGCGACCATGCGACGGTTTAACTTGTTGTATAATTTCTACTTGCGCATCCACATTTGAACTCATCGAACCTGGTGGCGACGAAGACGTCGACGACGATGATGATATCGATGAGAATGATGCAGTTGCAGCCGATGTTGTTTGACGTTGAATTTGTTGCTTGTTAAATGTGGACAACACTCTGGTCGTATTCGTTGTTGCTAGATGGGTTGTTTGTGTAGTCAGCAAGTCTTTGGCATGTATTGGGAAAAAGTTCCTAGGAATTGGATTGATTGTTGTTGTACTAATAACCTGAAAATATAGCATGAAATATGTGTTTTGCATATATATATATATATATGGCAACTCTACCTCCACATTCGATGATAGGCGACGAGTTCGTCTCCTCCGCACCTCCTGATTCGGACCGATAGTTATATCTTTGGCACTCAGTCTTCGCTTGATCGTGCGTACTGTTCGTGGCTGTCCGGCAGCCTTGGCTAAATTACTTGTACTTAGATTTGGAAATATACCTGCACTCTTAAGCGCTGCCAGCTTGGAACTGAAATCCAAGGCTGTTGTATTGAAAATACTGTTTTTAATCATAGTGCCGCTCCGATTAAAATTTAATAAGTTTTGAACACATCCGGAGGAAGTTCCGGTAGTTTGGGATGCGGGTATATTCTTTTTAGGTGTAATTATGCGAAATGGGTTATTGAGACCTAAAAAGTTTTTGGGCGGTGGTATGATAACATCGAGCGATGTACCTCGACTACTGGACGAATTTTCATCCGATGAGGAATCACAGATGCGGCTGCTGTCATAGCGCTTAGCGGCTGCCTCAGCAGCAATCTCCTTGTAAGAATTTGATAATTTAAATGCTTTGCGCTTACGACTGCTCCGTTCTGTGACAATTGATGAAACATTGTTATATACTATTGACGAAGAATTGGCGTTGACGGCGTTAGACACAAGTACCCTATCTTCAGTTTTGACGTCAAATTCCCTCTCATCTGTGCTCTGTTTAATACTAGTCATGCACTGAGGATTCTTTAATGGAGATACGTCTTTCTCTTTAATTTTATCTTTCCGTATTGAATGGACAGATTGTATTATAATATTAGCATCGTTTGCATTCTCATCGTCCAAAACTGGTATCTTCTCACACAATATAATATCCTTATTTGTAAGCTTTTTGACTGATTTTGGCCTCAAACTACTAGCGTTTGCAATTTGTATTGAATCTTTACTTTTGCGCGCTTTCTCCATTATATGTTTAATGGGGATCTCATCGTCCGAAGTAAATATTTCATTTTCTTCAATACGAAATTCATATATATCTGGTGGAGTTTTCCGTTGTGAAGGCGACGAAATTTTAGAAACCTCGTCACTATTTTTGTATCTGTAAAAAGGTAATAAATATAACTTAATGTTAAGCTGTATGTTAATGTTTTATTTATACATACTTGTTGTTTCCAGATGATGACATACACAAATGTTTAGCCACTACTCTTGCTCGTTCCTTCATAGGTTTGTTACAACTAAATATCATATAATGAATTTATGAAAATATTTTTTTATTTTATATTTAACTCACCGAAGACAAAACCATATACCGCTGCCTGGAGTCGTTTCCCTAGTGCAACTGCGGTGATAGCCACGCCGACAATCCTCACACGTCTCTATAACATCTTGTTCTTGAACACGCTTACAAGCTACACACATTTGAGCATTTCCATTCCCAACACTACTTCCCAGACGCCTCATCTCTTCAATTCCGCACCATAGCTCTGAGTTATCGTCAAAACGTATCAAATATTGAACTTTTTGTACCTCACTCATATCGGAGTCAGCGCTGCTGCCGATAACTGTTCCTAGATATTGACGTCCATCATCCTTTCGGATAAAGACATCCTCGCCCATGGTAAAACTGGTCTCTAATAAAGAAACGGACGAATTTGCATTTTTCTTTTCAGCTATTAAGCTATCCAGTGAACCTGGTGACGAAGTAGTGGGCGTTGGTGGAGTAAGAAGTGTCACTGATGAGGCCGTTTCATTAGCAGTTGCTTGAATTATGTTTACGGGTGTAGGCGATGGTGGTGAAACCGATTTGGATAGTTTCAAATCGACATCTTCACTTGAGTCGTGTAACACAGGGATGTCATGCTGCTGTGATATAAGATTCGGTGATGCTGCATCATCGCATTTAATTGTATTCTTCATGCGTATGGCCTCCGGAGTTGAAAATTCCACTTCGTTGTCTTCTATTTCCATAATGCTATCTTCAGAAATTTCATTTGTTTTAGCCACTCTTTCAGTATCAGTTCCATTTTCCACATCGCTCATGACGTATTCGCATTCCTCTTCATCGTCCAGTAGGTCAATACTATGCGTAATGGTTGCAATTGCTTCTACTGCAGCATTGGATATAGTTTTGTCCACTAATCTCTTTTTTGCGGGTGTACAAACTGTTGTTTGCGATGTTATATTATTACCTTTAGCTTCATTTAGTGAATTTCCGATTATTATTTGAGAGGATATGGATTGCGAATCAATTATATTTCTTGTAGGTGACAAATTCAATGGCAAAGGTGGTGAAGAACTATTTTCTGGGGTGGTAGGTGGAGTATGTGGAGTTGTTGTTGTTGAGTCAGGTTCATCAATCACTATTGTAGAATCGTTGCTAGCGTAAGAATCGGTATGCATTGTCCCGCTACCTCCACCATTGCTAACCGGGTCCAGCACTACCTTGTGATGAATTGCTGGTATAATTGGAGATGGCTGTTGAGGGGCATGAGAAGCTAAAGAATATATATTATCGGGAGATGTTCTTGCAGTAGTTGCAATTGTTGCGTTCATTTCTAAACCGTTATTTGTTCCAGAAGTATCGCTATAATGATTATTGATGCAAATATTAATACGATCCAACACAAGAGTTGAGTTCGAACTTGTTGTAGCGGGAGAAGAAACCAATGTAGATGAGGTGTTGGCTACATCACCAACTGTTGCAGATTCTTCGGTAATAGTTGAAATCAGTTTTGGAACAGAAATGTTGTTTGCTGTAGCTACGCTACCATTGCCGTTATTTGTCATAGACATAAAAAACTGGTGTTGAGCATCATCTTGCGTTATATGCAAAGCAGTCGGCGATGAAGTTGGAGCAGAAAAATGTTGTTGTGCGAAATGTGTTGGTAGTGCTGTCGACAAATGCTGGGCATAAGCAGATTGCTGGTGCGGTGTATTATAGAATTGTGGGAGTTGTATTATATCGTCACGTCCAGTAGATTCGACATCTTTAGCCATGTTATATATATGTTGCTGCTGTTGTTGATGTAACGAGTTTGGCAGTGTTGTAATTATACGAATATTACTGGCATTTCCATTGTGATAGCAGCCCGTGAGTGTATTAGCTGCAGACGGCCCGCTATTTGCAGCTCCTGAAGTTGTCCGGGGTTGCATCTGCGATGAAGTTCCTACTACATGAGGATGATTGGGTCCATATTGATTCGCAGAAAAGTTATTTGTTATTAAAATAGTATTGCCTTGTTGATGATGCGGACGATTCGTTTGTTGTATGGAATTTGAAGATGTAGAAGATAAAGTCGTTGGTGCTACACCGCCATAAAACCTCTGTGACGATGGTTGTATTCCATTGACAGTCGAATTAAAAAAAGTTTTGCTTAAAGCAGTAGTCAAAGGTATTTGCCGTGGGCCGAATAATCCAGCTGAACCAGTTGTGGTAATTGGTACAGAATTTGAAGTCATTTCTGGGCTCTTGTCCGCACATCGGCTAATATTTGGAAGTTGTAATTGTATTGATTGCTGATGCTCAGATATTGGTAATGTTGAAGCAGGAGGAAGGAAATAGTTACCAATACCTGGTTGAATATTGTTATGATGTGATAAATGCCCATTAGGTACCTGATGCTGAACACTATGATGATCCTGATGTACAATATTTGAGTCATAAGAAGAACTATTCATGATTGTAAAGTACTCCGAAGACTGAAGACGAACTTAGTTTGTATGTCAATATATTCGATTTCAAATAGGACTGTAATTAGTGATGAAAATGTTATATATATATATTTTTTTATTTGTTTGAGAATTTATTTATATATTAATTAAAAGGAAGCATTTAGAATAGGATTATTTTTAATATTTAAGGAGTTTTTTATTTTAATATTTTTTACAACAGCTGGCAATGCTACCTTATTTTACCGGCAAGTGAGTGAATAGGACAAATTAATGTACATTTTTCTTTTCCATTACTGGAACAGACAGGGTAAACGATTATACACATTTATTTAGCAATTCTTTTAGGCCAAAGTTAAAAGCAGTATTACTTTAATTCTTTTCATTCATATTATTTCACACAACTATTATTGTTCCAATATGGAAATATCTTTCATACATTGCACTTTTAGAAACTTCATTAATTAATCTTTACACAAACAACGACACTTAAAACAAGTGTTGTACTCTAGGAATCACATATTCCAAAGTCCCTCTTAACTCACCTATTATGAGGTGTGTAACACAAGTTTAAATATATTAAAAATTATAGTTTATTTTATTTGATTTGCAATCATAGTTAATAATATTTAAACAATGAAATATAAATTTTCCACTCGGAATTTGTATTAACACCGTCAGCCATTTTCCCAACACACGAACTGATTTTTTGCATTTCTCTTTATCTTCCCAATTCGTGCGCTTCTTCACTTTCCAGGCCAGAATTGCTTTTTGACAACTACCATATTCACAGGGTTGCATCTGCATCTCTAAAATATTCTTGGAATACACGAAACGAAAATAATTTTCATAGTATTTAATATTGCAAACATTAGATTGTGAAGTCTTGAACTGTTTTTCTATTAAAATTCCAGTGAAAATCTGGCAGTTCGTTTTGTTTGTGATGTAGAAGTCTCAATTTTATTTTTATACATTTTTATTGTGATACAGAAATTTTTAACAAAACTTCGTAAATCGGACTTTCGATCGAGTAACATTTGTAATAATATCCTTCTCCACAAATTAAATTGTTTCTCTCCACCCTCAAATAATGTTTGGGTTTTATAATTTTATAGCATTTGAAAAATTGAATAATTTGATGTAAAATAGGGACAACTCTGACATAGAGGAGTACTACCTCCAAATAGTCAACGTGTACCTTTCTGTCACGCTCTTTTACATTTATTGTTGTTGTGAATTTTCATCAAATGAAAAAGTGAACGAGTGAAGTCAGACGTTTTTCAATACGCTAAATAATTTTAGTAAAAATATAAAATATCTTTCAATAAGAGTGTAAAAGTAATAAAAAAGTGTTGTACTATTATATTTTCACACGCAATATTTGTTTTTGAGGCATATATTTACTGGATTTGCTTTTAAAATATTGGTAAAAAGTTGGAAATTTTCCCTTGCCTGTTTTGCTTCGAATGCCATATTCGTGATGGTCGTTCTACGTTTTGGTTATTATGCTACTTCTTAATTTCGTTACCATTTACGTTTTGACACTCACATTTGCTTTTGTTTCCGTGCATTAGTTTGTTCATCCATCTTTGTTTTTTACACGATTATTTTCGTCTCCCCCTTTGAATGTTGTATTTTTGTTTTTGATAAAAATATCTTTAAGAAATTAATTAACAAAGGTATAATAAAAAGTGATCAAATAAGAGTGGATAGAAAGGAGAAGTGAAATCGAAAAACAAAAAACTAGAGCAGTTGTCAAAAAGTCATACATAAATAAATTCAAATCGAAATACATAAGCAGTGTAATAAAGTTTGTTTGTAATAAAGAGTTGGAAATGATCTCCAGTTTTTAATCGATAAGTGCAAAGCAAAAAGAAAGTGAAGAAACCATCTATATGGCTAACACGCGTAGTAAAATCGACGGGAAAACAAAACAACGGGGAATAGAAAATATATTTTATGACGACGCACAGGTGTGGTGAAATTCGTTTACTATGCAGAAAATAATTTTTATTACAATGATAAATGTATCTTATAGTTTACATATTGCTTATACGCATAATTGAGCAATAGCAAAAAGATTTATTTGAGTTGAAGTAGCTTGACTATGAAATAATAATACCTAATACATATTTTACATTTTTAGGAAGACAGAATTTCTGCAGCGAAATCATCTAAAAACAAAATAAGTGCTAATAAAATACCATCAAGCATAAGACATTTAGAAGCAGATCAACTAAAACAAGAAGACACAGGAAAAGAGCAAATGCACACTTTTAGTGAAACAGGTGCCGGTGTGCCGGCCTTCTTGGCTAAGTTATGGCGTTTAGTGGATGATCCGGATACCAACCATCTAATCTGCTGGAATAAGGTAAATAACATAAATAATTGTGCCCCAATTTACAATAAGTATTTTCGTGCGTAAAGAAATTTGGCAACAATGCCATTGATTTTTAATTTGCTATATGTATATGTTCGTCAATTCAATGCAACAGCCTCACAGTAGACAACAAAATTTTTTGATTTGTATAGCTAATTCGGATTCATATTAACGGCTCAAAATGTTTCTGTTAGTTGAAATATAATATAAATGTAATTTTCGAATAGTAAGCCATATTAGATTGATGTATTTAACGTAATATTAATATATACTTTTTTCCAGGATGGTCGAAGTTTTATAATTCAAAATCAAGCCCAGTTTGCACGAGAATTGTTGCCCCTGAATTATAAGCATAATAACATGGCGAGTTTTATTCGGCAGTTGAATATGTGTAAGTTGAATGACATACAGAAATAAAATGAAGACAAATGTTTAAGTATTGTTTTCCATCATTAATATTTCAGATGGCTTTCATAAAATAACATCAATTGACAATGGAGGTCTAAAGTTTGACCGGGATGAAATGGAATTCTCACATCCCTGTTTCAAGCGAAATTGTCCATATTTACTTGAGCATATTAAACGTAAAATCGCCAACACAAAGAGTTTGGATGACAAATCAGGTTTGAAGCCTGAAGCTGTCACGAAAGTGCTGCAAGATGTGAAGGCGATGCGAGGTCGACAGGACTCGCTTGACTCACGTTTTTCTGTGATGAAACAGGAAAATGAAGCTTTATGGAGAGAAATAGCTTCGCTGCGACAAAAACATGCCAAACAGCAGCAAATTGTCAATAAAGTAAGTTATATTTCTCTATTATTGACTAAGTTTTGAGTAAATGGTCTTTACTTAACTTTCAAGCTCATACAATTTTTGATCACAATTGTTCAACCATCACGCAACATGACGAGTGTGAAGCGGCATATGCAGTTGATGATTCATGATACGCCGGACAGTGCTAAGCTTCGCAAAAAGAGTGAATCCGAATCTGAATGCGGACCAGTTATTCATGAGCTTGGTGAGGAGTTGCTTGACGAAGTCGCCGATCCGGATATTGATTTAATGTAAGTTAACCCAGGTGTATACAATAATATAAATGTGTAAATATAAGTCATGTGTTATTAATTACTTTATACACAATTCCAGGGATACATCGAGTCCATATGGGAAAATTATTTCAAATAATGACACAGATGGCAATGGTTCACCGCTAAACATTGAGCGACCTCATTCTAGTATCAGCCAAGCATCCCAACACTACGAATTTTCGAATCAGAGTGCCGAGGACGCTGTTAACGCTGCAATGACAGCTCCGAGCTGTGGTGTTGGTGGTAGTGGTAATGCAAATGCAACCAACAGCATGATCTCACAGAAGATCGGTGGTGGATCCGATTCATCAATTATACAGTCAATAAATCCGGATGGATCGCAAATTGTCTATCACGTTACTGAGGTACCCGATGTAATAGACCCACATCATAACGACTTCATGCCGGGTGCATCACCAAGTTATAGTGAGGAAAACGTGTTGACTACCCCCATGGTGCGCGAACAAATGGCACGCACACAACAGCTGAAACAAAGAAATAAGCGCCGACGTAAGCAAATGGATGATGATACAGCAAACGTTACTGCATCAACGTCGAAGATGAGAAACGTTGGCGGAGCACGGCAGTCGCCACAATTAATCAAATGCGAGAAAAAACAATCAATCGATCCAATGGCATTCTTAAATGATTTCCCAGACGACCGTAACACCCAAGCGGAATTTCCAAATGTTTCCTCGAATCTTAAAGATGAGACTATTACAGCTAACCGCGGTACACCTGGTTTGCTAAATGCTGGCAATATAGCAACTGCTGCCGTACAACCAGTCAGCACAGCTAACAATAGCACCCTACTTGGCCAGTCGACAAACTTTTACAATCCAAATGATTTTATTACATCCGAAATGCCTGCTGATATATTTGAGGTAATGTTATACTATATATATATATATATATATATACATACATATATGTACATACTTGATTTTCATACGCTATTTATTCACAAACCATAGGAATCTCCATTAATGCCCGTTGATAGTTATAATCAGCAACAACAAAAACAACAACAGCAACTTCAATATGGTCGAACGATGGCTAACAGTGGCAAGTTTTCTTCATTTGTTGCGCGTGGTAATAACAATGGCATCGGAGTAGCAGCTTCCAATGGGGCCTCAACATCTGCCGCTGCCGCAGCTGCTGCCAACCAATTTAGCAACGACGACAAGCAGAGCAATAATGGCAATTCTCTAGTTACCTCCCAACAACAACAACAACAGGGAAAGAACAATAATAATGGAAATAATATGTCTTTAGCTAAATATAAAAGTGGTGGCACGGGCACTGAGGAAGTTATGCGGTTGAGTACTGGGTTAGTAACTGAGAGAGATCTTAGTTACAGTAAGGAATTGTGGAAACTAATTCTCTTATATTTATATTTATTTTCATATAGTGATGAAGTCAATGACCATTTGGAAAATGTACAGGATGAATTGGAGTCGCTTAAGGATTTGCTACGAAGTGATGGTTATTCTTTAGATGCGAACACGCTGTTGTGCGTAAGTATGAAAAAATAATCGATTTTTTTGATAGCCATGTTAGTTGCCGTGTGACTTGTTAGTGTTATATTTGTGACTGATTTTCTGCAGTTGCAACTCGTTATAAATCTAGAGTGGTTAAATTCAGAATTGTTTACCTGAATCCTCAGTTTTCGTGTTATTTGAAGCCAGTGCAGAATAAACTGTAGTGTATAATAATAATCTTCAAGCAAATAGTAACTAGACTGTGTTTTGTTTAAATTCCAAATATCCATCTGAAATGAATATAACAAATGTTAATGCAGTTTTTATCTACAAGTGTATTTGTATATTGTGTGCACATGAACGAAGATATTTTTCAAGTTTGCTGCAAGGTGAAGACAACTTTGTCAAATAATTGGATTTCAAATTAGATTTCGTGCAATTGTTTCAAAATTACTCGTTGCTCAATAGTTATGCATTAAGTATCAATAATATTTTACGACTTACAATTATTATTATTTTTTCTCTTTTTGATATGAATGTACTGAAAAAAAATGTACACAAACAAAACATTTATGAATGAAACTGCATTGTGCCTTCAAAAAAAATAAATGCATAATACTTAATACGATTTTTCTGATGAAATTCTACAAATGTGTCAAAATCTAGAACGGAGATGCTGCAAACATGAATACAACCAATCGCATTTCCCTGTCATCACAACTGGATGGGGAGTTTCTCACCAAGGTCAGCCAATTATTGACGTTTTCATTTAAATCTGAGTCTTAGCTAATTTGTGGCTGAAAAAGTGTGATTAATGAAACTTTTAAAACCGCGCAAAATACGCATAAAATTCACAATGAAATTTTAAAATCACGTTAAAACTAAAGCAAGCGCATAAATATGTATAGGCTACAAAAATAAAGTTGTTCATTTCATTTATCCGAATAATATTTATTGTTTAGATTTGTTCAATACACACTTTATTGTTATTGCTTAACCCCTATACATATTGTCCAGATATCTTAAAAACGTTTCAAATACCACGTTCATTTCTGAAATATTTTCTTTTTTATTATAATATATATTTTTTTTGTCTATTTATTATAGCTATTCAATGATTCCGATATTTTAGGACCATATGGTTTGAATTTGGTTAATGAATCCAACAATGAGAAAAAAGGTATAAAATAGCGTTTTTTAATTTCAAAATATGTATTAATACCACTAATGTCTGTCAATAGGTTCTGAGCTTATGTCCTACCAGCCAATGTACGATCTTTCCGACATCATAGATATCAATGAGAAAAATGAACTGGAAGGTATGAGCTTTTTCATTTTTATTTACTTTTTATTAATAATTAACAGAAATTTCATGAATTTCAGCCGTTGATCACACGAATAGGCCCAGCAGCTCAAAGCAATTGCCACAGTTGGAGCAACAACAGAGAGAGCCGCCGAGTGGTTTGAACACACCATTCAATGATTATTTTGCTAATGCACCTGAACCAACTAACACACCGCGTAAAAATGAATCTGCAACTATTTCCGATAGTAAAGCTAAAATCCCTAACTAGGACAGTCCGCACACTGTCAGCAACTAACTGTGTATATTAAAAACAAAACCAGAATTGTAACATGTTTATTACCGTTATGCAAATATGAAACTTATACTATTAATATGACAGACATCACATGAAACATTTGAGGTTTTAAAAATATCAAAAAATATTTGAACAATTTTCATCAAATTCACAGTTTTGGGGTAACATCGAAGCTTTTTAATTGTTATGAAATTAATTGGATAATAATTGAATTTAATATTCTATTAATATTGTTATACTTTTGTAGTAATTTGAAATTTGCTATAGTGTTATAAGCTTGTTAACCTCTTCATCCTAAATAATTTAAATTCAATACCAAATTTTTGAATGTATTCTAAGATGTAAAATTATATTTTTTTCGAAGCCTGCAGGGAAAGGTGTGATACTGTGTCCCTACACTGCTTACTTAGACAGCTGTGTTGAATAAATGTGATTTCAACTTTTTCCCAGATCCAAATATTGTAGAGCGCATTGCTTATTTTATTTTAATCATTTCCCGTTTTTGATAAACTAGTAAAGTGGAAATGGGTTCCTGGCCTTCATAACAAACTACTCATTTGCAACTTATTAAATGAGTTGTTTGATGCTAGATAGACAGAGTAATACTTTTATTGTCATTTCATTATCCCATTATTAACCTGAGAAACAAGAGTCAGACAATGTTTACAAAACAAAATTGTCATTGCTATTTCATAGCTTTGACTAATTTCTTTTCACTGTTAGACAAATAAAAATTAAATTTTATCTAAAAAACATTTTTTTTTTTACTAAATACAAGTAAATGTCGCTAACCCCTTATGGTTTTTTTATACAAAAACTGATAAAAAGTAAAAATTTAAAATGCTTAAAATAAAAGATTTCTTTGAAGTTTATGAAGTATATATATACGCATGTTAAAATCACGGTTAGCTTAGCTATAAGTGTGTCTCAAGGAGAAGATCATGCAAATGTACACCATAGTTTCAACTCCCTTGGGACGCCTACATATTTAGAAACATGATATTTCAAGCATACCGTGTATAATGCACATCTAAAATATACAAAAAAAAGTAAAAGCTAAGAATACATATGTATGCATATTGGAAATCAACTTTTCGTTTGTTTTTTTTTAGTACCCATATTGCAGTACACTAACTATGAATTAATTTTTACGCTGATGTATGTATTTATAAATTTAAGTGAATTTTGGAGCAGTGGAAATAAAACTAAAATAGAGGCAATGCAAAATCTTGGTATTTTTAGCATGACTTTTCACACATTGGGGCTGCAGTTCGGGCTTATAAATGTGTTACTCTTTATTACACGAATGGGTTTTATTTTACAGCGGTATAATTGAAAATGAATATTATACGAATATGCTAAGGTTACCAAAAAATAATATTAAATAATACAATATGAATTTATAACTAACTTTGATCCTTATACTTGGCGTCTTTAAGTATTTTGGCAAATTCAAATTTAACGCGCTCCCTTTCTGGGCGTGGCATGTTACGCAAACTATCTACTAAAGAGAGGCAATATAGCTCAATTGGATCATTAATAGGTGTCAGTACGGGAAACGGTGCCGGCATGGACTTTCGTTTTGACGCATTACTTGTAATATCATTTTGTTGCCTTTGAAATGGTGCCGTTACTGCTTGCTTCGGTATTGGATCCAATGTGATATCATTATTCCGTTCCTCATCCATAACTACAATTGGTGTTAGTAATTGCGACGTAGGACTTGAGGCATTTGAATGAGACGGGGATGGAGGTGCCATTGGCACCTGGATGTTTGAACTAACAGTTTCCGCCTTTTGAAGAGGTGAGAGAGAGGTTGATAAATATTTATGCTCAGTTGTAACATCATGCTCTGCTCCATTTGATTTTTCAATTTTGGTTGGAATATTTAATTCTGTAAGTAATTGATCGTCATCGCAGCAATCATTGTCCGTAGGTAAGGAAACATTTTCACCGTCGTATATTTGCTGGGACGGCATAGAGACATCAACATTATATTCTCGAGCTGCGCTGCCATCATCACTGTGTTCTATTTCGATAATTTCAAATGTGTTGGTGTTTTGTGGGTCCTTATACATGAAGCTGTTGCTATCATTATCGCTGGATATAATTTAATATAATAGTGTTTTATTTTCAGTGGGGTGTTAAATTATACTTACGAACTGTTATATGATGAGTTCAAATGTTGCACTTTTTTGTAAGTTTGTGCTGTATTTTGCAAAAAGGATAGGTCTTCTGTAAACCGACGCTTTCTTATATTCACATTTGCCAGACCCGTTTCCAAGCTTTTAAGCTCTTGTAAGTAATTATATCGAATGTTTTTCCATTTGGTTTGTAGAAATTTGGCTGGAATTATTATTCATATAAAAGTGAATAGTTTCAAAGAAATTATTCTTAATTAATATATATGTACATACACGGTGTTCGCATCTCTGCAGCAATTCTTTCCCAGATTGCGATACGAACTTGGTAGCGCCTGTAATGCTCATGGTTGACATCATATATTGCCGGATTGTCTCGCACTAAACGTATCAGACGATTATCTAAAATTTATTAAAATTTGAATTAGAATACATTTATGACATTTTTCACCATAAATATTTGTTTTAAATCGAATAGGTTCTAAGGGATGTTCATCCTCATTATTGAAAGCTTACCGAAGTCCGGACCATAAGATTCACGCATTTTGCAGGAAATACAATTTGTATTTATAGTATATATCTTATTTAGTTGTTTTGTTTTTTAAATTTCACTTGATTATTTATAACAATTCCGAATTTTCAATGATTTTCACATAGGAAACTAATATTTTTCAACATAAACTTGGTATAACTCCTTCATCCTTTTGATTGTCTCAATTTGTTATTGTTTAATGTACGCGCATGTCCTTCGCGTATGTTATGGCAACTAATATAAACTATGATCTCACCAATTCCCGTTAGATGTCGCCTATAGTATAATTATCCTCATCATATTTTTTTCATAGCAATATAAACAAAATAACAATATTAAAAAAATAATAATAAATAAAAATTGGTTTAAAACGATTGAGGTGACAACTATATATTTAGTAACGACACTATTTCAAATTAAACACTTGCCATTGTACTTTGATTGAATTGCTCTGAAAAACACCGGGCGCCTTTTCAAGCATGTTTGATAGAATGACAACTGTATTCAAGCACGTTTATTTTTATGCAATCGCATTTGCAAAAACAAAGTACGGCGTGTTTGTTCGTTGGTAAAACAAATCAATTATCCATTTATTATTGTGTTAAAGTGGATACCGTGTTAAATTTAAGAACGGCGCCCTTGGTATTCCTGATCACTAACTTACTGACATGGGCAGTCCCAGTTTTGGGAACTTTGGTCCATTAATTGGTGTGGTCTACGTGAGCAGTACACATTGCCGATTCCTAGTACGATTACAAACATACAAGCCAACGAAAATAAATTAATAAATACATAAATTATTTCAGATTTATTCAACTAAAAATGCGGAAGTTTTGACATTTCATGAATTGAAATTACGGCAAATTGTTCACAATGCTGGCTGGTTAGAATACGATCCTATGGAAATATGGAAGAGTACGCAAGAATGCATTGAAGTATAATCCATAAAACACATCTCCTTTATGATGTATTTCATTACACTTTGATATTTCCTTTTTCACAGACTGCATACAAGAATCTTATCATTTTGGAAATCAATCCGTATGACTTAGTAGCAATAAGTATTTGCAGTCAGCGTGGAACAACGTTTTTATGGGACAAAGATACGGGAAACCCGCTATGTAATGCTGTTGGTAAATAACACGATCACAATAAAAAGACACCTTAAATTCTAAGTAATTTTTTATAATTAGGTTGGAACGACTGTCGAACATCGTCTATTTTGAAGACAGTTCTTGATAATGTAAATTACGATGTAGATTACTTGCGGCACAAAACGGGACTACCACTAAGTACTTGTTTTAGCGCCCTTAAGATCAGATGGCTTCAGGAAAACATTCCGGCTGTATCTGAAGCATTAGAAGACGGTACGTGCCTCTTTGGCACACTCGATTCATGGATACTATGGGTAGACGTGTACTATGAAGAAAAAATACTTAATTGTATATATTACGTTTGATTTGTCTATATAGAATCTTACTGGATCCAATATAAGTGGAGTGCATATGACCGATATTACCAATGCAGGTTACACAAGTCTGATGAACATACATACTCACCAATGGGATGCTAAGATATGCCAATTCTTTCGTATTCCGATGGAAATACTGCCGCGTATTCGTTCAAATTCTGAATTATATGGTTACGTAATAGGAGGTTCACTAAACGGCCTTCCTATAGCAGCGGTAAATTTTAACATGCTCCGTTTTAATGATTTAGTGATGGTGACACATTTTAATTACAATCACAGTGCATTGGCGACCAATCTGCAGCCCTGTTAGGACAGCTACAAACAAAAGTTGGTCAAAATGCTTGCATAATCGATGACAGTTGTTTTGTGCTGCTCAACACGGGCGAAGAATTGATACATTCATCCAATGGATTACTGTCGATGGTGGCGTATAAATTAGGTCCAAAAGTTCCTGCTTACTATTCATTAGAAGGTGCTATTTCTAATGCCGGTGCTACAGTCGGTTGGCTTAAACAAGGATTACGCATAAGCACTGAAATCAATGCTAACGATAATGCTGTTGAAGTTCTCAACACATTTTTGGGAGAAAGCTCTATGATTTCATCTTCTTGTTCGTCAGGTATGTTGTAGTCTGAGCAACAGAAAACATTCTTCAAATAATTTTCCCAAATAATCAGGTATGCTGAATGCTGATTGTGGATTGGCGGCAAAACGTTCAGAGATAACATTTGTACCTGCTTTTCATGGATTATATGCGCCATATTGGCGTTATGATGCAAGAGGGTAAGCTTCTTATAGTCCTCTGCTTATATGTTGTTACCCGTATTTGTTTATTTCATAGGGTCTTACTAGGCCTAACTAGTCAAACCACAGCTGAAAATGTTACCCAAGCTGCTTATGAAGCCACTGGTTTCCAAATACACGAAGTATTAGCTGCATTTAAACGTGACACACCCACATGGAATCGGAAAAGCTACAAAGAACGTATTATATTTTGTGGCGACTATGCAGAGAATAATGCTTTCGTCCAATACATAGCAGACATTGTCGGTTGTTTGCTGGAAAGACCTCAGACAACATCACCGGCATGTTTGGGAGCAATGATATGTGCTGGCATAACAATGAATGTAGTATCTTTGCTGCAGGCAGAAGTAATGTATCCACCACCGGTGGATGCATTTAGTCCAACAACCACTGCAAACCGTAAGATAATATCTCATTAAAAAAAATATCTCTTATTAAAATAAAAACTTTAAACATAAAATTAATTTGATTTAGGGCGAGAGCAACTGTATAAACGATGGAATTATGCAGTGCGAAAATGTTTAAATTGGAATAACTTCGCTACTTATGAGGAGGATTTGGAACTTTTTGCCCAACGTGACAGTGATCCCAATCTACCAATACGACGGTCGCTACCCGGTAGCATATATATAACTAGTTCGTTTCTGCTTTTGCTTGTAGCAAAATTTTTGCAAGGTCGTAACATTACATAGACAAAATGTATGTAAAGAGATAAAAAAAAGTGTTTAATAAGATTAATATATTCCTATTGTTAATGGTTTTATGATGTTGCACTAGATCAAATATTTATTAATTTTTATGTTGTAATGCGATTATTTGATTTGATTTTAGTATTTACATTGTGTATGTTCGAAGATTGTTAATGATTGTGTGTGCGTGCATCTAGTCACGAAAATTACTCAATGCGCTTCCTTTAGTATATTATTTAGTTTTTGTAGCTTGCATTTACTGCATTACATATATTGTGATCTGCAACTTTACGCAGATTTAATAATTTTTTATCTCGTTAAGTTAAATTGTGACATTTCCGATGTAATAAAAAGATTTGTGGCTCGCCAATTTATGATAATTAGGTATTTCATTTAAAATCTATTTTATAAATCATCTTGCAATTTAAATGATTACTTTGGATAATGTTTTTAATAAATTTAATTTTGAAAACATTTAAAGTTTTGGCATTTTCAACTTAATTCAGTCAGAAATGCCGTCAAGCAATTCGACTTTTCTTTACCTAATATGAGTGGAGGTAAAAAGTACAAACGGCAGATATTGATAGTATTGGTATAGCAACTTCATTTTTTGTTATAACAAACTTTTTTAATTATACACATTTTGGTAGTAGTTTAAATAGGCTTTAATAAATATTGAACTAAACGAAATTCTTAACTAAAAATATAATTGAAGAAAAAATTGTTTAAATTTGCTTTCTTCTTAATATGCCTGACGTTTAATTTGTTTGTTTTAATCATCGTCATCATCGTCGTCATCCTCAGATGGTACGAAAAGATCATTTTCCTCCAAGAAGTTTGCCACGCTCTTACTTATAGCAGCGCCAAGGAAGAGACCAGGCAGCACGGCACAGAAAACAAACACAATGCCAAATGGTGTTTGATGAGGTTTAGGTTTCAACGCACCACTGCGAAAATGAGTACCTTGTGTCATATATCCTAATTTTGAACGTTCTCCTAGTGATCGGCCAAAGGCTCCACGCGTGAGCAATAATGGCCGTATAAGGCGAGAAAAAACCATTTTAACTTATTGTCAGTGTCCAGTGGAAATTTCAGACAATTTCCTAGAATAAATAATTAAAGATATATATTAACTTACAGTTGAACACAATGAGCAGTTCGTACTTTTCACAATCTTCAGAAATTGAATAATTAAAATAAAAGTTTATATTTTTCAGATTTTTTGGAGATTTTTTATTTTCACAAAAATTTGTCAATATTACTTACTTTTCGGTTCGGTCACAAATATTTGTGAGTGTATTGTTGTTGTTCGACGTTTCAACCGAATCAGCTGATTTTGCAGTGCAAGGTTGCTTTTAATGCTCATAACAGAATATTTTGCTACTATTTCATGTATTTGGATTTATGTTTACTTGTTTATGTATACCCTCAACCCTTTCTGCTATTTATATAGCATATTTTGTTGTTGTTGTTGTTGTTGTAGCGGCATAAAACATTCCCCAAATAATTTTGAGGAATGCAGAGAACGTTAAATATAGAGAAGGTCCAATTGCGGACCAGCGTGTGAATTGTCAAAACCTAACAAAACACGATGAGCGTGTTTCACCTCAGCCAGCTCGGAAGGAGAAATTTTAACAGCGTCAAGTTAACATTGCTGAGTATTAAATGAAAAATATGCTCAGAGATTTACATTTCTATTATATCGGAATGTTAGCCCGTTTGCTTATATATTGATACATTTATATGCAATCATATGTGCTAATATGATATTTATTTATGACTGCATGCAAAATTTATTCAATTCAAATAAATTATGCGATTTCAGAGGCATATTTGTCGGCATGTTTAAACGGACCGACATATGAATGTAATGTTTTAAAATAATATACCTACTTTCATAAAAAATGTTTTTATTTTTATATTAAATGCATTTCTTACAATACTAAAATTAACTACATATTTCATTATATGAGACTTGTATATACATACATGTGTATACCTAGATATATACAAAAGCGCTTACGTACATACATACATATGTAGATGCATATGTATGGACATCTTCCAAAATTCGTATTGTCTCGTTATCACTTATCAGTGAAGGTCATATGCACACATTGTTACATATGCATATACATAAATATGTTTGTATGTCATTGACGAACAAGTAATGCATACACAAACTTACATTCGCATATGCGTACACGTAAGTTTGTCACCATCACAAAAAATCAAAAGTATTTTCTACAAAAACAACAAGCGCCTCAAACGCATAAGCAGCATCACAAGTCAATATGGCAGCCAATCAACGAAGCCAAATTTTGTAGTACATACAACAAAACCATTTTCATTCATGAACGCAAGCGCACATTCACTTGGCAAAGTTGCTTCATTCATAAAAGCAACGCCATACACACCTCCCTGCGCATGCCATGTCTACAAACGGCTTTTCGCGACGATGACAAAAATCATAAATTGAAGATTTTTCTAATGTTCCCTCCAGAAGGAAAATTTACAACATCGCAAAAACCTAGGTACAAAAAGGGCAACATAGCCTTTTAAAATATTTTTCAGCAAAAATTCTGATTTGAGGCTCGCAAAAATTTATGTCCATATGTTTGCATGCTCATACATATTCATACATATTTACGACAAGCCGATTTTCTACCAACAACGCAATGTTGCGTCGTTTTGACGTCGCGCAGGCGGCCATCAAACCTTCGACACATCGAGCTTTACAGAGGCGTTTCAAGTGATCCCTCCCTAATTATAAATGCGCTAATTATGTATTGTATAGTATTGACCTACAATTAGCAAATACAAATAATTAAATGTATTTAAATATTCTACCAATGTATTATGCCATATTTCAATGTACTACGACTGATTTCTGTAAGAATCAAGACATAAAAATTCAAACGATAACATGAGTTGGGGACCTGGACCCCTTCCCTTCGAACGTGCGACACTGCTTTGACTTGAGAACAAAAAATCACAATTTGCGGCCATTCGTTGTCTGTGGCAACGAAGATTTTACAACGAACCATGAGGCTCATATTTACGCACATATGCATGTAAACAAATTTACAAACATTATGCGTATGGTTCTTTCGATTTTGTTTACATGCACACATAATTACAAATTATGCGCCAACTTTTATTCTTTTGGTATATTATCGAAACTTTTAATAACCAAAGAAAATAAATATTCATATGTATGCAGTATATAATTATATTATATTTTAACATATGTATATAAAATAATTATTTCATTATATACTTCAAAGCATTTTATGGAATAAATCATAAAGTTTTGCATATATACGTATGTATTTTGATATTAAATGTAAATGAAATTATATAGCAAGTCGTTTGCGCACTGTATATAAGCGAATCTATAAGCGTACAGTTATTAACATTCAAATTAACACAATTTTTCTCATTTAACACTGAAACAGCTCAATCTGCTATTTTCGAGTGCGCTGATGTTAAACCTGTGGTGAAACACGCTAATAATTTTCTGTGGTGAAACACGCTCATCTTGGCGAGTACCCCTGCGAAAAGAGGACCACTTTGACAATCGGCACACCATGAACCTTCTCTATATTTAACGTTCTCTGAGGAATGCTGCCGATTTGACAGTCCTTGGCCGGATAAAAATCCGGGTCCGTTCCGGTTACGTAGAACCCACTGTCGTGGGAACGCATATTTTGTCATAATGCATTCTGTGACTAACAGAGTTAAATCTCTGATTTAATTATCTTGAAAAGTTCTTTCTGTTGGGATTCCAATAGGGGTTGCCGCCGCTCGTCAGCCAATAGTCAATAAATACCGTTAAAAACATTCACTCATTTTAAGCGGCCATCAGGACACTTCTCGTTAATGGGAGGGAATGGTTGATCGAGCGTATGACAGAGATGTAAATGGAGAGAGGTAGGCTGTCAATAGTAACACTATTAATGAATAATGCATTCTTCATTTTGCAAAGTTTATTGTATTTCATATATGTGTGCTTCATAAAAACAATTATCATCCCAATTACAATTTTTAGTAGATTCACTTATGAGCTGCTGAAAAATGATACAAGGAACAAAGTGAAGTTACATACTATATCAAGCAGCTTGAAATATTCACGATAACCAGATTTTTCAGATAGTAATATTGTGTTTGTTACATATCTTTTACATGTGTCTAATTAAACATTTCACATTATCCTTAAAATTAAATTTTAAATGAATGTTTTGAGACATACTTTATGAATATATGTACGTGCATAAAAAATTAAAGTGTTAAATTGTTTTCAAATAAGTCAGGAAATTGTGGGCAAATGTGAACATCAATAAACGAAGCAATGGTTGAAGTTCCTTCAGTCATTATACATTTATTTGCTGCTTTTACAATAACTTATTACTTTAATTAAATATTATGGTATGTATTCGTGTCAATGACTTAAAATGTAAGTTTCTTCATGATTGTGCTTATATAGATATTAAATACATGCATGTGTTATGATGGTGCACTGAACTTTATTTTTAAGTATAAAAGGTTCAATATTTTTTGTTATAAACTTACTTCACTGTTCATAATACTCGATATAGACCGCTATTCTAGATCTGTTGTTCTTAGTTATCAAATATTGAATTGGACATGATATAAATAATCATTGTAGAATATGTACATAATTATATGTATATATATATACATATTTTTATATATATGGCAGCCATTCCGGTTTTCCCAACTTATTTTTTGTTTTGCTTAAATTATTTTAAAACATATTTAAATATTTCAATAATAAATAATATACATACATTATCGTAGTATACATATGGTTTAAGTTGGCTTCTGTTTTTTGTTTAAAGTTTTGAACTAAAAATTTATATTTAGTTTTGATTATGTCGCACTTATAATTAATTAGCAGTTATAATTATTTGTTTATAACGTGATGCAAGTTAAGTAATGTAATATATACGGATCTATGAATGCACATATTTATAAATATAGATTTAATTAATTTTGTTAATTAGCATATATATAGCTCTTGCAATTTGTCATTTATGGGGTTTTCCGGATTTTATTTGCTATTTAAACATATATGTAGTTACTATTAACATCAATATCTTTAGATTATTTAAAAACATATACTTTGCTAAAATGAACTAACATAAAGAAAACTTGAACATTTACATATTCGAAAGATATACTTAATATATCATGAGGTCTTGGCAATTTTATTGTGTTACAATTTATAATTTATAGAAGTGATGAATGCTCATTCAATAGGTGGGAAGATATGTCAACGATTAGCAGTGTAATAACATTTTCCACATAGTTTAGACACAAAAAATCATACATACATACATACATATATGTCTAGAAGGAACTAACTGCATGCAGTTATCTTTAATTCTATCAATAACTCTTGATAACAATAATATATAATAGCACTTTTGAACTCAATCAAACAAGCATACATGTATAAAATAAAATTGTTCATAACATAAAAACGAAATCTATAGTTGACAAACTCTTATAATAATTTCATAAACATTTCAACATACTGGTTTAAGCGCAAGCATTTAATATTACTTACATACTATACAAAAGGATTTACATGCACAATGCGATTACGCGTTGGAAATGGCTAATGTTGTACCAAAGTCATAAAACCATATACATACATACAAACATTTCGGCATACTTTGTATTTGTTGTACTGAAAATTAGTAGCAAGTTATTCGTGTGAAATTACATCCGTAAATAACCAAATTCAAGCAATAATTACAATGTCAGTTAGAATGTTTGAGCCTATGACATACACACTTATTCAGTAAATATAGGTTGGTAGTCAGAAATACATAATTGCATCATAGTTCTTGCATGAAGAGCGTAATATATTATACAATACAATTAAATAACGTAAATGCAACGAATAATATTTGTCTTTAATACAACTTTTATAGAAAACTATTATAATGAAATAATAATGAGACTAACATCAGAATGTTTGAATGATCTGTTAATTATCATGCATCAATGCGATGATCACAGTGTTATATTTGTCTCCAATGTCCACTAGTCTATTTCACCGAAAGGGTCATGTGTCTTACTTCTTCTGTTCGTAAGTGTAGGCTTTGAACTATCGCTGGTAGCATTGCGGTTTAAATCGACGTTTTCCGTCGTTTGTTGCTGCTGGGTTGTTGCCGGTCATAAATCGGGGAAACGACGTGCATCCTCCACGTAATGTGACGGTACATCGAATAGTGTTTCCGGTATATTGTCACGAAATTCAAACTTTTGAAAAGTGATCTTCGCTGTCACAGTATGCAAAACTGGAATCTCTACTTTGACGGGAAACCCACTTGGTAATTTAAGAGTAATAAACTCACGCAATTTATTAATGTGTTTAAAGGGAGCAATCACTTCTAATACATTTAATAGCATTTCGACGCTAAGCGGGAAATCTTTACTCATAGCTACTGTGGCTCTTAATGACTTGTTTGATTGCTTATGCACTGGTGCTCGTCCCAAATGGGGGCATTTACCTATTGGTGTGTTAATATACTCTTCCCATGTTATGGTTGGCGGAGGGGGAGGTTGCAATGAACTTCTTCGCGGCATTTCAGTTGTAGATCCATTTCTGGATTCTCCATTTAATCCACCTTCCCCGTTCGCACTTGTTAAGCTAGCACGACGACCTCCTCGTGTTATTGTATCAACAATAGCTTTATTTTTTTGAAGATCTTCATGTGAGAGATGCTCTCGCCTCTTACGTTGTTTTAGAACAAGACCCTGTATTGAATATAAATCGCATTGATATTGCCCACTGACTAATTCTTTTCGGTCTTCGCGGAAGATCCAACCGCTTTGAGCTCGTGAAAATTGTATGCTTTTCGTTGACATTTGAGCAGCTAAAATGTCCGTAGACATTAATACATCTACTTCGTCTTCGATATCTGTGTCCTCATATCGAACGTGCTGATAACACTCATATTCGTTATCTAAAACAGTTAATGATTCATGAGGCGGTCGATCACCACGAAAAATAAAAGAAATGTCCCCTCTCTCCCAACGCATATCATTGAAATCTACTAATGTAGTGTCAAGCCGTAAAGTGGCACCTGACTTGTGAATGCGACAGATATCGGACGGCAACATGCGGGATACAAGTGGAACCCACGAAGCAAAATCCCATTTGAGTTCCATGTAAAAATCTTTCATCTGTTCAAGAGCTCGAACTAATTTCGCGCGACGAGTTTCCATATGCTGACGGGATTGCTGTTTAAGTTTACACAGCACAGCGGAAATAGTTTGTCGGTCCCCATAGCTAATTGCTTCAGCTAGAGGCGACCATCCTTCATTGTTTTTTATTTTTACAGGAGCGTCATGGGATAACAGCAAATTGATACACTCTTTCCTTCCAAGCATAACTGCAAGATGTAAGGGTGTGTTTCCATGCTTATCTTTACTGCCGATTTCTTCTGGAGTTCGCCAGCTATTTGGAGGTCGTTGAAGAAATCTTGCCAAACTTTTAAAATCACCTTGAAAAACGCTTTTGTGTAATGGGTACTCTTCATTCTCACATATATTTGATGAGCAAGCGCCCAATACTTCTCTCTCTATAGTAGGAGATGCAGTAGGAGTTGGTGTTAACGATACTGCGGGTGACAAGAAAGGGGGAGATTCACTACAAGCACTTTGTGTTGGTTCAATACATCCACCTCCACGATCAACACTGCTTTTAGAAGCATCCGAACTAGCCTTAGAATCAGATTCAGGACACACACCTAGTTCGCCTTTACCACTGCCACCTGCTCTGTGTTCGGCATGTTTGTTTTCATGACTTTCGACCTTTTCCTTCGACATTGTTTTTAACATACAAATGCTCACCACTTCAAGAATTCTTTAGTTTTATAAAATTTTCTATACACTTAAAACAAATAGTATTTTTAATCTTTCTTCATACTTTATTGAATTTTCACAACAGAATCTCCGTTTTTTCTACTACTTCGTATTTGAAGTATTCAGGGTTGCTTTGACTTTCTTTGCTAACACCCCAAATTCGTACATCAGCTGTTTTACAGAGGTAATAGATTTTCCAAGCCGCAATTCTTCTTTGTACTGAATTGTAATCAAAATATTTTGTTTTTGTTCTCTCCTATCGCGCCATGTAAATTTTTGTAGGTATTCTCGAATCAAGGTTTAATTTATATTTTTTGTCTATTGGAAAACATGCCGCAATTACAAATTAACTACAGACCTCCAATGAGTGATTCTGAAGATTCAGATGACTACGATGGTTATTACTTCGGTGATATGGCAAGTAAAAATATATAAACTGTATACAATTGAAACAATGGAAGTGAATGCACTCACTTGTTTCAAGGACATTAGACAACTGTCAACCATGGTGTACTAATAGCAACTCTTCGATTTCTCAGCCATCCAAAAGAACTTGTTCTCCGACTATTTGGCAACAAGAACAAAATAGTCGTGCAGAAATAATACTGTCAATCATTAATGGAGACTCTGAAAAATGTATGCAACAAGTACGTGACCTCAACATATCCATCAATGAGCCAATAAATGGTAATAGGAGTTATTTTTAATTTAAAAAGCATACGTTTTATTGAGAAATCACAATATTTTTAGGAGGGTTTACTCTTCTCATGACGGCTTGTCGAGAAGGACAATTGCCTATCGTGCGGCTTTTAATAGAAGATCTCAAAGCAGACGTCAACAAACAGGTGGACTCATTTACACCACTCATGCTAGTATGCGAGTGTACAAATAAAGATTCGCATACAATTGATCAAATAGTACAACTTTTGCTAAAACATGGAGCTGTGATAAATGTTTCCGACAAATATGGCACTACTCCTTTCATGCACGCTTGCAAAAACGGTTACATAGCTGTAGTGAGACGACTGTTGAAAGACGTATCCTTCGATGCTGTTGATAATCAGGGATGTACGCCTATTTTTCATGCAATAGAGCACAATCGTACAGATGTTGTAAAATTATTGGTGGAAGCTGGTGTTAATGCAACTATTGCTAATAGAAAAGGCTATACACCAGTACAAGTAGCACAATTTCATGGATTTTACGATTTGCTTGAGTTTTTGCCCAAAGAAAAGAATACTTATGTTGTCCCACCTCAATTTCTTGGCTACAACACACTGCGTGACTACATACCACGAATTTTTTTGAAATCTTATTGTCCCGAATACTTTCAAGAAATCAATGCAATCCTTTTATCTTTAAATATGGAAAAATTTTTGGAACATTTCGCCAAGGAACAAACTCCTCTGTTGGATTTTCTTTCAATGAATGACGATCTATTGAAGGAGATTGGAATTAAATATCCTATTTTTCGAATGAAAATAATGAAAGGACTTCTTGAGTAAGCTATTTTTCTTGATACTTGTTTTAATTCACACTTTAATTTTTGCTTTATATGTATAGTTTTCACCTACATCATTGGTCAAAGAAATCTATCGCTCGTGTCAGTAGATCAACAAAAGAAAAGTAAGTACTTTATAGAATATGGATATATGTATACAGTTTTATATCTTTAATGTTTTATAGTTTCTACGAAATATTAATGATTACTGCAAATCATTTACAACATTTGGTAATAATAACTGCCACTCTTCGCTTCATAAAAGAGAACGTCAAGTCGAAAGAATTAGGAAATGTCTCACAGAAACAATTACAGACATTGCAACAAAATGTTAACGCTTATCGGGCAACTATAAAAGAGCTATACGGAACTGCGAAATATGTAAGGAATTTCTCTAACATTGTTTTGTATGTATTTACGAGTAACATTTCATTTCTTTTCAGTTATCTTCATTTAGTCCACCAAAAAATCCTTTATACATAGACTATGATGAGTATCTTGCTGAACGCAAACGTTTGAAACTGAAGTCTTATTTCAAGTACACCACAATTTTTATTGGAGTATCGGTATTTGTTTGTCTCAAAATAAGAAAGATTTTCTTTCAGTCATAACATGAATATGCGACATTTTTTATTATTTTTGAATTTGAATTTTTGTATTATTTTTTACTAAATATTAATAGAATTGAATTTGTTGAATTTTATATGAGTTTTTATTATTGCATAAAGAAATTGTATATTGTTTCGTTTTTCTAGCATTATAAATACATATAGTTTTAATATATGTATATCCATAGTCTTTTAAAAGTAAACAATTGTTTCACGTTGATGTACAGGGCGATGTGAAGTAAAAATAATTGGAGATTTATATTCAATAATTTATCATCACCCTGTCTCGAAGTGTACCGGTATCACTACGGCCCCTATATGTTGCTGCATCAACATCTGGATGGAATTTATATGTCAAACAACATATAAATAAATATCTGTTTTTCAATATACTGACGATATCGAAATATCGTTTTTTTAATAAGTAATACAAAATTTATATTCGAACAAAACTTGTGAAATGCTTCGGCAATTACTGGTAAGCTCCAAACAAACAAATAGTTGTTGCATAATTTGCGATAAATTGATAGATGTACATGAATGTAACAACTTTGTTAGACCCAGGGTTCGCGTCGGACGATGTTGCGAATGCGGATATTTTCTTCCAAAGTTACAACTGGGGATGACACAGATAAAGGAAAGGTGTTGAATAATGCCGATGTTCCAATCATCGATTATGATGATCCAGATTATCTACCGCTTCCGGAGTATCCTATGCGACCAGATGAGCCACTGCAAGTGCGGAAACAACGGTAAGCCACAAACCTATATTTATTCATATAATCTAAGTTCAAAACTCAAGCTCTTATATAACCTCGTAGCCTTATTTATCAATCTCGAAAGCGTGGTATGCTGGAAAATGATTTGATACTAAGTACATTTGTTGCACGTTACTTGAAAGATATGGACGCTACACTCACAGCACAATATGATCAATTAATTAATGGCGTAACAAATGATTGGGACATATACTACTGGGCCACCAATGTTAAGCCAACACCACCGGAACATGATAATGATGTTATGCGCTTACTTAAGGAACATGTGGCGAATTCGAAACGCGAACAACGCCTGTGCCAGCCGAATTTGTAAAATCATACTAATGTTATTGTTATGAAATTAGTTTTTATTTTCTGTTGCTTATGCACTACTAGTTGTTAACAAATATTTTCAAACAAATAAAATAATCGCGTACTTACTTACGAAGTTATCCTAACATCGTTCAAATACTTTATATAATTGTGACAAACTAGTTAGTTCATACAATTGCTGTTTCAGATTATTTGGTGGGAGCAAATAACGTTTAAAAGATGGATATAAGACATGCTCTACAAGCCATTTATGCCGTTGTGGCAGCGATTCCATTTCTAACGCGCTTGTTAATGCATAAAATTGAGCCGTTTCACGACAAAAACTCTCAAAGCATTCAACTTCTGATTCCCAATCTACTTCAGTAGCCAGACGCAATATATACATCGGTAAATTAGTGCTGCTAGGATAGTGTTGAGGTAGAATGGCAGGTAATGTCTCCAGTTGACCTTCCTCATTTATCCTTAAAGAGAAGTATTCACGCATTATAGGAGCCTTTTCAATAAGAATTTTTGATGCACTTTCAGCAAGCTCCATTTTGTCACCATCCTCAGGGGACCATCCAGCTTCTTCGCACTCCAATGCTATTCGTACGAGCTCTTTAATAGCTAGTGGGTTCTCTAATTTAATATGAGGAAGATTTTGAAATTCAAATATCAGGCGCTGATAAAAAAGTTCTTCACTGAAATAGAATAGGATGTTGATAAGTTTTCGGAATTTACGCTTAATGTAACGAGCTAAGATACATACCAAATGTATACATGTAAATGTAATGTATACATACCAAATGTATCTTAGCCGAGCGAAGATACATACCAAAATTTAGAAGTGTTGCACAGATATAATTTGGTTTCATGTTGAAATAAAGCATATGTTTGGTCCACTGTTCCAACAAAAACAAGATCCTTCAATATTTTTCGTAGTACGACATTGAGTCGGCGTTCTACATTTCCTTGCATCTGTTTTATGCTTGTAAGCAGCACTCCGGACTTGCGTGTTGTATTTACTTTAAAGCTCTCATCTTCAATACGATCGAAAGAAGTTGTATTGAAATCACTTTCTTTTTCATTGGGTTTTTGTAAAATAAACTTGTCCATTTTTTGTTCCTTAGAATCGGTTCGAACACGATCTTTGTCCATACGTTCTTTATCGACATTTTTAAGAATGGTAACATTTTCACTATCCTCCATATCCGGATCTGTTACACCTGGCAATCGCAATTGTTTGTAAAATGTACGTGACGTGTTGCTGCCTAAAAGTTTCAGTTCTATTCGACGCTTAATTTTATCAATAATTTCATCCTCATATAGAAAATGAACCTCATGTTTTGTTGGATGAACATTAACATCTAAATGTGTTGGTGTTATTTCGAGACTTATATAAGTAAATGGATGCATGCCTTTCGGAAGATATGTACTGTAGACATTGTCAATGGCTGCCTTTAAAGCTGAGTTTGGAGAATACAAACATACATATAAAAATATATTAATATGTGAGAGTTCTTTTCACTCACCAATTGATTCTACGAGACGATGATTTATGAACAGTAACATTATTCCACGTTTCTCTGAGTAGTCCACTTTGGTGACCAACGCTGTGAATTTGAATTTATGGACATCGTCTTGCAATTCAATAGGCAATAAAGCACGACCAATTTGCGTTCCATAAATATTAGCGATATTACACTCGCGTGTACTACGTCCCATCGTGCGCAATATTGGAGCTTCACCAAATTTCTTGAGTGTGAAAGCAACGCTTGAATTATGTACAGCATATTTGGAGACAACATCACAAATTTTTTGCATTTCTTCAGTTGGCGATTTCAAACACTGCCTCCTTTGTGGCATATTGTAAAACAGATCTTCGACCGTAATAATAGTTCCCTGATTCCCTGCACAAGCTTTTGGGGGACCTTTCATCATTCCATCTTCATATGAAGCCCTGTAATAGTTAAACGTTTATACATATTGAAATGACTGAGAAGTGAATCCATACTTACTTGTAGCCGCACGATTCTTTTGCTGTTTTAGTTTGTATATTCAAATGAGCTACATGGCTTATACTAGCCAGAGCCTCGCCACGAAAACCAAAAGTTCCAATATTGCTCAAATCTTCAAATTTTATCAATTTTGATGTTGTAAAACGTTCACAAACTATCGCAAGATCCTCACGTCGTATACCGGTACCATTGTCTTGTATCTGTAATAGTTTAAGACCGCCAGATTTCACAGTTACTTGAATATGTGTCGCATTTGCATCCAAGCTATTGATAAATAAACGAATAGGAAATATTTTAAAAACCAAGAGAAAGAGCAATGGTGTGTGTACGATGATCTTCCAACCTATTCTCGATGAGTTCTTTAAGCGCATTTGCTGGCTTTTGTATAATTTCTCCTGCAGCGATTCGGTTTACAACAACTTCATCCAACTTCTTGATCACCCCAGGCTCCATTCGTCCCAGTTGATATTTGTCCTTTGGCTTTTCTCTCAAAAATCAGCTGGGAATGAATGTACAATCGTTATATGTTCATATTTATATATATTATTGATACAATTGTTTTCATACCTGTTGTAATTGTAGATTTAAATATTCTGAATATCAAGTACGATATAAAGAATGATGACATAAATTAGTTATGATATTCTGCAAATAGTACCAGTGCGACAAAAAACTAATTTTTTTTAAATATTATGTGCGAAATAATTCACTTTACTTTTCTGAAATAATTTTTGAATTAAATTAATAAGCCACCAATTTCCGAGATTACGGAATTTCTGATATTTGTTTAATTGTTTCTTTGACATTTTCCACCAGTTGTCAGTGGTGCTTATGTTTTGTGGTATAGCAGAGAACGTTAAATATAGAGAAGGTTCATGGTGTGCCGATTGTCAAAGTGGTCCTCTTTTCGCAGGGGTACTCGCCAAGATGAGCGTGTTTCACCACAGAAAATTATTAGCGTGTTTCACCACAGGTTTAACATCAGCGCACTCGAAAATAGCAGATTGAGCTGTTTCAGTGTTAAATGAGAAAAATTGTGTTAATTTGAATGTTAATAACTGTACGCTTATAGATTCGCTTATATACAGTGCGCAAACGACTTGCTATATAATTTCATTTACATTTAATATCAAAATACATACGTATATATGCAAAACTTTATGATTTATTCCATAAAATGCTTTGAAGTATATAATGAAATAATTATTTTATATACATATGTTAAAATATAATATAATTATATACTGCATACATATGAATATTTATTTTCTTTGGTTATTAAAAGTTTCGATAATATACCAAAAGAATAAAAGTTGGCGCATAATTTGTAATTATGTGTGCATGTAAACAAAATCGAAAGAACCATACGCATAATGTTTGTAAATTTGTTTACATGCATATGTGCGTAAATATGAGCCTCATGGTTCGTTGTAAAATCTTCGTTGCCACAGACAACGAATGGCCGCAAATTGTGATTTTTTGTTCTCAAGTCAAAGCAGTGTCGCACGTTCGAAGGGAAGGGGTCCAGGTCCCCAACTCATGTTATCGTTTGAATTTTTATGTCTTGATTCTTACAGAAATCAGTCGTAGTACATTGAAATATGGCATAATACATTGGTAGAATATTTAAATACATTTAATTATTTGTATTTGCTAATTGTAGGTCAATACTATACAATACATAATTAGCGCATTTATAATTAGGGAGGGATCACTTGAAACGCCTCTGTAAAGCTCGATGTGTCGAAGGTTTGATGGCCGCCTGCGCGACGTCAAAACGACGCAACATTGCGTTGTTGGTAGAAAATCGGCTTGTCGTAAATATGTATGAATATGTATGAGCATGCAAACATATGGACATAAATTTTTGCGAGCCTCAAATCAGAATTTTTGCTGAAAAATATTTTAAAAGGCTATGTTGCCCTTTTTGTACCTAGGTTTTTGCGATGTTGTAAATTTTCCTTCTGGAGGGAACATTAGAAAAATCTTCAATTTATGATTTTTGTCATCGTCGCGAAAAGCCGTTTGTAGACATGGCATGCGCAGGGAGGTGTGTATGGCGTTGCTTTTATGAATGAAGCAACTTTGCCAAGTGAATGTGCGCTTGCGTTCATGAATGAAAATGGTTTTGTTGTATGTACTACAAAATTTGGCTTCGTTGATTGGCTGCCATATTGACTTGTGATGCTGCTTATGCGTTTGAGGCGCTTGTTGTTTTTGTAGAAAATACTTTTGATTTTTTGTGATGGTGACAAACTTACGTGTACGCATATGCGAATGTAAGTTTGTGTATGCATTACTTGTTCGTCAATGACATACAAACATATTTATGTATATGCATATGTAACAATGTGTGCATATGACCTTCACTGATAAGTGATAACGAGACAATACGAATTTTGGAAGATGTCCATACATATGCATCTACATATGTATGTATGTACGTAAGCGCTTTTGTATATATCTAGGTATACACATGTATGTATATACAAGTCTCATATAATGAAATATGTAGTTAATTTTAGTATTGTAAGAAATGCATTTAATATAAAAATAAAAACATTTTTTATGAAAGTAGGTATATTATTTTAAAACATTACATTCATATGTCGGTCCGTTTAAACATGCCGACAAATATGCCTCTGAAATCGCATAATTTATTTGAATTGAATAAATTTTGCATGCAGTCATAAATAAATATCATATTAGCACATATGATTGCATATAAATGTATCAATATATAAGCAAACGGGCTAACATTCCGATATAATAGAAATGTAAATCTCTGAGCATATTTTTCATTTAATACTCAGCAATGTTAACTTGACGCTGTTAAAATTTCTCCTTCCGAGCTGGCTGAGGTGAAACACGCTCATCGTGTTTTGTTAGGTTTTGACAATTCACACGCTGGTCCGCAATTGGACCTTCTCTATATTTAACGTTCTCTGGTTAGTCTCTCTTTGAAATTGTGCGGAAACATAAGTGAACGTAAGTCGGCGTTAAGTGATGTATGGATACGTGCATGGATACGGATGTTTATAAAGTATTGCAAAGTGTTGTCGCGTTTGCAATAAATTGGATCCTTAATGTGTAGAGTATTGTGACTAATAGTGAAATGTCGACGTCTATAATTGAAGTACTATTCAATCGTGAAATAAATTTCAGTGTTTAAATGTAGAGATTTCATACAGAGAGTTAAAATTCTACAAGGAATTGTATATGTATGCGAATGTATGTAAGCAGCAAGTAAAAACGCAAAGTGGATAAAGCAAAGCGAGAAGGTAGTGCAGGCTTGTGTGTGGTGCGAAAAAGGATAAATTTGTTGAAAAAATTGAATGAAAGCATGAAAATGGCACATAATTGTTTTTTTGTTTTTAAAAAGGACTTCATACACGTTCTATTATAAGAATCTGTGTAGGTACTACATATACCAATTGCTCGAAGATTCTGAAAGAAGATTTTCTGCTATGTACAAGTGGCGACCGGTTTCGGTAAACAACTCGTTACTATTGCTGCTACGGGCGTCACAATCATTCTAAAAAATAAAACTAGTTTAAATTAGAATAGAAATACTATTTTAATAAACATATCTTAAAATAACTTAAATAATTTCGAAAAACTTAAACTTAAATACAATTTCTAATTGGATGTAAACGACAATGACTAACAGGTATATGCTTATTTGTTAAGTACCGCGTATGGTTTGTATATAAACAGAACACATAACTATTAATACATAAAAAGTATAACATGCTACAACAAAAATTAAAATTCGTGCATTAAAAAAAATACCGCTTACATGTATGCTTGTACTCGTTCTACATTTGTTCTGTCGTATCGTCTTCAGTTTGAAAACATGCAAACATAATCTACATATCAATGTGCCAATTGTTTAACTCTGAGGACATTTACATAAATATTTGACTATATTTAAGTGCAATATATGTATGAATACATACACTTGTATGTATATACTTGAGTGTTGAAGTAAATAAAATAAATTAGTGATAACCGCAACAGCAATAAATTAATGTGAGTGTATTTAGTGAAAAAGGAGGCGCTTTGTGCGCAAAAAGTTAAATAAAACCATATTGAAAAGAAATTTTAAAATTCAAAAAGTTAACAACAATGCCAACCAAAATGTTTTTGTTTGGCTTGATTTGTATGTGTTTGGTTGCGGTGGATGCTAGGGATGTAACAGCGCGTAGTGATGCTGCTTACGGAAGTAAAACAACAACAACATCTGAACCAGAAACGCACACTAGAACTCTTAATGAAAAACGTAAGTTGACAATGTTTCACGCTACTACTAACTAAATATTAAATTCGCAAAAAACGTAAAATTTTAATAACTAAATAAAAAAAAAATAAAAGAATTGTCATAACAAATTAAAAGTAATCGTTGACACTTAAGTTTGCATATTGAATAATTTTATGTGGCGTTAGGCTTATAAACAATTCACTGTGTTTATCTTTTTTAATTGATTTTCGTTTATATTTTTATTTACATACATACATACATATTTTATACGAGTATACGGCCAAATATATATATATATATATATATATACGGTATAAAATTAACCGAAAAGATATAAGTGGCTTTGAAAATTTGAATGATACTTGCCTCAAGTCGGATGCTTCTCGTATGCCAAGTTTTTATTTCGATGCCTTCAACATTGCTTGAATTGTCTGTTGTAAAGGCAATAAGCCATTCAAAATGGCGTTATATGGGAAGTAGGCATGTTTGACTTCCTTGTTGATTGTCGATTCTTAGCACACACACACAGATTTGTTGGCACACATGTGCTCGAATTAAGTAGAACACGACTCATAAGCACGAGTATGTGTGTGTAACTGAAGTGCGGAAAGTATTAAAAGATGATGTCAGTCCTACTTTCGGTAATGTGGTGGTTGCGGCACACTTTCTACACATACACACGCAACTTTAGTGCAACTAAAATGCAGTTAAATACTTTCATTTCGTACTGATTGTATCTTAGGACACAGTTAAACATTCTATACTTGTTGAACTGAATATTGACGCATAACTTGGCTGCAGTCTTTCTGCAAAGAATAATTCAAGTACAAGTTGTTACAGTAGTGTATGAGAAGTGATTTAAATTAGTTTTAAAATATTCATTTTATTTTTCAATGCAAAATAGAAACTATATATTTCTAGTACAAGGCATATGCATCACATGCAGAACGTATATGAAAACATACATACAAGCGTATGTATGTACATATATGAATTATGTGTACTCATATGTGATTATGCGTTCAGTATGCTTAGAAAATAATAAACAAAAAAGTACGGAAAGTTGGTAGCACTACAAACAGTTTCCGCAAGCAAACATGTGCGACAACGCCGTGGGAAATAGGAGCACTCCACAACTGCACGAGTATTTCCATATGTGCGAGGAACTAACAGGAAAAGGAAAGCATCGCGGCAATACTCGAGAAATATACACATACATACATATGTACATACATATGTATGAATGTATGCTTGTATGTATAATGTGTCTCTGGCCGTTTGTGAAGCTGAAAGCTTTGTTTTGTTGCAAGGCAAATTTTAACAGTAATCAACGACGCAACTGTGGCGACAGTGCATACAAATGAGCGGAGAGAAACGACAGCTCCGGTAATAAGCGCCGTCACAGGAGCAAAGCGAACAACTTGCCTGCCGTGCCGATAAAGGAACAAGCAGCAAATTGTATTTAATAACAATGCCGCAACGAAATGTGTGTGAGAGTATACGTAAATATAATACTCGTACTCTAATGTACTCTAATTGTAATTTTCGACCACTGTGCCTATCTGGTATTTGGGGTTATGTAATACGGACCTTGCTTTACAGCACATATCGGTAGAACTCAACGTTACGCATTCAGTGGGCGCACTGGGTGCACGTTAAGTGATTTCCGGCAATTACAAGTCATTAATTTTCGGTTACGCCAAAGCAATAATGTAAGAACAGCCGTTATACGGATGTGGAAACAACGATTTGTAGCTTGAGCCGCAGTGGCACTATGTAGGGCCGTGACAACAACACACACTTCTTAGTATTTTTCGCAAATGTGTTAACTAATGTCGCCGTTACGTTAACCGTACGAGTATGGGGCTATGCGTGTAACTGTAATTAACTGCCGTTAAGAAACTAAGTTTTATACAAGCAAGAAGCTGTGGGTGGAGTTTATATCAGCAGATGTCGAATTGTATGAGACAAGAACATGTATGCGAATATAGGTTGTATTCCGGTATACAATACAGTCCCGTATTCCGTATTGTAATAAGTCTCTAGCAAAGTGTATACGAATTACTGTCCTTTATATAATTTCAAAATATTTCGGTAAAAAAATATTCGGTCTTTTGTCGGGTTGCCTAATAATGGAAGTTATACCAGTCTGGTCTTTTAGGGACCACTTTGTTTTCAGTTCAGGAATTCCATTATTATTTTATTTCATTATTATTATCCTCACTGGCTAGTATTTAGCTAAATTAAGTAATATGAAGCATATATTACACGCATTTGAGTTGTTTAGCAGCAGCGCTTTGTTGTGGTCAACGCTTCACTTCATTCACTGCGGTTTTGGTGTGCGATTTAGTTTGACGCCTAACTGATTGTGGCCATCGTGGTTGAAAGACATCTGTGAATATGCACACACACACACACACACACACACACATACAATGACATCACCAAGCGAAATATTAAATTTTTCCAATCACTAAACAAAAACATGTATTTATTTACCCGGCAAGTACTCGTATTTACGTTTACCGTTAGTACTGTTGACAGCCCGTTGCACCGCGGCTAAAATAAGCTTGATAACCTTTAGATTAGCTAAGCGTTGAACCAGACTGGCGAAAGATGACCGGAGCAAATATTTACATATTATATATACACAAATATATCGGTAAACACGGCATTGTTACTAAATACTTAATTGAAAGTCGACATAGAATCAGTATTCGCCGTTATGCCTGTCGTCAGACACAATTTGATACATATTTGCTCGACTGTTGGACGCCGAGGTAGCCGGGTTATCGGCTGTCAATGAGCGATTATGCTTGCTTGCGGTCGGTGTTGTTGCTACGAGTATATTTATGTATTTATAGGGTTGCTGATATAACTGTTGGAGGCAGTTCTGGGACCTTCATTTATATGCACATGCATCTGTTGAGATCATCGTGTTCATAAAAAGTCATTACTTCACGCCTGAATCAGGAATCTTGAGATCAATTATTTCAGCATCTCGTCTAACTTAGCGCACACCTGCCCACAGCAGTTCAGCCGACGAGTTGTTCGTCAGCTTTTCCTATGCCGCTCCGCTCCCTGGCTCACATTCTCATTGTCACCAACAAGATTTTTATAGCCTTTAATGGCAAGCTGTGTTACTATTACTCCAGTTGTTACATGATTAGCTTGATTATCACTATCGCTGTCGGAGAAGCATGAAATTTTACGTCACACGCTTCAATTGCATCTATAAAACATAACATATACGTTGGCTTCTGAATAGAATGCCATGATTTATTCTGTGGAAGGCAGCGCTGAAGTCGGGTATAAAAACAAATTCGGATTATTGATGCTCGAAGTTCGAATCGAAAATTATCTCTGCTCTGTACCTATGCGTAATTTTTGCATTCCTTAGCTATTTCTTCTCTATTTCTTCAAATATTCTAACCCACAGATTAAATTAACTGACTTCTTATTTTGCTCCATTATTCTACGCATTTCCCAACCCCCATCCCCTTACACTTGCCAGTAATTCGTCAACTACTTCAAAATCAATTAACATATTTTGTATGCGGTACGGATTTTCGAGTATACTTGTATGCCGTCTGCGGAATGGTCACATCTCGCGCATTAATCGCTTCGAAGATGGTGGTACTCGGCAGAACCGTCTTGCGGCGTATGCTCACGCTGCAGTAAAGTGAAAAAGTGAAGTGTCACACACTTGCCACTTGTGGCTGCCACTATGCCGGGTCCAAACACCTACACAATCAATTTAGCGCAACGCTTGCGTGTGCTGCCGCAGGATAAGCTCGCCGGCTATAACATTTTTGTCTTTTGGAATTTTTTCTACCTTAACACCCAGCGCCTGTAGCACCCTGCATCTTACCATACTCGACTCTTCGCAGTATTCGCGTGCAAGCAACGAAGAAAGGAAGCTAAACGAGTTCAGCTGCACTGCATCCAATTCACTTTTTATCCCGTTTTTTATTTGACAGGCGTCAGTTGATTGCTGACTCTACACTCGTAGTTGCTGTTGTTGCATTGGACGTGTGGCAAGCCGTTTGCAAATATCGTAAGTTTTCTGCGTGAGTAATGGAGTGATAAGAGTGCGCCTTAAAGCATTTGTGCATTTGCACTTCACACTCGTGCAGCACGTACCCAGCCGAGAATGGTTCTACACATTGAGTTTGCCTCGCGAGTGTGTGGGCATGCGGGACGCATGTGCATTGACGTTCGACTCTGTTGATGTTGCACTTGAAAAATCGGTGCGGCTCGTGTGCTGGATATTTATTTACCTCATTCAATGGGCCGCCAATTCGAGTGGCAAATGCAATGCACAGTCATCGAAATGTGGGACACAAATATTAGTGGAAAAGTGCAAAAACCAAAAGTGTACATATGTTTACATAATATATATTATGGAAATCGACGCGATGCTCGAGCAAACAAAAAAGTGCTTTTCATTCATTCTACTTTTCTACTTTGCATTTGCCACTCGAATTTCAAGGGTGCGCTTGAGTAAAGTAACACCGCTCGCTAAAGAGCGAATGTTCGATTGGTGACTTAACTATATATACATTTTAAGAATATGCAACACACCGAAGGCCTCTAACGTTTTACCAATAGCTCTCCTCTTCCTAAACCTCGCCCCAACTACAGTTCTAACTCTCTGCCGCGTTGTATCCCGCAAAGACGGATGATGCGGCCACTGATGGGCACTAGTAAATTGCTGTCTATTTAATTCTATTTAAAATCGCATTTCATTCCTTGACAGCTGTGGCTTTTCGCCTTGCCAGCTGCAGCTATCCCTGTTCCCTTTGCACGGCGCTATCTATACCTTCATTAAAATTCTAAACATTTTCATTTTCAAATCATCTGCAAATTGTTCACGGCCAATAATTTATTTCGCCTGCCATTTACTCTGACAGCAGCCGGCGTTGTGGGGAGTTGAAATACTTAAGCAAATAGACACTCGAAGTCCAGGGAGAGATTTTACGCGTTTCAGCAAATTCTTAATTCAAAATCAACTTAAGTACGTGGGTTTTATGGGCAAGTGTAGGTGCACTGAGTGGCGGAAAGAAGACGTACGGCAAGCGCTTGCGGAAATTGTAGCAATTTTTTAACTTCCACACAAATTACACAAATTCGCATTCCAGGACCTTTCGTCGCCTTCGTCTTTGGCATATTTTCACAACTTAAAATAAGATACATAATTTTTATTGTTGTAGTATTAGTCTTTAATTTATTGGAGGAGAATGGAAGTAACCTTTGACCTGAAGAATCTTATAATGCCCGGGATTTGGTAAGACATAGACTCATGAGGACAGAGAACAAACCTCGATGGTGAGGCTTAAGTATCCACTGTTTGCATTGACCTAGAGTCTTAATAAGGAAGTATACTCAAGACTCAAGTAAACGAAACGATTGGCAGAAAGATTGGATAGTGAATAACTAGTGTGCTACAGAAGAACGCAAATAATTTGTGTAAACTAAATGCACCGTTGGCAGACTATTTAATGTTATGTTTGACCCCTATTTAACAGACTAAGTTACAAGTCTGGTAATTTGTCAACTTCAACGTTTTTCTCACCGCGCCATTCTTATGATTCTTCATTCGCTTTGACATCGTTTGACCGATTTTTCATTGCTGCTCTTCATGGTCGTACTGAAATCGCTCAAATTATGCAGGGCAAAGGCAAACTAATGGTAGGAAATGGAATTTTTTTTTTATGCTAACAGTGAATAAAGCGAAAGTCGCGGAGCACTTTTATTAAGTTGGTGCGATTTCGTTTGTGTCGTACACTTTCTTATTCTAACGACAAGTTTATTACCCACTGAGCCAATAAATTATACGGTCTTGAGATGAGCAGTGGCGGATCGGGTAGGTCAAACGGTTGGCTGTAGCTGCGAAGAACGAGTTGCAGAGCAATGAACATATGCAAGTGGATGATGGAAGAATATTGGCAAATAATAAAGTCAGCGAAGTGTTCGAGTGCTAAGTCTTAGCAGCATACCTCGTACTTGAGTACTGCAAGTCCATGCCACAGTGGGCACACTGGATGTGCTGTCCCGCGAAGAGATGTCGCTGTGATGAGGCGGCACAATGGGGCTTTGGCGCGCAAAGTCAATGTACTTTCGGTGCATTTAAACATACATATATACTCGTATGTATATAGATTCATATATCTTGGCGATTTCCATGCCTGCTGCTGTTTGCTGCCGCATTTTATTATTTGCCATTTCGTTTTTGTTTGCCTTGCTTACGAGCCTGTCGTTTGTGTGCGTAGATATGGTTTTTGTTTGGCTTTTCCATAGACTTTTTGTTATTTGCTTTAGTCGCGCTTCGCGGCCACTCGTAAAAAGTCAACAACGTGTCATAGCAATTTGCACTTTTTCTTCGTCTACGGCTGCTAGACCGTTCGAGTCCATTAGCGCTCCGCTCTCGTTGCATTCACTGACAGTTCAGCGAGCATTCTGTATGGAATTAGTGATGTGGTTGCTTTCGGTCTCTTCTTGTTTGGAGTACAATCATATGCCCTCATACATTTTTAATAATGTCCTGTGAATTGAAGGCGAAAAAAAACGCGGACGTCACTCAATGTGTCATTAAAGTCAAAATGTTATAAATGCAACGCTGCTCAACAGTATATATGTATGCAACGTGCACATGTCACTCAGATATAGAGTAGTATCAATTATGCATTTGGTTTTGTGACGCCAAACGAAAGTTCATTGGTTACAATATTATGCACTTCCATTTAGATTTCAAAACGCAAACATTTAAAATATGCACAAGTGCTAGATATTGTTCGAATTGCTGAGCTATAAAGAGCTAACTTAATTTTATGGACTTTCTCCAAGCATTCGCTTCCATATTCTCTATGTATACCAAATCCCGTGTGTACATTTCGAAAAAGTTTTTTTGCTTACATAAACATAAGCATTTATTATTTGACATCCTCCCTGGTCCGTCATTAACGTTAGATCGCACATCTTTCGTGAGCGTGTATTCCCCTAACGCAGATTATTAACTAAGTTTTTCCGCTTCACTACCAAATTAAACAGTCCTATTGCGCTACTTGGAGTCGTCGTCGCCATCAACAGTGTCGTCGTTGCTGTGTATTAATTTGCACAAAAGTTGGCAAACTTTTCTCATCTTATTGTCGGTATTGTCAGCAGCCTGCTGGCTCATTTGAAACCCAACCAAACCCACATTGGTTGCAAGCTTGCCAGCTTGTCTGCTTGCCAGCTTGTCTGCTTGCTTATGCACAAGGAGCCCTCCAACTTGTTGTCCTTGGTTTCAAACATAATGTTTCCTCAGATACGCATCAGCATACTCAGTCACACGCTAACGTGCCTGCCTGCCGTGCAGGAGTCGTGCGGATGCTGAGCGTCTAGGCGCGAACGGTGGGCGCTCGGACGCGTGGCGTGCATGGGGAACGTGTCTCCGTGAGTTCGTGTAGTTGTTGCCGGCATGAAGTTTCTACGCTCATTTCCGGCTATATTACTTAATTGTAACTTCTACTTACTCCTGAGTGTATGCTTGAGTGGACGAGTGTGTATTCCCAGCAATTAGTTGACTCATCTTTTTTTTCACAGACAACATACCAACTAGGACACAGTTAACTACAGTTTGGCAAGATGAGACGCGTTTAAAACAGAAAAATTCTTTAGTAGTTTTTGCCATCAGAACCCTCCCCCCCATTTTGGCATACATACACTTCGTAACGAAGTTGGTTGCTGTGGGGCGAGTGGTCGCTTGATCGCCGCCGTGTTGACACGCTGAGTGGCACTAAACTAGCAGATTCACGCGAAGATACCTACAAGCGTATTATAACATATTTTTAGTTATATGTATACATAGTTTCACCCCAGATACGAGGTGTGTTCAAAAAATAACGGGAATTTTCGTTTTTTGAAAAAAGAATTTATTCAATCGTCTACATGAATGTTGTTGCCTTCAATATAGTCTTCATTTCAATCGTCGAGAGACTTCTTAAACTCGATTTTTGCGATAGCCTTTGGTTCTTTCAGCGATTTCTAGTATGCTACTTGTAAAATGACGGCCCTTTAAGGTTATATTTAGTTCTGGATCACTTAGAACCCGTGAAATTTTAAGTTTTACGGTTCCCGTTACTTTTTGAACACACCACGTAAGATTTGTGGATGGGTACTACGTTCTTGTTTTGCTTTTATTTACAAATTAACAGTATCATTTTGCATTTCCTTGCTTGCTCTTCGTAGGCGCTGTGTCATTTACACTAGACCGTGCTTATTGTCATTAGGTTCCTTGTGGTATTAACATTTTAATTGTTTCATTTACATTAATTTATATTCATTTGGGATTCATTGTGTATTCATTCAACTCGCCACTCATTTCCAACACCCATTTGAGGGCTGGGGTTCATATTTTCGCAAATGGCGCTGACTTCCAATTGCGTGACTTTGTTCCCCACACATTCCTGCAATTGCTCGTACATACTCGGACGTTGCTCTAATTAATTTGTGTACAAAATAGACTTTCGAATACGCTGAAATCTATAAATATTCGCAATTCTTTATTTGCCTAAACATTCGCACAATTTGTGGCGTTGTCATCAATTAAGGGGGTTTTCGTCTGTTTTCAAGTTTTTTCTTGATAAATAATATTAAAATAATAAATATATATATTTTTTTAAGTATGCACATCATAATAATATATGTAATAAAGCTCTCTCAAATCGTTTAGCGCTAAGCAACAAATTTCCTAAATTTAAATTAAGATTGAAATTATTCAAACAACAATCCGAAACGTTAGTGTTATAGTTGTTGTGCACTTATACCGCCTCCAAGCTTGTAAGCGAGCTGTAACGCGCTACAACGCGCTGGTACGCTTGAGCGTTATTAGTACTTTGTGTCCGAATGCGACAAGGCATTAATGGTCCATGGGGCACCGTCCGCATGGTGGCGCACACACGAACGTCGCATATGAATGTGTAAGTTTATAGGGACTTAACGAAGAAACCCAGAAAATGCGCAGATCATAATTCATCTATACTGCCTGCCTGCTGGTGGGCACTTATGCCTTTCAGCGCGCTTTAATCGAATTAACTACTCTCTCAATAGGAATGAATTAAAACCATTTAAGCCCATGTGGCTGGTCAACGACAACGATCAACAATTCTGTGCCACAAATTACGAAAGTAAGTGAGTCCATTATTGCTTCTTCTTCTCTTACGCTAACATATGAAATGTGAGGCGCGAGCTTTTGAGCCGCTGCGTTGCTAATGACGTGTGAAAAGAAGCTTCTATTGTTGATTTGGGGAAACCGAAAGTAGGAAATACTGATATACATATGTATGTAGAAAAGAAAAGAAAAAAAATAAAATGCTTGAAAAAAAAATAAATTCTAATTCAAATTCAAAAAATAAATTGTTATCGCAAAAATTAACATAAATAAAATTTCATGTTTTCAACTATTTTGATGCATTTTGCTTTAAGGGGTTATATACAGTTAGGAGGTCGAAAAAAAGGCATTTATCAAGAATTTTTTTCTAAGCAAACTATTTGGTTTATTGATTTGAAACTTGGCAGGTATATTATGACAACCTTAAACTATATTCACCTATTTTTAATTGCTAAAAATAATTATCGGGAACGTTGATATTGCCAATTTTGCAGAGGTCCGCAAAAAAAGGCCTCTTGCGGTGAGCGCGATATCTCTGGACTGAATCATCTAAAATGCAAAAAACAAATAAATTTCATTAATATAATAAATAATCTAGTGATTGATCGAATGAATTAGCAAAAAAAAATTTTTTTGACAAAATGGCGGCTACTCAAAGGTTCGATTTTCGATTCGATTTGTTTATAAAAATAAGAAATTTTCATCGGATGGGGAACTTCGATTAATTACTAAAAAATATACTTAAGAAGCTTGTGTAAATATTTCAGATCGATCGGTTCAGCCGTTTCTGAGAAATTTTTCTCACCGACTTTGAAAACACCGTTTCGAGAAAAACGAGTTTAAAGTTTTGAAAGCACTTTACATGTAGTTGGCGCGCCTTCAATAATGTGTCTATAACTTCGAAAATATTCGTCGGATCGACTTGAAATTTTGTGTGTGTATACTCAAATATATATACAGTTGATCTCCTTTTTACACGGTTTTTTTTTGCACGGTTTTTTTTACACGGTGTTTTTGAACACTTTCAAGATACCAATTTTACACGATTTTACTTTTTTTACACGGATTTTTTATTTTAATTGTATACTTTTTTGCAATAAAATCAAAATTCCATACGTCAATACGTCACAAATCCATTGCTGTTAATAGAATTTAATAAATTCTAAATTAAGTTTAAACTAAAAAATACAAATCTGAGATTCGAAAGCCATTGAAAAGGTTGCAACAATTTCAATACGTAAACAAATAAATGAAGCTGTATGAAGAAGTAAGAAAAAAGAAGACACAGCGATTAATGACGGAACTTTGAAATGTATTATTTTTTACCATTCCCAGAATAGTTATTGTTTGTTCCTTCTAAAAGTAATATGTACATACATATGTATAATACCAGAAAAGTCTATAACAACAACAACAGTGTAAATTCTCACTGTACGAATAGATAGATTTTCATGTAAAATTAGATCTCTTTTACACGTTTTCTATTTTTTGCACGATTTTTTTCTTAAATTGGTCCCAATAGTGAGTTTTATATAAAAATTTGATTTTTTTGCACGGTTTTTTTTACACGAGTAATTTACTGTCCCAGTTAACCGTGCAAAAAGGAGATCAACTGTATATTAAGAAAACGCAAAAAAAAAATCGATTTTTTTTGAAAATCCTAACTGTATATAACCCCTTAATTATAAATACTTTTATACTTCTTGATACAATACAAAATGTATCCATTGAATAAGGTACGTTTTGAGACCGTTCCTAAGTTCTATGTATTGTTTTCTCACTTCCGAGATTGGAAATTTATTTACTTCTATTTCTTCCCATCTTTTGGGTAGTTTTCTTTCATCTGCGACAATTCATATCTTCTTTCAAAAGTTAATATCCTCTCTGATCAATTTTACATTGAAATGCTCAATTTCTGAATAAATCTGTATTATTTGCTTGACTTGAGATTCTCGTGGGCAATTAAAAACATATGTAAGTACCAAGTTTTGATTTATAACACTCAATTAAACGAATATCAATTATCACGAATTTATTTATTGTTGTATTAATTTTATCACTACTTGGAATTAAAAGGCAATAAAAGTTCCAAATTGATAACACAACATAAATTAATAATTTCTGAGTATTTTTTATTAATTAATTGAAAAAGATGAATTCCAAAAATATCTCAAGAACATGCGCATGTAATTGTAAGCATCCCTCGATTTCTTATGTGTATGATTGATCATATGACCACCATTGCCATGCAGAGTAATGAGTTCTTCAAAACGCGACAATTGCTTGCATATTGATATATGTAACAGTAACAGTTTCACATACACACACACACACAAACACTCCCTTGCATGTAGGGACATCTGTGTGCGTGAGTGTGCGCGCTTTACAATAATGACGAATCGTCGTCGCATAACAATAGCTAAATTGTAAACTGTAATTTATAAATTGCAAATTGCAAATTGCGAATTATGAATTGCGCATTACACACACACACACTGCGCTCGCTCAATTGCAATTGCTACTGTAACGCAAGCGTTCGTTATTGTGCGCCAGGATCGCCAGCTGTCTGTTGTCATCATTGTTATAGTTGTTATTGTTGTTATTGTAGTGTGTTGTTGATGCCATGACAAAGTGCAATGCGCTCCAGTCGCAGTCGCTGTCCCATTCAGCGCCAGCTTCAGCAACAGCAACAGCTCCAGTTCCAGCCCCGTTCCACTTCACTGCAAGCGATTGTGTGGTTTTGTTGTTGTTTGCATACGCAAATGCCAGTCATTTGCAGTGTGTCTTTTGTTGTGGTTGTGCATACATAGTAGTAGGCTATGTGTAATTGTTATTGCTGTTACTGGCTCATAAATCGCACAATTGGGTTAAGTGCACGTCTTTGAAATTCATACTCTTGTACCGTTTGTATGTATGGCAGTTGCATATATCATACATATATAAACGTACGATTCCCGCCAATCCACAGATATGTGAATACGAGTATACACCGTCATACGCAGATTGCAAATATGACGCAGAGGTCTCCACCCCACCACGCTGCAGCTGCTGCTGGTCCCTCCCACTTAACGAATGCTTCATTTCACTGCACACTACAGTACAACTTCAACAACAAACACACATACACACATACACTAGCACATATGTGGTGCGTGTGTTTGACTGATGTGGCCTGCCCGCCAAGTGCCGCCTCGCTGACAATAAAAAATAGGTTCAAGTAGGCGAAAAAAACCGGCAGCCGCATGAATACGTCGGCGCAAATATGGATAATTTTATATGAAGCGCGTCGCGAATTGCAGCTTCAGCGCCGCATTTGTGTTTGTACGGGTGTGTGGTGTACACCGTATCTCATCTTGTCAGTTTAATTGACAAAATAAATGTCTTGGAATTTTTGGCAGCGGAATTTTCGCTTAAAAATAAACTGAAATCTGTTTTTGTTGGCTGAGTGCCAAATACTTTGACTTTGCTCCAAATTTTCGCTTGCATTGTTGCAAATTTTCTCAGCCAGCCAATTTTGAGAGCGAGAAAACATATACTCGTACCCTATATATAGCAGTTATAGGCCGTTTGTCGACAAGCTGACAAAGCCATTGTGTATTTATAGACAACAAAATACCTTTGAGTTTGAACGCAGCAGGCGCGAATGGATTTCAAGTGATCTAGCAATTTTAAAAGTTTAAAAATAAAAGTGAATTCCAAAACTTTGTTGTTTCGAGGTTTTCTTTTAGTATTTCAAACAATTTATACATGCGACAACTTCTTATAAACGTCGCCTCCTCCTCATTTCGCTCGTAAATTTAATCCTTTTTGCCAACAAAAAGTCAACGCCGGCCGATAGCGGCTTAACACACCCAAATGGCAAACAAAACCCGCACAAAGGTAATGAAATACAATGTCAATAGCGCGTTTAATATGCTGCCCCAGCATTGAGTGGCAACGCCTTGAATACACAAAGCGGTCGGGCGTCGGGCGTTCGGCAAACTATCTACTCGTAAATTGATTAATTTACAATAAACACACAGTGGCCAGGTAAATATTGAATGAGTTGCTTTTGCCATTAATGAAAGCCACTTATCCGCACCCACACACACACTACCATGCCCACTCGTGTGCATTGCATGCTTGCATCGGTCGTCCACTGACCACTAATGCTTAGCCCGCTTGCTCTCCGTCTCAAAGTCGTCTACTCGCCGCACCTCATGCAACGCGGATTAAGCACTTTTATTTTGCTGGTTTCATTGCCGCGATGAAGTAATGTTCTCTGTGCACGACAGACGGTCTCCATCTATTCCACACATTGCAACATCGACAGCTGCAAAGACGAACGAAGGCGGCAAATGACCATATTCGTGCGGTCAATGCGCCGGTGCTGTCAGCTCCAGCTGAGCTGTTGATGCTGATTCACAGAAGTGTACACGTAATGCTTCGAGAGTGGTGGACTCACTACGATTTTGTAGAATTATCGATTGTTACATAAACTGTTACTTGAAGTCGAGTTCGAAAAACACGTCATATTTTAAAATACAAAAATTGATATTTACATACAAACTACCATACAAATCCACTGTAAATCTGTAGACTATTGGATATATTCAGTTTGACTCGCCACGTCTTCTTTTTTCGAAGAATGTATTGGAGTGTATGTAACTTAAACCTTATACTATACAAATTTGGGAGCAATAATCGGGCTTCGGATATGGGTTCCAAACTTCCTAATAACTACTTAGTAGAAAAAGTAAAAAAAAAAATATTTTCGAAAATTCGAAATAAAAAAAATTTCGAACAAATTTCGAAAGTTCGAAAATAATATGAATCAAAATTTAGACTTTTCGAAAATTCGAAATATACAAATCGAAATATTGCGAAATTTCGAAAATAATCTGAATCAACGTCCCTTTCGAACAATTTCAGAATTTCGAAAATAATCCTAATAAACATTCGAGTTTTCTCTCACCCCTTTTGTTCCTTAATAATAACAGTAGACAATACGGTTGCCTTCATTTCATAAACTTCTCGTTACTTTTCGTCCAACTTTTGCTTTCAACCGATAAAAAGAAATGAAAAACTCTTATGTTTGTAGATCTACTTCACTTTTATGAAGGCGCTCGTACAAATTGTGTGTGCTTCCAGATTAACCCATTAAATGCTTGACAGCAACATCCCGCATGTCTTACAGCACATAAGCAATTGAACCGCCTTGAAGTTGGGAGAGGGAGAGAAAATTTCATTAAATAAAATGCAAACAAAAAGTTTAATAATCAAATGTGAAATATATGGCGTGTATATGGTTTCGTAATTCGTGGGGTTGGAAGAATGTAGTGTAATTTCACAAGACGCAGCATGCCTATAAATGGAACTGCACATATTGTTCTTACAACCCTGAAGAGTCCGTAAACGAAAGTATGTAAGCGTGTGCACTTATGGAATCAATGTAACCAAGTAAAATGAACATTTATTAGACACGCTCGTCTGTGGTATTGCGCGTATAGCCAACCCACTATGAATTTATGAATTTACGCCATGCACGGGCACGATGGCCTAGCTAATGCGGGTGTGCTCAAGCGAGCATAGGTAATGGATGTGTGAAGACGGGGTGGCAATATTGCTGAGGAGAGAGGGAAGCCAGCGCCACCGCTTAGTCGTAGTCAGTCGCGACGAGGCATGGAGCCTTAACTTACCGTCGCCAACGTCAAGGCAGTGTGAGAGTTAACTTATGTGCGGCAGAGGCAAAGGCAGTTACAGAGTGGCAGCTTTATGCCTTCATTAATTCCATGTAACTCATGCGGGCTCAGCACTACGCGCACATACGCGCTACTCCCAGCAACACATCTAGCGATGAAAATCATATGCGTAAGAATAAAGCCGAATGGAAGTTGAGAAACAAAAAGAAATGCGAAGAAAGAAAAGACTGAAAGGCAGCGAGGAAGATATGTATTGTAATTGGCTTGAGTCACGCAAAATGAGTAGTCGCAAATCGACTTTAGCTTGTTGATAATGCTCGTAAAGCGTGTGCTATGCTATGGCGCGGATGGTGGGGGGTGCGAATGGCAGGCGACAAATTGTAAATTTTCAAATTTAACATTAACGCCGACTGTCGTGTGATGGTTGGTGGTGGTGGTGTGTGCGCTTTTGTGAGCAGTAAATTGGAAAATTAACACGAAAATGTGCGCAGATCCGCATGAAAAATGAAGTGTTGACAGGGAGGAATCCAAGAAAATGCGCTGAGCGACAGAAGCGGTGGAGCGAGAACGCGGTAATTTAATTATGCTTTGTGAGGTTTAATTAGGTTAGGAATCGGATACATACACTTGAAATTTTGTTTGGAAAATTACTCAGAATTTAATATTTAAATTCAATTTCAAAACTATATACAATAAGTTTTCGGTTAGTTTTAAGCCCGAGTGCATTTTGCTTTTCTAGCTTTTGGCCAAATCGAGAGAGTATCTGGTATCGAATCCATTTTATCGCTCTCTCAACATAGTCTGACGTTTTAGTATTCAAAATCCAATAAATATTCTGAAAGTTATCTCTCAATTGGACCCACTTCAGGCTATGATGTTGGAAGTGGACAAATTTTTCACCTTTTCGTCACTTTGCTCCATACCGGATATATCTTTTTACTCAAAGTGATGTGACATATTACCCGCTGACGACAGCAAAGCTGCTTTTGGACCCGCTCGCACATAGAAAAATAATAATTTTTGCCTCTGTGCGTGCCCCAAGCCAGTCAGCTGGGTAATTTGCGGGCGTCCAGCTGCGTTGCGGCAGCATAAAATTGACGTTTCGGCATTAATGAGATTTTTCTAATAACGACAAAAGCAGACTGGAGAACGTTGAGAACATCACAAATAGACAGAATTCGCAGCTTCCATTTTGTTACCGCTCGTCATTGTTGTTTCTATCAGGCGCTTGCGACATGTTCATTGTCCTCGCTGTGCACGAAGTTTTTATAGTTTTACAGCTATTTTACTGCTGCTTCACTGTGATGGCGCATAAAAATGTCACAAAGCAGCTGCTCTCTGCGATGATGGACAACCAGCCGCTCACCTCGTACTCGCACTTGATGCCATTGATTGTCATACGTGTCCATTAAACATGGCGGGGAGCGATTTTGATGTCTACGTTTGCGACTTCCACGGCTATCGCTGTGCGTGCCGTATTGATTCGTCCGATTTGTCGGCCGGGTAACGATAAAGCATTCGGTGAAATGATGTGTGCTTGATGTGGATGGAAGGTTGACTTATCATAGGCAATGATATTGAAATAACAGTTTCGTTATATTTTGAAAGTAAATTTGCAGAAATTCTAAGAAAAGAAGAAATAACTGTGAGTATCCGCCTATTTATCGCCTATCTTGTGCGTAGCTTTAGTATAAATATATCAGCTTTCCACTCATATACGTATACGTCAACGTATTGAATGTAATGGATTGCCATTTCAATTCCACTTTTGAGCCGTAAAACTTTTGAATCCACAAATGTCCTTGTTCGCAGATAATTCCCATGTTCGCCGCTCTTATTTTCATATTCTCAATGGCGCGGTGTACGGCATCAGTTCATTGAAGCTGAACTGCGCCGTCAACGTCAGACTCCACTTCAAGTCATTCTTTGCCGCATCTTCATTAACATCGATTTTCATTTTCAATTAAGAACTGTACGTAAGTGATTAAGCGATTCCCCCCAGAGGGGCGCCGCATTGTGCAGTTGAGTGCTGTTGAGCCACCGCTGCCTCGCCTCACAGCGCGCACTGCTTCACCAACTCAGCAATGCTACATATGCCGCACAACCTTGCCTCAGATGCCGTCTTCGTCGTCCTCGTCGTCGTGAGTCGAAAGCGCGAAGTCACACAATCGTGTCGCTCCGAGGCTGCATTGCCACAGCACCTGCAACTTTTAACAACCTTTCACAAAGCTCAGCGCAGCATTCAAGAGTTGCGAAATATTCCTTTATGGCTGGCATGAAAAGCAATAACAGAAACCACAGCGCAACCAATGCCAAAGGCGAAACGCAGAGGCCATGTGCCAAGTTACAGTTGCGCGCTATGGATGGTGAGCGGCGAGGCGGTGAGTGGTGCGCGCTGTGCAGTGGGTGGCGTTTGGCGGGCGTCGCAGCACTCAATTACCCTTTTCGTACGGCTGCGGCCCATTTCGAATGCGCTCGCGCACGCCGCGTAGGTGGAGTGTGGCTGCCAACTCGGCGTTGGTGTATTAATTAAGCACCCGACCGCAACACTTGGCTGCCACGCCGCGCTCCTTCGCCACCACTTAACAACGCGCGATCGTTGCGTTATTTGTACTTCAACGTCTTCTGGCACTGCGCGCTGCATTCTTCCAAGGTTTTGAATAAAATTATGGATTTTTAATTGAAACGAACTGCATTGCCTTGCAGCAGGTGCCACATAGACGGATGTGTGCGTGTGTATAAGTGTATATGTGGGGCGCGCATTTGGCTTCTTTTAAATTGTAATAAAACGCTTTCTGCTATAGTGTTCTCCAGCTTCTGCTGTTTCTGCTGTTTTGCATCTGTTCGCTTTCAATTAATTCATGCATTTTTCATTTGTTGCTTCGTTGGGGGAACTGCAGCTGGGAAGCGAGAGTAGTGTGCCGCATTCTAGACCATTTCATGAAAGAATCTCATTGTAAGATTTTCTTTGCAGCAGAAACTCTTGGCTGGCGTCAATAATTCAGAATCGGCACAGAAGCGGGTCAATGGAACCTTTAAATTTGATTAGCAAGAATCCACAAATAAATATTTTATACGCTAGTCTGCTCAGGACGGAGTAAAAAGTGGCAGATTTTCTAATTAAAAGACGCTGCGCTGAGTGAGTTCGATTTGAATTTAAATTTTTTGGAGAAAAATCTTCATAATATTGGATCCATTCTGTGTTCGTCGATGTTTCTCTAAGCATTTATGAGTTCTTCACTTTTAAAAATCGAGGTTTCGGCTCGAAAAGATTTTCGGTATTGAAGCAGTTCGCATTAATTCGCGGTAATACTGCTAAATAACGGGTGATTTTTTTGAGGTTAGGATTTTCATGCATTAGTATTTGACAGATCACGTGGGATTTCAGACATGGTGTCAAAGAGAAAGATGCTCAGTATGCTTTGACATTTCATCATGAATAGACTTACTAACGAGCAACGCTTGCAAATCATTGAATTTTATTACCAAAATCAGTGTTCGGTTCGAAATGTGTTTCGCGCTTTACGTCCGATTTATGGTCTACATAATCGACCAAGTGAGCAAACAATTAATGCGATTGTGACCAAGTTTCGCACTCAGTTTACTTTATTGGACATTAAACCAACCACACGAATGCGTACAGTGCGTACAGAAGAGAATATTGCGTCTGTTTCTGAGAGTGTGGCTGAAGACCGTGAAATGTCGATTCGTCGCCGTTCGCAGCAATTGGGTTTGTGTTATTCGACCACATGGAAGATTTTACGCAAAGATCTTGGTGTAAAACCGTATAAAATACAGCTCGTGCAAGAACTGAAGCCGAACGATCTGCCACAACGTCGAATTTTCAGTGAATGGGCCCTAGAAAAGTTGGCAGAAAATCCGCTTTTTTATCGACAAATTTTGTTCAGCGATGAGGCTCATTTCTGGTTGAATGGCTACGTAAATAAGCAAAATTGCCGCATTTGGGGTGAAGAGCAACCAGAAGCCGTTCAAGAACTGCCCATGCATCCCGAAAAATGCACTGTTTGGTGTGGTTTGTACGCTGGTGGAATCATTGGACCGTATTTTTTCAAAGATGCTGTTGGACGCAACGTTACGGTGAATGGCGATCGCTATCGTTCGATGCTAACAAACTTTTTGTTGCCAAAAATGGAAGAACTGAACTTGGTTGACATGTGGTTTCAACAAGATGGCGCTACATGCCACACAGCTCGCGATTCTATGGCCATTTTGAGGGAAAACTTCGGAGAACAATTCATCTCAAGAAATGGACCCGTAAGTTGGCCACCAAGATCATGCGATTTAACGCCTTTAGACTATTTTTTGTGGGGCTACGTCAAGTCTAAAGTCTACAGAAATAAGCCAGCAACTATTCCAGCTTTGGAAGACAACATTTCCGAAGAAATTCGGGCTATTCCGGCCGAAATGCTCGAAAAAGTTGCCCAAAATTGGACTTTCCGAATGGACCACCTAAGACGCAGCCGCGGTCAACATTTAAATGAAATTATCTTCAAAAAGTAAATGTCATGAACCAATCTAACGTTTCAAATAAAGAACCGATGAGATTTTGCAAATTTTATGCGTTTTTTTTTTTAAAAAGTTATCAAGCTCTTAAAAAATCACCCTTTACTAGCGTCTAAGCTTTTCGCTTTGTGTCTGAAAGCGGAATTAACAATTAACAACTTAATTAACTTGCAATTAAAGTTCAAAGGCGGAGATACGGAATCAAACCCTTTCGTTGTTAGTAAGCTTAAAAATTCATGACACACACGTTGACACACATGAATACACATGAATTGAGTGCGAACAAATATACATACATACATACGTGTGACTGTTTGAATGTGTGAAGTTGCGCGTGGAAACACCTGGCGGGCAAATTGGTGTGGGCGCGTGCTGCACCTGCACTCTAATGGCATTGTCTGTGTGTGCATATTGACAGCAAATAGCAACAACAACAATAAGACATGATTGCTTATGCTGTATTAATTGGCGTTGTTGGGGCGGTGTGGGGCACAAACGAGACATTTGTTAAACATTTAATTATACGCTTGAGCGCGCGACCAGAGCTATGCGATTTTCATGCGGTGTTTGCTATTTTCGCGGCTCTTTTTTCATGCCTCGCTTGTGAAGTGAGCTGTTTTTCAGTTTATTTCACAGCAATACATAGATACACACTCGTTTGAAGTCTCGAATTTTTCGTCGCCATGAGTTATCTTGCAATTAACAAGTTGCTTTGCTCATAAAAATTTACAAGCTCCGCCATTTGGCACTCCGTCTCTGAGCTTAGCTGCGCTTGAGCAGAGAACGTTAAATATAGAGAAGGTCCAATTGCGGACCAGCGTGTGAATTGTCAAAACCTAACAAAACACGATGAGCGTGTTTCACCTCAGCCAGCTCGGAAGGAGAAATTTTAACAGCGTCAAGTTAACATTGCTGAGTATTAAATGAAAAATATGCTCAGAGATTTACATTTCTATTATATCGGAATGTTAGCCCGTTTGCTTATATATTGATACATTTATATGCAATCATATGTGCTAATATGATATTTATTTATGACTGCATGCAAAATTTATTCAATTCAAATAAATTATGCGATTTCAGAGGCATATTTGTCGGCATGTTTAAACGGACCGACATATGAATGTAATGTTTTAAAATAATATACCTACTTTCATAAAAAATGTTTTTATTTTTATATTAAATGCATTTCTTACAATACTAAAATTAACTACATATTTCATTATATGAGACTTGTATATACATACATGTGTATACCTAGATATATACAAAAGCGCTTACGTACATACATACATATGTAGATGCATATGTATGGACATCTTCCAAAATTCGTATTGTCTCGTTATCACTTATCAGTGAAGGTCATATGCACACATTGTTACATATGCATATACATAAATATGTTTGTATGTCATTGACGAACAAGTAATGCATACACAAACTTACATTCGCATATGCGTACACGTAAGTTTGTCACCATCACAAAAAATCAAAAGTATTTTCTACAAAAACAACAAGCGCCTCAAACGCATAAGCAGCATCACAAGTCAATATGGCAGCCAATCAACGAAGCCAAATTTTGTAGTACATACAACAAAACCATTTTCATTCATGAACGCAAGCGCACATTCACTTGGCAAAGTTGCTTCATTCATAAAAGCAACGCCATACACACCTCCCTGCGCATGCCATGTCTACAAACGGCTTTTCGCGACGATGACAAAAATCATAAATTGAAGATTTTTCTAATGTTCCCTCCAGAAGGAAAATTTACAACATCGCAAAAACCTAGGTACAAAAAGGGCAACATAGCCTTTTAAAATATTTTTCAGCAAAAATTCTGATTTGAGGCTCGCAAAAATTTATGTCCATATGTTTGCATGCTCATACATATTCATACATATTTACGACAAGCCGATTTTCTACCAACAACGCAATGTTGCGTCGTTTTGACGTCGCGCAGGCGGCCATCAAACCTTCGACACATCGAGCTTTACAGAGGCGTTTCAAGTGATCCCTCCCTAATTATAAATGCGCTAATTATGTATTGTATAGTATTGACCTACAATTAGCAAATACAAATAATTAAATGTATTTAAATATTCTACCAATGTATTATGCCATATTTCAATGTACTACGACTGATTTCTGTAAGAATCAAGACATAAAAATTCAAACGATAACATGAGTTGGGGACCTGGACCCCTTCCCTTCGAACGTGCGACACTGCTTTGACTTGAGAACAAAAAATCACAATTTGCGGCCATTCGTTGTCTGTGGCAACGAAGATTTTACAACGAACCATGAGGCTCATATTTACGCACATATGCATGTAAACAAATTTACAAACATTATGCGTATGGTTCTTTCGATTTTGTTTACATGCACACATAATTACAAATTATGCGCCAACTTTTATTCTTTTGGTATATTATCGAAACTTTTAATAACCAAAGAAAATAAATATTCATATGTATGCAGTATATAATTATATTATATTTTAACATATGTATATAAAATAATTATTTCATTATATACTTCAAAGCATTTTATGGAATAAATCATAAAGTTTTGCATATATACGTATGTATTTTGATATTAAATGTAAATGAAATTATATAGCAAGTCGTTTGCGCACTGTATATAAGCGAATCTATAAGCGTACAGTTATTAACATTCAAATTAACACAATTTTTCTCATTTAACACTGAAACAGCTCAATCTGCTATTTTCGAGTGCGCTGATGTTAAACCTGTGGTGAAACACGCTAATAATTTTCTGTGGTGAAACACGCTCATCTTGGCGAGTACCCCTGCGAAAAGAGGACCACTTTGACAATCGGCACACCATGAACCTTCTCTATATTTAACGTTCTCTGGCTTGAGTCACAGGTGTGACATACTCCCAATGCTGTCGTGCACACGTTGTTGCGTGCAACATTTTAGACTATGCGGCGACACTGCAGCGAGCAGAGACAATTTGGCATTGGCCGTAGCGTGCCGTTTCCTTCCCTGGTGCAGCGGCGCATTCGTGACATTCCACCTGCTGGCCACCCACATGCTCGCCAACACATATATCCGATATTTTGTTGTTTTTGTTGCAATTTTGCTTTTGCCATTTATTTTTGTTCTCCGCCACTTTTGTGATTGCGCCAATGTACTTTGCACTTTGCTGTTGTTGTTGTTGTTACATGTTAGCGTTGCGCTGAGGTAATGTATTTATTTTGATTTTGTTATTATTTTTATGTGACTCCATGTGCCGGCACTTCAAAATAAACAAGGGTGTTTACTATATGTGCCGGTATTCAGTGTTGTTGTTGCTGTCGTTTTAACTGGTTTTATTTGCTTTTCGTTTTAATCGTTTTCGTAGCGGCTTTTTTTTTGGTGAGCAACTATTTTCTATGTATTTGTTGTTTTTCCTTTTTTTTTCTTTAATGTGTTGTGTTAATTTGAGTGAGCAATTATATTTTGTTTTCATCTCAACTTTATTGTTGTCATGTTGTTGTTTCCCTAATTATTTATTTGGCTTTTGGCGCAATTTTTGTTGATTAACATTGTTGTTAAGTTCTCTCATAAGAACCGGTCAGGCTGTGTATCGGTATAATTGCTATCAAGCGCCCTAATATTGACACATGTGTCTCCAGAGGTACTTACAAGAGAATTGGAATACCTGGTGGTGGAAACAGGTGGCAAACAGAAGAAAGATGTGTGTGAAGAGAGTAAATCAAGAGTGGATTGTCACGGAGAACTGAGGTGTATTTGTATTATTATGATTGCTTTGAGTTTTTTTAAGTAAGTATCCAACATCTAGGGGTCTTATTCGAAGTAAGATCTATGGATTGGTTTATCGAGACCGTTTTATATTAAAGCCGGTGGAAAAGTTGCAGACTCCCAACATGTGGTCTATAAAACGAGCCTGAGTAACTTGTGGGGTGTTCAAATCATACGAATCGCTACTGGGTGGACTGCCACCCATTAATTTTCAGCGCCACGCATTTCTCCTTTAGGCAGTTTGGCACCTATTGGTAATACCAAGTGAAAACAGGTCCTTCTTCACCTGGTCCTTCCATCGGAGTGGAGGTCTCCCTCTTCCTCGGCTTCTACCAGCGGGTACTGCATCGAAAACTTTCAGAGCTGGGGCACTTTCGTCCATTCAAACAACATAACCCAGCCAGCGTAGCCGCTGTCTTTAGGACTTTACTTTTCAATTGCCTACTCTGTCCATAGCAGCACCTGTTGGCAAGAGTGATTCTGCGTTGGATTTCAAGGCTGACATTATTAACGGTGTTAATGCTAGTGCCCAGGTATACGAAATTATCTACAACTTCAAAGTTATGACTGTCAACAGTGACGTGGGAGCCAAGACGCGAATGCGCTGACTGTTTGTTTGATGAGAGGAGATATTTCATCTTGTCCTCGCTCACCATCAGACCCATTCGATTCGCTTCCTTATCCAGGCGGGAAAAAGCAGAACTAACGGCGCGGGTGTTGTTTCCAATAATATCGATATCATCGGCATACGTCAGTAGCTGTACACTCTTATAGAAGATTGTACCTTCTCTCTCATTCCCTCGCGAATTTCCTAATGAAAACGTGCACAATATTTAGATAGATTTTATAATATTTATTGTGCCTTAAACAAATGTCGGTGAGCAAACGTCAGCGCACCACATTACACAAACGAGGCAACTGTGGCAATTTCATCAGCCTCATTGCCGCGTGGGTGGCGCTGTAATTAAGCAAATTGAGCATAAATTAATGCATTGAACACCCACCGTGGACGTGGTGGACTGCGAATGTGCAAACAACGGACCAGCTGGAAAGAACCAAGCAAAAAGTAGCAAAAGTAAAATATTAATAATTACAACAACAACATATTCACTGATTGTTGTGTGCAATCATAGCTAACAAAGCTTGGTCGGTCAGCAGTGATTCAGGGGAATTCACGTACAAAAATAGCGCTGTTACTTGAAATCTTGCGTTGTAAATTGACCACAAAAGATTAAAGCCCCTATAAAAAATAGCAAAATAATCAGAAATTGTGCAGAAGAACAGCAAAATGGCACGCATCGGCGCTTCCTTTATATGAAATATACTTTCATTTTTACATATATATTTACACATATGTCCGTTTGTATGTGTGTGTCTGCATACGCGTGTGTTGTTTGCTGGGCTGAGTTGGCAAGTCAAAGCGCAAATATTACGCTGGTAATTCTATACTCTTGCCGAAAATCGTGGTTTGCCATATTTGCACGTACCGTTATGACTGCACTTATCCATGCTGGCGTCCATTAAACATACTTCTATGTGGGTATGTATGTATGCCATATGTGTATAAGCACTTGCCTGGATACTTGGTGGCATCACCCACTTAGTGCCTGCCACAACCCCGCTTCAATTTGCGAGTTGTTGAATAAGTGTATGTATATTTGTATATGCTAGCCTAATTCTATTCTATTCTACTTTTTATTTTATCCTTTTTATGCTTTTGGCAAAGTGTGAATAACCTTCATACCCTTACACTCTGTACGGTTAACCGTTAGCGATGAAATTCATTCCAGCAAGCGAAATTGGATACTCTCAAATAAAAAACAGGGCTAATATTATATTTACTATGAAGGCTCATGTTCATGTAGGTATGATTTCTGAGCTGATCGGGGTTAGACTGCGTTTATTAACCGCAAATATGGTTGATTTTTACTGAAGGTATGAATGCACCCTGAGTGTATAAACATTCCACGAATTTTACGTAACCGGAAGGGATACGAATTTAAATCTGGAAAAGATCTGGGAATTATACAGAATTCTCTAAAATCTATTTTTTTATTACCAGTAACGAGCCTGTCAAGAATCTCCATTTTGCAGTTCCTAGATATCGGCCATTTTTGCAAATTAACTCTGTCATGGAAGAAAAGTGCTGGACTTGTAAACCTATGCTGGTGCTTAGTAAGTATATGTTAGCTGTCGAAGGTAGCTAAACATACCATCATTCAAGTTTTATATCCTTAAGAAGACAGGCTTCCCATCACAAAAGTGTTCGCATTGTGCGATACACAGTTTTTTCATATACCAACGAGTTTTTATTTAAGTTTTAAAATTAGTTTAATAATTTTATCTGCCTTTAACATGTTGAACCGGCAACAACCGACTAACCTCCCTATTCATTCAAGTGGCAACAATTTCTTTTACTTTTACTTCAAACACCTGGGATTATGTGTACAATATCCTTACACTGTGCGTTCCATTTATTCAATCATACTCGTATTATCGGCTGCTTCGTTGGCTGAGCTGAAAATTCAATAAATTATTTTAGCTTCAATGCCTTATTATTTTAAATCGATTGGCTGATGCATCATAATTCCATTGAGTGGTTTCAAATATCCTTTCGCCTTCATCCTTTCGCTCAGCGCCGAGAGCGCGTGTGCTTGTGTGCGTTATCTCCTTCAATTCACCTCACTGCTGCGTGTTTTCTCATTTTTCAAACTAAACAAGTGGATATTCGCTTACCATTTACAATCCTTAATACAACACATACATACATATACACATATATACGATTATGACTATGTATGAGTGTCGCTTGTTCATTTTCACCTTCTCGGTGAACTTTTGTTCTCCCGGTGTGCTGTGTTGCGTTTCGATCAAAATCAATTTAATTTGACGCTTCCTGATTAAATTTCAAAACCCACAGACAGGCGAGTCGAGGTGCTGTGGCAGCTAAAACCACAAGTGAAAGGAAGCTGCACACGTTCGCTCAGTGGCGTATTCTTTCATATTCATTCCGCGCCAAACAGCAACAACGAACCTGTTAAACTCTGTATTCGTGAAAAAGTCAAATGAAATCGAGCAAGGGGAGCCTGAGTGTGGCAACTGACAGCAAGTTTTCTTTTGAATGCTGTCAAATTATCGACATTAAAACTATTGATCCAATTTGCTAACACCTTCTCGCCTAATCGGTATGGTGTGGTAGTTTTCTGATTGGAATTATGCAGATTTTTAAAACGGTAAAGACAATGGAAAACAGAATTACCTTATTGTAGAGATACAAAACCGAGTCTTATCTCTTAAGCTTATGTACGTTAGTTGTTACAAAGGGTCGGTCGTGGGATTTTACAGCTCGATATAGAAAGTTGGATTTATGGAACTTGTGCTGAAGACGATAAGTCTCAATCTCTTAAAATAACGTTGAATTATAATCGTCTTGATCCTTAGCAAAGTTCACCTCTCCTTAGGCTTAGGGGGTTCTAACTGGTAATTTCTCATGGGGATCCACGCTGTTAGGTTAAAAATTTTACTGAATGCTAGCTGTAGAAGCTGCCTGAAGGCGGACGAGGTGGAATCATCTTAACTTTCTTCGGGAATGTCTCGCATTTGCGAGATCAAGACAAATATTTCTCGGATCTCACAATTTTGAACAATAGCGCGAAATAGCGGATATCTTCTTCTTGACTGGCGTAGACACCGCTTACGCGGTTATAGCCGAGTCCACAACAGCGCGCCACGCATCTCTCCTTTTGGCAGTTTGGCGCCAATTGGTAATACCAAATGAAGTCAGGTCCTTCTCCATCTGGTCCTTCCATCGAAGTGGAGGTCTCCCTCTTCCTCGGCTTCCACCAACGGGTACTGCATTGAAAACTTTCAGAGCTGAGGCCTTTTCGTCCATTCGAACAACATGACCCAGCCAGCGTAGCCGCTGTCTTTTTATTCGCTGGACTATATCTATGTATATATTCGCCTTTGCCAATGTTTAAGGGACCATAAATCTTCCGCAAAACCTTTCTCTTGAAAACTCCTAGTGCCTAGCGGATATAGAAGTCGAAAATCTCTGCAGATTTGTGGTGGGGTCAGGTCGATTTGGAGAATCTTAATACCTAATCAAGTGGATGATCCCGGCTGCACAAAGGACTGTTTCTCATAGTCTAAGTGTTTTTCGCTCTGTGGAACAGCCACACAACCTCACCTAATCTAACCTGAAATTAACTAAACATCGAATGGCCTGCACAATGATATAAATAAATGCAAATATTTCTGCAAATAATATCCGGCACAACTGCATTTATTTTATAAATTTCTCTTCTCTTGGTCTGTCTTCCGTTTTCTGCCTTGTCTAGTTGTATGCCGATTGCTTTTAGATTCAATTGAAATTATTAGGCAAAGCAAAACATAAATAATTCCATATAAATTCTGTATCAAATGCCAACGAAAAGAAAAATAAAATTTCAAAAATACCTACAAATACAACAAATAAGAATATATTATGCATTGAACTGCTTCAATTTCGCGATTACTTCACTTCATCATTCAAATCGATTTGTGTCGACGTCTTTCTATTCACCCGGTTGATTTATGTGAAATTCAACGTAATAAGAAAATACTATAAACAATATCAACAGAATGCTGAATAATTCCATTTATAGCATGTTTCGCATTCAAATCAGTTTAGGCGCTTGAAAATTGTACGCTTCGAGATGTGTGTGTGTTAAATTGAAAATGTTGCTTATTTTTATCCAACTCACATTGAATGGGTTACCAGATATTAAAAATACATACATACACTCATTGAGGAAAAGCTTATTAAGCGCCTAACTAATGATTTATTAACAATGCCGTGGATCTGATCAGCCAATTTGGTGCTGGCAGCAGCAGTCAACCCTGTCAATCGCCGTGATTTATCGTTCGAAAATATTGATTATTTCAATTTAATTATAATTTATATATTATTTGCTCTTCAAGCGCCCAAGTGTTATGATTTATGATGAGCTCATTAAGCTGTTGAACAGCTGCTGTCATACAGAGAGTGGAAAATCTTCAGTTTGCTTTTTATAGCGAGTATAGATTGGTGTTGGTGTAGCAAAGTAAAAACAAAGAGCACAAATTTACCTGTGACAAAATCGATTTAATGAGAAAGCACCTTTATGATTCACTGTGCCGATTTATCATTTAACAACAGTGGCTCCAAGTGAAATACAGTTGCATACGAGTCAGCTACTAAAATATCTATTGAACGTGATTTTATTCAAGAAATGTGGTAAACAAAAGCTTGGATATGTTTTTGAAATGTGAATTACGTTAGAAAAGTAAATATCTCGTTCATATTGCGCATAAAACTCGAATATAAACAAGTAAGGAAGGGCTAAGTTCGGGTGTAACCGAACATTTTATACTCTCGCAATTTATTTATTTAACTTTATTTATATTATATAATACACAATTTGACCCACATATTCGTCATATATATTGTATAAAGCCCATTGAAAGTTGGAAACCATAATATTAGGTTAGAAGCACCGAGGTCCTCGTCTTCGATTAATGGGGCCTTGAAAACCTATGGTCCGATTTCGGCGGTTTTTATATTGGGGTTGGCACACTATAAAGGTAGTATTTGTGCAAAGTTCTGCATCCATATCTTCAGTGCTTATCTTCACTAGTGCTTACTTTATATATTGTAATGTAAACGATTCAGATCGTCTTCAAAGTTCTGGTATATAGGAAATAGGCGTGGTTGTGAAGCGATTTGGCCTATTTTCACAACATATCATTGGGATGTAAGGAAACTATCACAAACCAAGTTTCATTGAAATCGGTCGAGTAGTTCCTTAGATATGGTTTTTGACCCATAAGTGGACGATGCCACGCCCATTTTCTATTTTGTAAAAAAAATCTGAGTGCAGCTTCTATCTGCCATTTCTTATGTGAAATTTAGTGTTTCTGGCGTTTTTCTTTACTGAGTTAACTCACTTTTAGTATTTTTCAACCTAACCTTTGTATGGGAGGTGGGCGTGGTTATTATCCGATTTCAACAAATTTAATGGCGTGTGGTGGGGTACGTAAGAGAACTGACTGCAGAAAGTTTGGATTATATAGCTTTATTGGTTTGCGAGATATATACAAATAACCGATTTGGGGGCGGGGCCACGCCCACTTTCCCAAAAAAATTACATCCAAATATGCCCCTTCCTAGTGCGATCCTATGTTCCAAATTTTACTTCCTTAACTTTATTTATGGTTTAGTTATGACACTTTTTGTGTTTTCGGTTTTCGCCATTTTGTGGTCGTGGCAGTGGTCCGATTTTGCCCATTCTCGAAAGCAACCCTCTCACGGTCCTAAGGAACGTGTGTTCTAAGTTTCATCAAGATATCTCAATTTTTACTCAAGTTATCTGTTGCACGGACGGACGGACGGATAGACATGGACGGACGGATAACCCTATATCTAACTCGTTTAGTTTTATGACTTACAAACAACCGTTATGTGAACAAAACTATAATACTTTCTTAGCAACTTTTGTTGCGAGAGTATAAAAAGAACGATCGAAGGTTGTTTCGTTGTCTAGAGGAAATAGCTTCTTCACTAAAGAAATCATAGAAGAAATCAAGATTCATAGATGAGATCGATGAAATGGGGCTTCTACTCGTGTCTGATTTTTATAATTGACAGCGGACAATCGTAAAGCAAAATGCCCCTAAATGAAATAATTTTTCCAAGTGTATGCTGCTCCTTATTTATATTTAGCTCCTGACCCGCCTGTCAACATTAAAAACTGACCTTCGCCGGTCAATGCTTTTAGCCCCAGCTCCATTAGCTGTCGGTCTGTTGGTTTTATTGCTGATAATGCAGTGGCAGTGCTTTCCAATGCTCGGTGCAACCAGTTTGTTGGCCATAATTGAATTTGTCTTCGGTGTCGAATTGTGATTTGCGCTTTTATCTTTATTCTCTTTGCATTTGCTTGTCTTCAATTCGCACTGCCGCTGCCACAATTCTTGCGTAGGCATCTTAGTCCCGATCGCACGTTGCATGAGACACTATGTTTGCTTGCGCAGCGTGTCAGAGCCGCTGATTTGCAGCTGCCTTCGATGTTTTCTTACTTTATTATGCATTTTAGTATGCGTTCATGTATCTGTCGCGTTGCATGTCGTCTTGTCGCAAGCAACTTTGTTTGGCAGTTACACTATGCGTTGTTTTCTTGTTCACTGAACAGGTTTATCATATGCTTATTCCGGACAACGAGCGCTTCAAGTACAAAACCGAAAAGAAGCAAAAAGCTCAAGTGGGGTCTGCTTCCTTAATATGAATCCGTTCGTATGAGTTTATTAAAGTGGACACATGCATGCAGTGGAGTTGAGAAAGAGTGAGGGGCAATTTCTTTGTACCTTCTAGTCTGTCACGGCATCCGTTGCTTTGTTCGTTTTGCACGAATAATTAGCAAATAATTGCAGTTCTACTGAAATTTAGTCATATTTAATTTATTATTAATTCTATTTAATTTTCTATTTAGATGAGAATTACAAGAATTGATATTCATTTACTTTATTTCTGATGAATTTTTCCTCTTTTTTTCCAGGTAAACATTCAACACTTTTTACTAATCGTAAGCACCAGCTTTTGGGTAAGACATGAACACATTACATTATGAGAACTATTCCCCTTCAATCACTTCCCATTTTATACTCGTATTAGTAAGTTTCAAAGACAAAAAATAGTTCATCGAAGAATTGTCTTCCTCCCCTAATCCATGTTGTATGACTTGTTACAGTTAGTAATAAATATATTCATACCTTGTCGTCTCATAATAATCATACAAACTATCAAACTACTGATCGGAGCAGATTAAGTACAAAGTTCGGCTACTGCGTTCTCATCCGTTTAGTCCCAATTCTTTGGCCGCTTGCCACAGTTGTTTATCCACTTGACATTATTCTTGAAAGCAATTTGCACAGACTCCTCTCTTTGCCTCATTGAAGCTACGACGGCAGCCACTTGTTCGGCACCTGCCACATGCGACAGTCGCAGTGCCAATATAGGCCGCAGCGAGAACGTTTCGCGATGTCATGCATGGTCGGCGCGGCGCGTAATCAGTGTCGCTTGCAACATCAGTGATCCAGCGCATCGCATGAAAAACAAAGCAGGGAATCTGTGCCGCATTTATTATTATATTCTCTACGCTCAATGCCTTTGTGCAATCGCTCACGATGTTGGCGCATCGATGTTTCTTATTATTGAGGATTTTTGTTTTTGTTTCTTTTTCGCTGATTTTTTTATTTCGCTATTATTTCAAAGAATCTGGCGTTTCGCTCTTAAACTGCATCATGACTGCATCACTATGGCAGTCACGTACTCAAATGTGCGCTTCATTTTCCCAGTATGCCTCGATTGTTATAAAAATAACATGGCGAGTGGCGAGGGGCAAGTGTGTGCGATGCATTTGTTGCAAGTTGTTTACAATTTTTCGCTCAGTCCTCAGTCCGCTGTTGCAACTTTATTGTCGTCGCCGGTCTGTTGGTTCGTTTGTTTGTTTGTCTGGGTTGCAATCTCGTAAGAAAATTACGCCAATCTTCAAATCGCATCAATGTTGCACACCCGAAATAACAACAACTATAAACAACAGTAACAATGGTGATGACTCCTGTTGCGCTGCATTGCAGAGTCAGGCACTACAAGAAATGCAAGTACGAGTTGCGAGTTGTTGCTAATGCAGAGTGCACACAGCAGCTGTTGCCATGACCAGCGAGTGAGCAAGGCGACGATAACAGCATGTTTTGTCTGTGGCAGTAAAATAAGACGCTGCAATTCACACCGTTCTCCATTTCTGCCTTGACCTGCTTCCATTCGGCACTTAATTTCACTTCTGCATTCATGTGCGAAAACCAATAGATACTCTTTTCAAAAATATACCATTTATTGCAGCCTCATAATTTTTAGCCATTCCACCTATCACTTTATGACTCATTGAAAGTTTGCAACCACTCTCAACAACAACAAAATATGCCGCATTATGATATTATCACACCGTTTACGGCATTTTTTGCGCTGCGTTTCGTCGTTCAGCGACGCGGCAGAGATGTGGCAGCTCAGCAACAATAGCATAAATACAAAGCACAATAACATTTCAATAACACTGTCATCAACAGCCGCCACAACTGTCGCAGTCATTCCGTCAGACAACCTCAGCCGCCAGCCTGTCAGCCCGTCACCCGGTCGGCCACAGCAGCAGCTCGCCGTCTGACGGCAGCAATCCGCTGTGGCAACTAAAGGATTACACTCTCATGTGCATAGCTGTTGGTTGGTAACCCACTTTGTGAAACTTTCATGTTGTCACATAAAATGTGGCAGCTCAGTCATGGCTTACACACACACACCCATACAATTACTGCCCTTTATGTGTGTGGTACACTCGCGTGGCAGACTGCATGCCTCATCCAAAGCTCGACTGGCTAGCTGCAGGCAGCTGTTCCGCCACCCGCTGCGCTTTGGCCTAGTACTCCTCCGCACATCTCTTCACCGCCGCCACAGCTTGCCACAATTTTTATGACACATCCCTGGCTGTTGCTGGCGGTTTCTACTGCAATTGTCACTCAACCCGCCAGCTCTGCTCTGCTTCATCCCTCCACCATTCCGCCATTGTTGCATGCACTCATATCCTCGTGATCATTTGCATCAGCTTGCCACATTTTATTTGTGACAAAGTGTCGCTTAGTTTTGTACACTTTTATTCAGGCGCCTCCTCCGGCTACACCCTGCCAACGCCCCGCAGTGATCAGGCTCCGCTGTGCGACTGCACTACATTCTTTTTTGTCTGCACTATATTTTCATGCGCCGAAAATCTGTCGCTGACATTTCGGTCACGTTTTTCTATTATTACCCAGTTTTTTGTTATACAACACGCTATTGTTGTTGTTGCTTAACGCGAATATTGTTGCTGTTGTTGTTTTTGCCCGATTTCGATATCGTTTTGTTGCGAAAAACTCAGTCGGACGCCATTTGGCAAGCGCTGCATTCTCGTTTTTTCAACAAATTCGATATTTATCTATTAAATACATATTTGACTTTCCAATAATCCGTTAGCAAAAAACAAAAACAAAAACAAAAAAAAAGAAAAACGTGCAGAAATATGGAAAATGGAAAGTAAATAAATAAAATCATCGGTTTTTTGCGGTTCTGGCTGTGAACCGGCAGTTGACGGCTTATGAGCGCCGCATGAAATGGATGACTGTAATGAAATGACTATTGATACGTTGTACAACAAATTGTTAAATACTCATACTTGTGATTTTGTAATGTGACACCATCGATTGCGGTTTTTTGGTTATGTCACCAGACTGCCATTGTTGAGCTGCCGCCAAAAAAAAGTAGGAAATAAAAAAGTGATTGAGACGTGACTATGCTCTTCACATCTCTCTTTTTTTAAGGGTTGCATAAAAAGCTGAGCCGACGGGTGTTTTTGTGCTCATAACTGGCACTTTTTCTCTCAAAAAGAGAAGTTTCGAAGAATTATTAAGCAAATTAATGGTATCGTAACCGTTCTCGACTGTACTGGGACTTTAGGTTTGGATTTAACCGTATATTAAATCGTTCGAGTTTATATCTGAATTATTAAAAGTGTTCAGAGACCTACATAATTCAGTTGAATAATTAAAAAAATCTCAAAAAACAAATACAAAATGTGGAATCCTACCCAGCTTCCAACTGAATGTACATACGAGTATAAGTACCCCAGCTAAAAGTATATACGTATGTATGCTCATGCGGACTCCAATTGCTTTCATTTGCCCAACCAACGTGTGCTCGTTTTGCAGCACGTTCCCGTTTGGGGTGAGCGTTGATTTGTTTTAAGGTCGGAAAAGATTCCCCCCAACCGCTGGCAAAGCTGAAACTAATGGACATACTTAGTCGAGCCGAGCAAATGCATTAAGGGTTTACGCGGTTGGACTCCTGCCGCCTGCGCGTCCATGTGCGCGTGAGTAGTGGCGAGATGAGATGGCCTGTGCTGTGAGCGGAGTGCGCACCTGCACGCATGCAACGTGTTAATGCCCTTAACCCTTTGGGCGAAACAAAAGCTCGTACGTGCAAAACGTTTTAGAGTCGTCATCGTCGTCGCGCTGTCGAGTTGTACCGCAAGTGTCTTGCATTTTTAATCCTGCTGTTTTCAGTATGTATATATATAGAAACATACAAATATATATTTCATAAACATAACGGTACTATTTGTTTGCTCTGTTCATTTCCTTTAAATCTGCTTGGGCAGGCGGGGAGCGTTAGGTTTGGCTCCAGCTTCCTTCTATAGCGAGCTGCACGTGCTGAGGCCAAATGTGCCATGCCATAAAGTACTATCTACATTGCCACAGGCACACACGCAAACACTTAAATAAGCATAAAGTTAAAGCACTACTCATATGCGTGCCAAACACACACACACATATCTCTGTTCATTTTCTGTACTGGAGCACTGCCATAAACAAAATTCAACATGCGTGTATATTTGTACATATATGGCCCCCGCATATATTAAGAACCCTGAAGTCAAATCAACTACTTTGCAACTAGTATGAACCACCAGCCCAACCAGTCAGTCATATGACTTTTTATACTCAAGCAACTGGAATTTTTTACCTCGTGAGTGACTTCCTACAAGTTGGTAATCTTTAGATTTTAGTCAGTAGCATACCAATATTACATTGGTTCAAGAAGTTGTAAAAAAAATGTACCTGTACTAAGGAACATAACCTAGAAAATTGTTCAAAATTGTTATATTTTTGTCTAGTTGGGTTTTAGTCTGAAATTTATTGCTGAAACTAGTATACTTCCTCACTGGTTTGATGTTATTCTCCCGTACTTGATATGCATGTAGAAATGTAGAAAAACATATTAGGTGTGTTCAAAAAATATCGGGAATTTTAAAATTGGTAATTGCTACTTGGTCTATGGCAGCCGCTATGGTTAGAGGAGTTTTAAGAGATTGAAGATTTTCGTTTGTTAAAATGTTGCATGTTCGTGAATTCTTGGCCAAAAACTATACTGTAACGATGCTCCAGTCTCCATATTCGCCAAACACGATTTCGTGTGATTTTTTTCCAATTTCCAATAATAAAGACTCTTAAAGGGCCGGTGTGTTACAATCATTTGAGAAATCACTGAAAGAGCTAAAGGCTATACCAAAATTCGAGTATGAGAAGTTTTTTCGAAAAATGGAAGAAGCGCTGGCTTCGGTGCATATTATCGAATGGAGACTATTTGAAAGGCGACAACATTAATGTGGACAAATGGATAAATATTATTTGCAAAACACGAAAATTCCCGTTATTTTTCGAACACACCTCGTACAAGTGTTTACATACTTTCGTTTCGTTTCGTTATCGTATTATTTGAATAAGCTTAAGTGTGTGGCACTAAACATAAAGTTGTAACTAAAATAGGCGTAAGAATATTGCTTATGTACACATAAAGCATATGTTTATTACATTATTTGTTGTTGTTTTTCTTTTCCTTTCTTTTATAGCCACATGCGGTTATGTCAGTGTAGCGAAGTCCTTCACATTTCCATCTTTATGAGTTGCGGTGAGCGAAACGCATTTTCGCGACATTTATGAGATTTGCAAGATTTCTCCCAGCAGTTTCCTGGTTTTTGCTTTCTTTCTTTTTTTGATTGGTAGTAGAACTATTAAAAGTCCCACAATTTGCTTTTAAAAAGAGATTTCTACATATTTCTCATATTATATATATCTTATGTTTATTGTACATCGGGGAGTAATAGTCGTCTCGGATGCGGTGATTAACTTAAGATAGCAACGTATGTCTGAGTTATAGTCCTGATTTTAACAGCTGATCCTACTAGATTCTTCTACTTGACTGGCGTAGTCACCGCATACGCGGTTATAGCCGAGTTCACAACAGCGCGCCACGCATCTCTCCTTTTGACAGTTTGGCGCCCATTGGTTATACCAAGTGAAGCCAGGTCCCCCTCCACCTGGTCCTTCCATCGGAGTGGAGGTCTCCCTCTTCTTCGGCTTCCACCAGCGGGTACTGCATCGAACACTTTCAGAGTTGAAGCACTTTCGTCCATTCGAACAACATGACCATCGCCGTTGCCTATGTTTAAGGGACCATAGATCTTCCGCAAAACCTTTCTCTCGAAAACTCCTAGTGCCGTCTCATCGGATGTTGACACCGTCCACGCTTCTGCACCATAAAGTAGGACGGGAATGATGAGGGACTTGTAGAGTTTAGTTTTTGTTCGCCATAGTACACCCTGTTGGCAAGAGTGATTCTGCGTTGGATTTCAAGGCTGACATTATTATCGGTGTTGATGCTGATGCCCAGGTATACGAAATTATCTACAACTTCAAAGTTATGACTGTCAACAGTGACGTGGGAGCCAAGACGCGAATGCGCTGACTGTTTGTTTTGATGAGAGGAGATATTTCATCTTGTCCTCGTTCACCACCAGACCCATTCGCTTCGCTACCTTATCCAGGCGGGAAAAGGCAGAACTACTAGCATTGCGTTTAAATGCACTTGCTGACTCCACTAAATTCAGAACAAGTCTTTTTTCAGCTGACTTCCGGATCCCGAAAATCTGTTTGGCTGTGGAAATTCTCCATCTTTAGATACTTTAATTGTAGATCCATGTGCTCGTAACCATATGTTGCTGCTTATATGCATATTTGTTTAATATTTATTTATTTATTTTTATATGTAAATGTGCCCATCCCCCTCCCTCCGCCGCGTTTAGTTTAATGATTATTTGCGCAACTTTATGTTCGTTTTATGCGCGTCGATTGTGGCGGCTTATCTTGTCTTGCGGATGAAGCCAAAGGAACGGAACCGGATATGAATATGTGTGGGTGCGCTCGCCATTGAAGATAACTCCTGCGCTTCACTAGCACTGCATAGCGTGTGTTTGTGGAAGGGTCACTTCCTTCACCTTGAAAGGCGCACTAAGCCTTTCTCCCCCAATCAGCACCGTTTGAATTGCCCAAGAGGTAGCGGCAAAGCGTTATTTGTCGCTGGCTTGTTTCCTGCTATTTGTTTGCATACCGCATACGCCTACATACATACACTGATGTGTACACGCGGTTGCACGCCTAAATGAGCGCCGCAACGAAACGCAAACAGCATCGTTCGTGCGCATTCATAAAGAGCGCCGTAATCACATGTGTAGCTATGTGTATGGGATCGTAAGCATATATGCCTGTGCATAAGCTGCAGAAATATGTTTGATTGCGCGTGCGATTGGGAGGGGGGCGGTTGTTCGTGGTTGTGCCACATTGTGTTGACACATAAATCGCTTGGCTGAGTACTCCGGTGCTTATATCTTGGAGCAGTTAAAGTCCAAACACACACACACACACATCCATCCACAAATATGCGACAAAATGTTGCAAATCGCTGTGTACCTCCACATGCCTATCCACCGTCAACGGGAAATGTTAACTCATATGACACGATTGCTTCTCACTGTCAGTAGCGTTCGCCCAGCCCAATTCTGGAATACCACCTGCCGTTGGTGGTGACGTTAAAAGGATTTCCCTGCGACACATTCGATTTTATATGCTGCGTGCTAAGCACCTGCAGTCATTTCGCTTCTCGCACAAATATCGCCCCGGGAACAATTTAATGTGAATGCACAGTCAGGGAGAACAGTCGAACAGCTTGGGATCATTGCAACTTGCCGATAGGCAGACTCAACACGTCAGTTCACGAATCCAAATGCATATAGACATGTATGAGGTGTGTGATTTCGCCTGAGGTGGTATCTTTATGAACAAGCGATGGTGGAAGGATTTGGACCCCTAAGAGGGAGACGATAAAGAGAGTCGTTAGTAAATGTAGATTTTAGGTTATGTTGAGATCGGCAATCTTAAAGTCATATGCATGAGGACGCATGCGAAATAATTTTGAGACTGTGAATTTGTAGAACTTGCAATCCTACGAGCTGAGCTTTAAATTCGTTGCACAAAGTATTAAAGACAGTTGACTGATATTTCACATTTTAAGGGGTTTGAGCTTCTTCACAGTAATGGATTTTCTGTGGCAGAAGTTGCACAGTCAGGTCGTTTGTGGCAGAGTGTAGATTGTGGTGGCATGTTGCAAATGCTTTGTGGTTGATGACAGCATGCGAAATAAATCGCAATAAACCAAATGTTGCATGCAACGTTTGTACACGAACATTAAATGTATGTGTATGAATACTAATGTTTTATGCAGCAAAGGCACCGCGATAGGCGTGTGTAGGAGGCGTGACTCCTGTGTGTGACGTCGGCGGTATTTAATGTCCATTTACGTCAATCACTCATTATTTACGCTTTCCTCATGACTTGCGGCATCGACAAAGAATATATACAATGTAACGGACATTCATATACATGGAAGCTTTTGTGTTGGTAAATACACACAGTGAATTGGCATAAATGAGACGAAATTATCTTTATTTTGCATGGTCTTCTTAGGAAAGATTCGAGTGTTCCAAACTGGTGGAAGCTCGGAAGTGTTTATGACACAAAAAATGTTTCTATTTGAAACTTATCAGCTTGTTGGAGGAGGATAAACGCTTGGATGGACCATTTCTATAAAGTGTAACCTCAAAGCAGGCAAGTTGATCGACCAAACAAATTTAGGTTGGAAGGTGTAGTGTCAAATTGCTAAAAAACTGGAGGTTTCTCTACCCAAAAATAATTATCACCTACTTTTTGGCGTGGAACTTCCGTTCTTACCGTTTCCTTATGCTTTGCCCTTCGTCCAGCTTATGTGCTTTTCCGCTACTTCGTCGTCATTACCATTATTATCTGCATATCCTTATTGCTTCCATGCACTCAGCGCCCACTTACACACTGCACACTTCCGTTTCCGTCGTCAGCACTACCACAGCCTTCAAGCCTTGCGCTCCGCATCGGTCCTCCAACGCTTCCACCGGGTTTGTTTTGTAGTGTCAAATTGTCGGCGACTACACGTTTGGATTTTGGTTTTGTACGACCCTTTTGCTGCTCTTGCATTGCCTTTGTTGGGGCATTGTTATGCAACGGACATAAATGGTGTGCAAACTACCGTTACAAAGTGTTGCATGTACACAAATTGCTAGCATACATTTAGGCGCACATGCTGGTTTTTACCAAATGGTATGTATGCCTGCAGCGGTGTGGTACTACCAGCTTTTAATACCGTTAATAACTTGTAAATCTAGAATATTGTTGGCTTGAAGCACGCTTTGCTGGATATTGCATTACAATTTTTGGAATTTTAGTGGAATTTTTTTTGGAATTTTCGTACCTTTTTTGGAAGCTGGTAAAAATTTGCAAATATCAGTTTGAAAAAAATTTTGGTTTTTTCACCACAATGTTGTTGTAGCGCTGCGCTTATGCGCCAATTTGCAGAATTTTCGCGACTTTATTCAATGGTGCTGTCCAACGCTTTTTATGCCCCGGCTACACGTTGCAGGTGTCCACACCACCGCTTATATATATACTTATCTACATGCATTGTCATTTGTCTGTAGGTCCATATGTGCGCATGTCAGCATGTGCTGTTGGTTGTGTTGAAATTGCAAAAAATGCTGCCACTTGCAATACGAGTGAGCTATTAAAAACAAAAGCGTTGCGTGTTGCATACATTTTCACGCAATTACATTATTCCAGACATGTCACTCGACTACCCACCATGCATACATAAATGCCTGAACGGCCGGCCGTTGTAGAAATTAAAGCGTGAACATGCATGCGGAAATACTGCCGAGTGCAGTCAATTAGCACGCGCTGCACGTTATTGCAACGAGCTCAATTGGTTGCCGACCAGTTCTCAACTAGTTACTTTGAGAGTAGTCACTAGTTTTGGTTATGTAAATGTATACAAGATTTTAAAATTATTTAAAATTGAAAAATATTATTAATTGCATATTTAATATACAGTTATATACTGTTAGCAAACAGTTCGCTTTTTTCCTACTGGGTATTCGGACACTCACATGCAGACAATGACATGTAGGTATGTGTGTGTGTGTGTGTGCGGCATTTGCTTATTTCAATGATGTTTGCAAATGCAGTTTTATATCTTCGCGTATCTTGAATGAGTACGTGCTCTCAAATGGATTTGCACATACGAGCATGCATGCCGGCCTGTCGTTACATACATATACACCCAATGCAGTGAATGTGGACTTGCATATAGATTTTAGTGTTTACGCATTGCGCGTTGCGTAGGTCCTTCAGGTTTTATCGCCTTGTCATGGCGAAAATGTCCACTTCAGCATTTTCCCATTCGCGCTGCCTTTTTGTTTCGATTTAATTTGCGGCTGAAATGTGTTAAAACGCCGCGTTGTCGTCGGTTCTGTCGTTGCTGTGGTTCTGACGTTCTGTCGTACTGTCGTGTCTGAGTCAAATGATTGAAAAAGTGTGTAGAATTCTGTAGAGCTACAAGCATGCAGATATATATATATCAGTGTGCTGAAGGTCTTTCGAGAGCGTTGACTGTTGTGAAGTGAGCGAGTTGCTGCCATTAAAAATAAGTGTGTCTAGTACAAGCTGTATTCTTCTGGGAAAACTATAGCCAGCATGTTTAAGTAGTCTTGTAAATTAATTTCAAAAACTTGCTTAAAGTATACATAAATATGCAAAGTGGACATAGTTGGGGTAAGAACAATTCCAGAGAAACGGTTCAGCATCCCTTGCATCCATAGGTTAGGCTAGTGGTTATCTTTCGACACACCTAGGCATTTGGCAGGTCCATTGTGTCAGCATCTGAACTGGAAACAGCTCACACTATTACGTCCTCTCTGAGCCACCCTGTGGTCTTGATAAAATTAAATATTTCGAAAAGTCTGATGTGTGCAACTTCCGCAACATCATCAAGGAAACCGTGTCGGATAATTGCGAATCTTTTCCTATACAGAGTCATTCATTTCGCATAGAAGGTCTTCTATAGTATCTTCTTCTTCTAGTCTACAGTAATCATTATAAGGTATCTCCCGCCTGCTAGCGTTTATCCCAATCAGACAGTGTGGTTAACACCCCTACTATGGCTCCTAAGTCATTCCTTTTACATTTCAATAATCGGCTTGTGCTGCTCTTACTCCACTCGGGCTACGTTTGTCTGATTGTTGAGCAAGTCTGAGGTGAGCGTGACCAGAAATTTGTAAATTCCCTATTTATTGGCATTTAACTGTAAGGTGGTGCCCAGTCTGGCTAGTTCATATGCTTCGCCTGGTGTGGTTTGCATTCTGACGTTCTTATTTCTCCAATCACTGGACCTACGCAATGTTCTTCATGAGACACAGTCGCCAAAGCTTTCACTGTTTCATAAATTTCTTTGTTTCTGTGTTTTATTTAAAATAAAATTCTCTACCCAATAAACACCCTTTATGTGCTATAAAAATTTTAAAAATCCTAACTTATTTCTTCTTCATTAACGCGCTATTCGCGTAAGTGTGAAAGCTATTGCCCAAATCTGCGTAAACTGTAAAAGCTAATAAAGCTTACAAGTCCTAAATGTGTCCTTATGTGTTTAACTCATTCGCGTTGTCATCATGCTCTCATGGCTCAGCCAGCGTAAGCTCCCGCGGCAGTCTACTCTTTGCTCCGTTTGTGTTTTGCAACAAACCGGCGCGGGTGTGTGTGTGTGAATTTAAATTTATTAAGCGACCATTTGGCGCATTTAAATTTGCATACTAAGCAAAATCCGCAACAAAATTCGCATTTCCAACGCGCTGCAGGGCTGTGTACTCGCGCGCATAAGCCAGCGCGAGCTGCGAGCAGCCAACCGCGATTCGTGCAAACTGTCAATGTTGAAACACAGAAGCGCTGAGCTGTCATTAGCGGGCTTCCGCTTTGGAGTTGGGGGTCACAGGATTTTCATGTCATTGTCAACACTTTGGCGTGGCACATTAGCGCCATAAAATTATCTTTTATTTGCGGGGCGGACGGGGGGTTACGGTGTGTGCTCGCATGGAAAGCAATTCGAAAGCAAGAAGCGAATAGCGGCGAGTTGAAGGCATGTACTGCTTTCCTTTCCTCACATAGAGACCTCTTGTTGTTGGCGAAACTTGTCACTATTGCATTTGTTGTTGTTGTTGTTGCGCTGTCGATAAATTGCGTGCTGTTAACGTAAAATGTCGAAAGTTCGCACAAGTTTGCAGCACAACTCTGCAACTAAAACAATGAGCTGTAGCCGAGGCTCAGCAATAAGGAAGAATTATGAGTTTCATGCCCCGAGTAAATATACGGCAAACATCCTTCAAGTTAAGACGGCGCATGCATATGCTCATGCAAATCTCACAGTCACTTCTAACACCGTGCAGAGCGGCGGTGTGTGTGGCGAAGGGGAAATGCGCTGCAAATGGAACTTTCTATTTTTCTTAGTTCACAGTTAGAAAGAAACTTTGTCGCTCACTTCACTCGACGCATTGCAGTGCAGTGTGGATACTTCAAGGCTTCGACGCCCGCGCCATCAGCACTAGTGCTAGCACTCACTGCACTCCACTAAGTACTTTGGCAATAAACTTTATGCTTCTTCAAATCTTCAATGCAGGCGTTACCGAAGTTAAGCTGCCGACCATTTGGCACTTGCGTCGCCTTGCGCCACGGCGTATAAGTAACAACCAGCCGGGGTTGGCACCACTGACTTGCATAAAGTTTTCAATTTCCACTGCATATTCTCCACATCTCATTGGATCTACGCTTCTTGCTTGGCCGACTCGGACGTTGAAAACTTATTCCAGTTTCTGTGCGCGCTCTTTGCTCTCCTGCGTGCTACCACGACTTATGTATTTGTCTTGGCGAGAACGCACGCACTCACGCACGCACGTTTGCGCTCACAAAGCGCTTAGCAGTTTGCAGCTTCTCATATTTCATGCAAAGTAATCAAACAAAAGAAGTAAAGAAAGCATGGGCGCATATTGCGGTAGTGCGGAGGCAGCGCGTGGCTATGTGTTGGGTGGAGTAAGGAGTGAGTGCGCATATGCTGGACCTAATCAATGTACTTACACGTAAATCCAGCCGCTCAGTCACTTCAGACTGCCACAGTTCGCTTTGCATTGCCATTTATTCACTCAACTTTTTCATTTATCTTCTGCAAGATGTTCACTTGGAGTTTTTCTGCCTCGAAGTTTGCACTTTCCGTACACCGGCACATGTGTCATGTGTTAGAAGCTCACGTTTTGCAAATCTCCATTATCCTTTGTGGTTTTTGTGTGCGTCCGACTTGGCTTGTGAAGCGCTCTTAAGCCTATTAAGTGGTCTAGTTTTTTACTTACGTGGAACCTTCGGGCTTTCGTTTGTAAAGTAGAGTAGAGTTAAACAAAATTTCGCTTTTGTTTGTTCGGTATTCTAAATTGAGAGGATTCTTTGATAAAACTGAGTTCAAAACCGGGTTTTGGTGGTTTTTGCTGCTCTTTTCCTTAAATTGACCTTAAAAAGCGCTGCTATTGGTTTATTACAAAATAATTGATCCGCAACCAGCTTCAGCCCTATCAGCTGAATATAAAGTCGTTGGAGTCCGCTTATAAAAGCGGTGGTCTTACTTCCCAAGCGCTGATTGTCCATCTGTCCGGACTCACAAGTGCAAGGTGTTTCTCTTTTATCTTTTCAAACTTTCCAAATGCTCTATACTGATATCCACTAGAACTGGATTTCGCTAGATGTATCCACTGACAATATTTATCTAAAAAGAATAACTTTTAGCTAATGTATGGATTTCAGCTGTTCATTAATGTCAACGCTCCAATTGAAATCGCCATAAATTATAATTTTTTGCTTACCGCTAAAGCATGGACCAACTTTCCCCAAATTGTTATTTAACTTTGATAAGCACGCATGTCGAGTTTCGAATTTCGAAGTACAGCTGTACATACACATTTATAAGCGTGTATACATTGTGTATTAAACAATAATCGCCCATGTAATCCACTGCGCTGCCAAAAGCCCTCCAGCGTCTCACAGAGCGCCAGAGCCCATATCAAGTTCGCTTTCACCTTCCTGGCAGGCGCCTTAATCACTGCGCCCTCCTTGGTTGGTTGATTTAATGGTCAGTCAATAAATATGTGTTTAGAAAGGAAATCCATAATACTAACAAAGAAAATACACACGTGTGTATGCGTGGGTGTGCGCCTCCAGATGGGCTTGTGTGTGTCTACATTGGAGAGAAATAAATCCCTGGATTTCATAGTTCTTTTGCTTCTTCATTATTTTGACATGTCGGCACACGCTCGTGCGTACACAGTCGGTCAGTTTGCAGAAGAGCAATACTTCAGCATGCTTACTGGCGCATGTAGTGGTGATAGAATACATGCATACACGCATACATACATACATAAATTCTCAAAGGATTTCCGTTTCATTGCACGTCAGCGTCACTGTCCAAGCTTTTCAGCTCGCATTGAAAATGCTTTAACAAAGCAACAACAACAACAACACAATACACATAAAACAACAACAAGTACGAGTATACAGCCTCAAGTTTGTAAGCGCATACACTACATATGCATACATATGTATATAATATGCGAGAGTACGAGTATGTGCTTGCATGCGAGAGTGAATAGATTGAAACTGAACTGAATGAGCTGAAGTGGAAAATGCCGCCAACTTTTTGGTACTTATGAAAATGCATTTCCTGTCCGACAATGTCCTGAGCACACACACCACACAAACATATATACACACACATGTACATGTGTCTAACTAGCATTCGAGGATGTTAGTGGTGCGAAGAGAAACTCAATCTGGCGACAGAGGGGTTGCGGACTGATCCATATGTAAAAGGTTGCTTTGTGCAAAATGAGAAATTTGAGCAACTGTCCGACTGGCCGACTGTCGTTCTAGCATTTTGTTTTCCACATACTGTTGTTGGCAGTTGGCTAGTAGTATTGTAGTTTCTGGCATCTTTCAGCTGTCAACAGTTGTCTTGCTGTTTGCAGTCAAGCATCTACTAGCGTCTCTCAAATAAATTCACACCTACAGGCGTACGGCATGGTCCACACCCTGGACCCTGCAGAGCATTACTGCACTAGGTTCAGAAGTTATTTGGTTCAAGTTGGACCTTTCTAGTTTCGAAGTATTACCAAATAGCCTTATATAGCAGTCCTGATGATTAGAGTGGAAAATTCCGTCTCCTGCATGCCAGCGGGAATATGCTTCAAATCGGTGAAACTCGCAAACACTTTTCGAATCGGAGACTGTTTTCACTACTCCAAAGACACGACAGGTTGGCGCTTTCTCTGCAGGGTATGCCGCCTCTACTCTCTTTGTGTTTGTACAGCGCCAACAATCTATCTCGATGTATGTGTGTCTTTGCGCTTGTGGACAGTTTTGTTTCTGCTTTTATTGGCAGCACTAAAATAAGCACACTTCAGCAAATATTTATATAAATAACTACTGGAAAATGACGGTGATTGCATGTGTATGTGTTGTTGTTGCACTTGTCGTAAGGATAATAATACCAATTTTATTTGCTACTAACGATACGAATGAAAAGCACATACGAGCTGCTGTTGTTGCATGCCTTCAAGCAGCTTGTGTGCTCATGTGTGTGTGCACTTTGTATTTTTACTTAGAATGTTTGTGTGTTTACGTGCTTGAATTGACAAAATTTGTTCAGTAAAAAGCATTGTTATGCACTCACCTTCATTTAAGCATACATACAAACATGCATGTATGTGCCCTGAAGTGCTCTTCTGTGTATTATTTCATAAGTGTGTGTGTGTGATTATACAGTTATGCGTAAAAGTATGAGTACCATTGTTTATGCACATTTACTGGCTATTTACAAGCATTTATTTATTGTAACGTGGCAATCTCTATAATAAAAGAGCACATACAAAAGCTTTGGAAATTATTTATTTATATAGTTTTGCTTTTGATGAGCCTCATACCAACATTGTCAGCTCCTCGAAACTGTGCTCCAGTAGTACTATCAACAAACTGTTAATATGTCAGATGCTGTTGGATCAGCGAATTTAAAACACTTGATTCAATTAATTTTGTTAGTGTCATTTGTTGGTACAAATTGCGATTCAGTTTGCAACTTACTATACTTTTCAGTTTTGGTTTGTTGAATTATTTGGAAGTGTAGAGCATATGGATCTTAAATCCCTAGTAAACATTTTTCTAATGTTAAATTTTCTTCTTTAAAAAAGATCAGAATAAAATGAGATCCAAGTCCTCACCGTCCCCTTCCAGCTGCTGTTCGAAGACAAAAGACTTTCGGCCACATAAAATGAATTAAAACTCGAGAGAATTGGTGGCCCAAATATTTCAAACCAACAACCATAGACAGTATGTAGTAGTATTTCCACATCGCTTGTCTATATTATTAGAGCTCCAACTCTGTAAAAGTGGATGCTATGTTGCAACTAGAAACACCAGCCAGCACTTCGAAGTGGATTTCCCTTAAGTAAAATTTAACGGCACTCTGTCATGCTAGCATCCACAGAATGCATTTATCTAAGTGTTGTGTTGTTGCTGCACTTTCCATTATGTAATCTCACTTTCGTGCGCACTAACTTGTAAGATTTCACTTAATCGCTACAAGTGTTTGCCATCAACTTATGCGCCCCCCACAGCTCCGCTGCGTTCGCATCCCAGCACCGTTATGTGTGGACCATCTATGTGCAATGGCAGCGGAAAGAAGCGAAGCACTGAAGCATGCCACAAGTGTGTTGTTGGCGACCGCAGTACTCACATCCAGCGCCACAACGTCACAACGTGTGGACGCACGTGACAGGCGTTGAAGGATCTGGCGAAAGGATTCGAGCACAATGCGAACGCTTCCGCACAAACACCCACACTTTCGTGAATGTAAACTAAATAAACAATGGCGCACGCGAGTGTCTGTTGAGCGTTCGTATATTATCGGATAGCTGCAAGAACAACAGTTATCACTTGCTGTATATACATATGTATTTATGTATTTTCACGGACGTTGTCTTACGCTGACACGCTTGTGACATGCCGTTGTACACACGCCCATCAGCGTCTATCATTGGTGGAAGACACGGCACTTCCTTTTAAAATCTCATAGCTTGTGACACATAAATATGCATAAAACTTAATTTGAATCTACACAGAAAGCGTTATCGTTAAAGGCAGTCGTCAGTGGTGCCCCAACTGTTCTGCATTGCTACTCGAGTGCGGTCTTCATTGGCACGTTCTGCTTCACAGCCAACCGAAGCTTCCGCGATTTATACGTCGCTGCCGTACACGTTAATCCCGGAGTTCGAGTTCCACGCCTTTCCATGCTCATATAAATAAATAATAATAACAAAACACAACTCTAATGCTCGAGTCGTACCAACTATGCGTTGAGTTGTGCACCCTTTTGAGTGCCCTTTGTCTGCCAGCCATTCATGCAGTCAGTTTGACAATTTTCCTTCCGTAATTATTAAGTTTGTACCGTTTTAGCGCTAACGTCGTGGCCCTAGACACCGACTTCAACACAGTCCCAAAAAGTATCCTTGTTGTTGCCATTTGAATAAGCACGAACTTTCACAGTTCTTCGAGCTAGTTGTGTTGATGTGTCGAGGTGTCAAAGCGGAAGTTTAAAAGTCAAACTCATGTCATCCTGTTTATTCTTGCAGTTCTACGACTTTTTAAAGCTTCACTGCCAATCACTCATTTTGGTCGCACAGTGAAGCTTCAATTAGTTTTGTTACTCACGAAAATCGTTCTACAGAATGATTATTTAAAGACATGCGATTCCTCAGCTTGGTTCCTGGATTGCTTCTATGTATATATGTAATTGGCGTTGAACCGTTTAGTCGGTTATAGCCGAATCGATGAGTGTGCACCACTCCTCTCTTTACTTTGCAGTTCGGCGCCAGTTGGAGATTCCAAATGTAACCAGGTCGCTCTCCACCTGGTCCCTCCAACGGAGTGGAGGCCTTCCCCTTCCTCGGCTTCCTCCGGCGGGTACTGCATCCAACACTTTCAGACCTGGAGCGTTTTCATCCATTCGTACAACATGATATAGCCAGCGTAGCCGCTGTCTTTTTATTCGCTGAACTATGTCAATGTCGTCGTATAACTCGTACAGCTCATTGTTCTATCGTCTGCGGTATTCGCCGTTGCCAATGTTCTGAGGACCATATTGCTTATATGCTTTAACGATTAACCACTTCCTCGAATTGCGTCGAATCCCGGGCGCAAGCTAATGTTCGTCGTGGAACGTGACCTCTGAGCTTACGTTCTCAAACAATTTATAGATAACGGTAGTTTGTGTTTCGAAAAAGTTAACTTTCGTTGTCGCTTTTAATACGTTCAATCCATTGAAAGCTGCTTCTGCGGAAAATTGCCGCTATTAGGACTGTATTACGTCGTCACACCAATTATAACTGACGGTGTGGCCCAAATGCGGTCCTTGTTGTCGAATGCATTTACTGTTATGTTGTCACCATTCGAACTTGTGCTTACATCGCATGCTAAAAGTCAATTAAAAACTTCTATTTTATTTACCAACACACACACACACTCACCAGTGTCAGGAGCTCCTGCCATACTATTGACACTTGTCCTGCAGTTCGTGTAAACAGTAAACGATCAAAAAACTGACTCGTGAAACAACTACTATAAACGACTCAGTGAATGACTGACTAACGGTCGGCATGATGAAGTTGTAACTTGAACTGGAAACATTTAACACTGAATATTTCCTATGGTTGATTGTTGTTGTTGCCGTTGCAGCAATTGACTCGAGAATGTAAATAGTACGGCTAAGGTAAACGAACTCGTTGCTGTTGGCCAAACCAAACTAACACACATAGCCACACACACACACTTAGCCAAAAGTAAATTTAAACAAACCAAAAGCAAAGTTAAAACCACATCTATTCCCCTTGCGCTGCTCTCCGAAGCGAGCAAATATGAAACTTAAAAATTTGTGCGAATATGTTTGAATTGTGCGGCAAGGCAATGAAATGAAATGGAACTGCAAACGAAACACCCAAACCGGAAGTTGAGTACACAAGCACCTGCCATTTGACACACACACATAAACATACACTCGTGTGTCTCTGCATGTAAAATGATATTTGTGCTTCGAGTAGATATGTATGTGCAGCCTGTTAGCTCGCTTTCCTGGCAGTCGACTTGTATAGAGGACATTCTGAAAAGCTAACAAATTTGCAGCGGCAAAGATAAACCATAAACCGTACACTGTGCAGCAAATGAATTCGAAATGCCAGCAGAAAGCAAACAGAAATGCATGCAACTTTGCTAATACAGACGTCGTGCTCTCATTGACATTGCAACAAAAGCAACAACAACAGCTGTGGCATAGAAAAACTTTACCGCATATGCACATTTGCACAAGGATAATTGAAGGCATAACAGGGTCATGACCTCATCGGCAGGTGCGAGTTGACACCTAGCGGTGGAGATAGCTTTCTGATTACAGAGCTTTTTTGAAATTATAATTTAAGAGCAATCTGTTGTGTTGCTCGCGAGCTTTCTTTAGTCGAAAGTTCACGATTAATGCTATGAAAGCTCGTTTGAACTATAATTTCAAAACATTCCATTAAGCTTTACTAAAGCACAATTCATTGAGGCTGCAATCTAACCTTCAGATTTGCGAAAATTAAGTTTCTCATGTGTTGTCAAAGGTTTTACTTTTTTTCTGGTATGAAGCGAAATGTTCGTTTTTCGACTTTCATTCACATTACAGTTCCATTAAAATCCTTGTGAATCGTTTGGTTTTTGTTCTTTTGATAACTTCTCAATTCTGCTTCGCGGTTCTAAGGTCACTGACAATACAATATGAATGCCTTACCATACAATTACTCTGTGCCAATTTGTGTAGTAAAAAGTATAGGGTGATCCAAACTGGGAGATACCACTATCCATTCATTTGCTGTTAGACCCTGTGAATCAGGTTTCCCGTTTGTCGGAACTCTTCGAGTATCCGCGGATCTTTTAGATTATTATATAGTTTTGGTGCATTCTGTTACGTGCATCCCTAACAAACTTGCCAACCAATATTCTCACCTTCTTCATTATTTAATGTCCTTGAAGTTTTCGCGGTGAATGCTGCGCTGCCAACATGCTCTCGAAAATGGCAGCCCCATCCACAGTTTTGTTCTTATTATAATTGTTGGACTGTGAACATCCTCGTCAACCAACCCGCCAAAGCAGTTCCAAAATAAGCATTAAAAAGCAGGAAGTAAAAAGAGCAAGAGGAAATGGAAAACAAATGTTGGAGCCACCATGGAACTCGCAACGCCATTCAAATGGAATTGAAAGCGCAAACTAACAAAGGCGGCAGTGCGACCGAATGAATGAATGAATGGATGAAGCACCATGCGAATGAACTGCCAAAAAGGGTACACAAAAGCAACAAGCGGCACATCGGCTGTTCGATGTTGGGTCGCGGCGGAGCTCGGAAGGAGTCAACTGTGTGTTGGGGTGGTGTTCGGTGGCATGCAAGGCTGCGATTCGGTTACGTTTGAGCTTGCCTGATGGCCGTAAGGACTACCTCAATAAATTCTAAAGCAAGCAAGGCACGTGTGTACACCGCACACAGACATACTCGCAGGCACACACGCGCCTCATAAACGAGTACAGAAATCCATTTGCACAACTCTCAACTCAAAGGATATGGCATTTGTGTGTTGGCCCGCTTGCCGCTTTATTTGTGTTTCGGTTCGAATATGTGTGTGTCTGTGTTTTCGCCTGTTGAAGTGGAATGGAAATAAATAACTTTGCTGGTTTGGTTGGGAATGGTAAGCGGCGTAAGGACGTGCTGATATTTCGGTGTTTGTTTGGTCACAAGCGACTAGATGTGGGTCGGGAAGGGTTTTGTCGTCGCCTTTGTACACTAGTGTTTGTGTGTGTATGGGTATGCAATGAATACTGGTGAGCTATGTGGGCGTGCATTAAGGGAAGCCGGCACTCGACAAGCCGAAGTGTATAAGCATTGAAGTTGCAGCTTTCTTTTATTGTTGTTGTCATAAATGTAACGTGAATCGGGTATAAATATCGCGTAAATAATATTTGTGTTGTATTTCTTTTTTCATCTAACTGCTTTTATAAAGCAAATTTTATTTATATTTTGCTTTTTGCCGAACAGAATTTAACTAAGCGTCACTCCTCCCTTGCTTTCTTTGTCGGCTTGTGAAGCGCAGTTAGTTTTATCGATAAGTGCATTTAACTGTAAAAAAGCAGATGACTTTTTCATGTTCATAGAATATGCAAATCCAATAAATGGTGACCAATAGTAGGTCATTTAAAAATTAGGTCACTTTTGACGTGCTTTGGCAAATAGTTAGTTTAATTCTAATGGATAAACATACATACATGCTACTTTATGAGACAGCGCGATATTGGATCGATAACCACTTTAGGTGGAAATTCTCTTCATTGGTCAGTAATAATTTGGAATCTGCTCGAAAATGTTTGTTCAATTCGAAATGAAGACCTTGTGAGATGGCGAGCGCTTTGTTTTTTTTTCGAAATATCAACCGAATTTTAAATTTATAATACAATCATACCATATTTTGGACCTATTTGAACAGAGATCAATCTCTATCTCTCCGCTAATAGATCATAACTAAACATTCATTTTTAGTATTTTTTCTTCTTGACTTCTCGCTGCTAGATGTACATTTTTACACGCGAGTGTGTATCTTCAAAATGTCAAAGGCACCTATGCCCACAACGAATTTTCATAACTTTTAGCAAGCTCGGTTAGTGAGGCCAGCACACAGATTCACTCAGCAACCAAGAACACAAAACCGCAGCACCGCAGCCTGCATTAAGGTGACTATGAAGGCGGTTACTGGTGGGCTGTTGAAAACTGGAGCGTTCCAAGGGGGTCTTTCGCCTGCGGCTGTTCTTACTTGGTCGAAAATTATGATGGGCTGGCTGTGTAGACAGTGTTGCATCACCATAGCTGGAGCTTGTGCTTAATTTGTGTGTGTAGGCGCCGCTGAAATTTAAAGCACACATTTCTTCTTATTCTAATTGCTTGAAAAATTACATAGGTTCTCATAAAATCTATGAGGCGTTCGGAGGCGGCTTAAAACTCACATCACAAAAAGGTCAGTTTGAGTGACCGTGGAGATGACAGTACTTCTGAACAATCAATTGCCTTTCAAGTTGTTCATAGTGTAAGTCATATTTTTCTACATAGCGAGTCACAGCCTACAGCCGCAATTCGCGTTAATATCTTAGTGTTAATCCCTTTTTTTAATTTCGACCTTTCTCTCCTTGCCTGTATCAGCACTTTAGACATATTCTTTTGATGTTGTAATTTTTTTCATATTAATCGCCGTAAATTATCAGCAATTGCGACTTCTCTTTCAAGTTCTCTTCGGGTAATTTCTTAATTTTTATGTATTTTCCGTAGTGTTTCTCAAAACTTTGTTGACGCTGGTTGATTGCCGCCACACAAAGCGTTGCCATCTTTTGTTCTCATTACTAAAACGAGTTGGGTGAGCACTGAGCCGGAGATTCTTTGTTGTTCTCTATTGTTAACTTTTTACTTTTGAAGATTTCTGCTTCTGTTTTGGAAACTTTGGTGCCATTGAATTTTAAGGTGTTTATTGGCAGATAATGTAGAATTCTTTTTGTTTTTTTTTTTGGTAAATAAGAAGAATATACGCAATTATTTTGCTGCTTTTGAAATAGTTCACTGCTGTGCCTTTCCACTTATAACGGAGTTTTACGGAGAATAATAAACGAAAGCGAAAATTTATGGCTCAACTTTTTTGTGAGCTCAAGGAGCGCTGGTGCTCAGGAAGGTGCGTAGTGTGAGTTGTTTATGAGTGGGTGCAGAGAGAGCTGAAGACAGTTGTTTGTTTTTTAATCGCAAAATGTTAGTTCGAATGCAAATTCTGTTCAAGAATAAGTATATCGAAATGGCTTTCAAAATGGGCTAAATCGTTAAAGCTTCTTCAAACCTCAGTGCTCTGCATGTTCGTCCATTCTATGTACGTGTGTATGCAAGTCTGTACGCATATCACTAAGGAGCAAAAGCAAAATTAACTCTCATAAAAATGAAATAAATGTAAGAATGTATTCAGAATAACAAAACTGAACAAGAAAAAAGAAAAGAAAAAAAGAAACGCTAAACAAAAGACGTTATTCCGCTAACATGTGCGCTCGTAAAAATATAAATTTATGATGCTATTGCATAATACATAATTTCCAGTTAACGGGTGATTTTTTTGAGGTTAGGATTTTCATGCATTAGTATTTGACAGATCACGTGGGATTTCAGACATGGTGTCAAAGAGAAAGATGCTCAGTATGCTTTGACATTTCATCATGAACGAGCAACGCTTGCAAATCATTGAATTTTATTACCAAAATCAGTGTTCGGTTCGAAATGTGTTTTCCGCTTTTTTATCGACAAATTTTGTTCAGCGATGAGGCTCATTTCTGGTTGAATGGCTACGTAAATAAGCAAAATTGCCGCATTTGGGGTGAAGAGCAACCAGAAGCCGTTCAAGAACTGCCCATGCATCCCGAAAAATGCACTGTTTGGTGTGGTTTGTACGCTGGTGGAATCATTGGACCGTATTTTTTCAAAGATGCTGTTGGACGCAACGTTACGGTGAATGGCGATCGCTATCGTTCGATGCTAACAAACTTTTTGTTGCCAAAAATGGAAGAACTGAACTTGGTTGACATGTGGTTTCAACAAGATGGCGCTACATGCCACACAGCTCGCGATTCTATGGCCATTTTGAGGGAAAACTTCGGAGAACAATTCATCTCAAGAAATGGACCCGTAAGTTGGCCACCAAGATCATGCGATTTAACGCCTTTAGACTATTTTTTGTGGGGCTACGTCAAGTCTAAAGTCTACAGAAATAAGCCAGCAACTATTCCAGCTTTGGAAGACAACATTTCCGAAGAAATTCGGGCTATTCCGGCCGAAATGCTCGAAAAAGTTGCCCAAAATTGGACTTTCCGAATGGACCACCTAAGACGCAGCCGCGGTCAACATTTAAATGAAATTATCTTCAAAAAGTAAATGTCATGAACCAATCTAACGTTTCAAATAAAGAACCGATGAGATTTTGCAAATTTTATGCGTTTTTTTTTTAAAAAAAGTTATCAAGCTCTTAAAAAATCACCCTTTATAAATGGGCAGGCGAAGAGGTAAAAGGGCACAAGCTCGCTGTGAGGTTAAGAGAACGGCGATGTAAAGCGTGTCTTCACACACACACATTTAAGCTTATGCATTTATTTATACGTTTGTACGTATGTATGTGTGAGTGTGAGTGAGCGTGTGTGTATTGTTACAACCGCGCGTGTGCGAATATTATTTATGCCATGCACTAGCTAGCAGCAGCCGAAAAATTACTTTTGAGCATTTTCGCAATAAAATCAAAATTTACTACCGTACACAAAATGAAATGTGCTACATGCAAACAACAACAAACACAGAAAATAATAATATTCACAATAAGCAAATACGCAGCCAGCAACACAAGTATGTATTGGTTTTCTATGTAAATATATAATAAATATGACTTAGTTTTCTTCATACAACACCTGCAATTCAATTCATATGAATTTACGACTGCAAGTGCTTGCGACACTTCGACGGCATATCCCTGGTGTGATACCCAACGCGCAAATAAAACATTAAAATACAACTGAGGAAACATGCTTACTCTCATACAATCCGTTGTCCCTTGGGGAAAACAATCCCAGCTTTGGCGGAAAGGTCTGATTGTTAAAAAAGATGACGCGAATGTGACAAAAGAGGTAGAATGTATGAAATATAAACAGCCGTTTTCATTTAAATAAGCCAAACACAAAATTAATGGAAACTCTGAAATGTGTTAAGGCAATCAGAGTGAAAAGTTACTCATCCGCCATTGCCCACAGTCAAAATAATTTACATTTGAGCTTAAAGCAAAAGTATAAAGTAAATTTGAATGATTGAAAATATAAATCACTCTTAAATCGTTAGTAATATAATATAATCATTGAACAGTAGTCTCATAGAAAGCTGCTCCTGTTGATAAGACTGGATTAGAAATGATTTTGACTCTACTGAATTAGATAATATGAAATATATTTATGGTATGTTACTGAGAAACTTTTTTCTTATCCAATGAATTAAGAATCGAGCAAAACAATTATAACCAAGACCACCGTAGCACTGCATTTGGTTCTCTACAAGTCATTAATACCAAAGCGGGAAGCGCGAAAATCTAGAAATCCGTTCGCTGACTGCATATGCAGCTGTGTGTCTCCAGGTGTTTAAGTCACCAAGTGGCGTGACCCCAATATGCTGCCACATTTCTTCATTTATTATTAATCTCATATATGTACATTCTGTTTGTTTAATTTTCTGTAATCTTTTGCCAATGCATGCAACTTTATGGAAATAGTTTGAGCATTTCGAGCGAAGGGAAGTTAAGATAACAACACTCACACATTCACTTATTTATTTATTTGCGCTGAGTTTTGTACAAATTTATTCATTATTTATTCATCAGTTTGCATACGCTGCAGAACAACAACAACAACGCCAAATACAAAACTACACAACAATCAATCCACGCGCATCGTGAGCTAGTTGGCAATATTTCTATCATTGTTTCTGTTTCTGTTGTTTTTGTTTTTATTTTTGTATAGCGACAATAGCCTTCATTCATTAGCAGCAAAAAAAAGCAACAACGTTGTCGTGTCAAATTTATGCGCTTCACATGCACATGCACGCCCAGCAAACATAGGCAGTTGGAACATTCTGTATTTGCAGCGCAGTGGCACTGACTGCCCACCGAATCGTTTGCGCTCATTAATTATGATTATTGATTCGTTTCCACATGAATGAATGGGCATAATTATTAAATTCCCATCATTGGCGCAAAGTCAGCGAACCAAACACCGCTTGAGTTGAGTCTATGTGTATGAGTGTGTGTGTGTGTATGCGTCTGTTTGTATAGTGAATAAAAAACCAAAAACAATAAAAACAATAACTATTATGTCTGCAATAAAAGTCGTCAGCGCCGCAGTCGTTGCGCAGTTTCAGCTCCACTTCACACTCGGCGCAAAGCAAGCGAACAAAGCATTTCACACATCGGACTTGCGAATGCGGCTTCAACGATCTGCCGCTCGCACGCCCGCCGCCATGTCATTGACCATACCGGCAACATTAATTAAATACTACACATTTATTTTGTTGTATTCACAACAATATGTATGTGTGTATGTATGTATGTATGTGCATGTGTTCGCGTGTAAACAACAACAACGGCTGCAAACGATGTCGCTGTCGCCGTTATTGTTGTTGTTGATGTTGCCCGCGTGCGCCTAACAATATCTATTCGTAATTTGTTAGCAATTTGGCTACCGCGCATTCGAATGGCTCTGGACGGACAGACAGACCTGGCGTCGAATTTATCGCAGATATTTTCGCGGACAACAAACAATGTGCTAATAGATTTGAATGTGTGTGTGTGTGTGTGTGTGTGTGTGCGCGCATATGGCAGGCGATGAAATAATCGTTTTGAAGTGTTGACAACAACAATAATAACGATGGCAGTTTCAATACCCGCTTGGGCCATATTAATTTATGAGTTTGCACGAAATTTTTATTACCACACATTCGTTCGGATTTGTTTTTGTATTCAACACACGAATATTTGTATGTACCGAAGCCTATACGTTCTATTCAGCTCACATCTGTTCCTAAACACGCGCCAAAACCGACTTGATTGCTCTCGCTGAGTACATATACACGCACATATAGATTTATACAAATTTATGCATGAAATATTTATTACACTCTCGCAACAAAAGTTGCTAAGAGAATATTATAGTTTTGTTCATATAACGGTTGTTTGTAAGTCATAAAACTAAACGAGTTAGATATAGGGTTATATATAACAAAATCATTAGGATGACAAGACGAAGGTCAAAAATGATTAAAAACCATATCCGGTACATCGGTTCTCGTAACATCATATCCGGCCAACTTCATATTTGGTTCCGGTTCCGGATGCCTCATACCCGGCCACCCGGTTCCGGAAATATCATTTACCATATCCGGTTCCGGTTATCCCATATCCGGCCACTTCATATACTGTTCACGTTACCCCATATCCGTTTCGGTTACCCCATATCTGCCGCCCATATCCGGTTCCGAATGCCCCTATCCGGTTTTGACAACATCATTTGCCTATATTCGATTCCGGCTACCTCATTTCCGGTTCCGGCGACTCATATCCGGTTTCGGTTATCCCATATCCGTTCCGTTTCATTTCCCTGTATCCGATTCCGGTTACATTATATCCAGCCACCTTATGTCCCATTTCCGGTTCCGGTTGCCCCATACTTGCCCGCTCGTATCCGGTTCCGATAACCTCATGTCCCGTTCCGGCAACCTGGCCTGGTTTCAGTGTGGAGCACCACAATACTTTGAATAGTCTTTTGAACAATCAGATTTTGATAATCTTGGTCTCATTATTATTTACTTCTAATAGTGTGTTTAATATTATTGAAATCGGTTTCTCCAAAACACGGTGGGCTTTATTCCGCATATATCGGTTAATATCTTAGCAAAGTTAAGTATAATCTTGGATATAGTGTACTTTTGTGGTGAAAATGAGTGAAATCAGTTTAGGAATTACCTCAGCTCTCATATACTATGTATATATGATGGTTTTCGTTATTCTATTGAACGAATATATGGGTCAAATTGTATGTTATCTTAATAAAACTATATCAATAAATTGCGAGACTACAAAATGTTCGGTTGCGGCCGAACTTAGCCTTTCCTTACTTGTTTTATTTATCCATATTGGAAAGGATCGTTCAACTAATAGGTCACATTAGGCTGGATGAACTTAAAGTGAATAACGAGTAAAGATATATACGTATAAATGCTTAATGATGAACCTTCTTCAGTTCATTTGTGTTAGACTCTCCTATGCTTTATACAAATAGTCTTCAACATCAGCTAATTTATTTATAAATATTTCTTTTCCTTTAAATACACTACGTCAGTTTTGAGTTTATTATAATTTATCTTCATTTTGCAGGCACCTGTCCATCCACCTACTTTACATGCACTGATGGCGGTTGCATCCCAATGCGCTGGAAATGCGACTCTAAGCCAGATTGTGTGGACGGTTCTGATGAGTCGATTGAATGTGGTGAGTATTGGAATACACATATACATTTAAAACGCATGAGAATGTAAACAAACCCCTGTTTACATTTTGAGGGGTCCCGTGGTGCTAGGTGTGTTTACATTTTGAAAGGTCACGTGACGTCTGGTTTGTTAACATTTTGAAGGATGATTTGAAATCAGGTTCTTTAACGTTTTAGGTTGTTGCTTTAGGTCAAGTTTTTACATGGGTATTTATTTGAGGTAAATTGTCAGACATCTTAATACAATTGATTAGAAATATTGGTTTATAGCCAGAAATTTATGATATTTATGTAACCATTTGGTGTTGTGTAATACATTCACGAAGTTCCAAAGCTTAGCGCTCCTTTACTTGTATTTGTCTTTTAAATTGCAGTTAATGCCTCCAAATGTAATGAGGGCCAATTTCAGTGCACACGCTCCCACAAATGTATACCCAACAATTGGGTATGTGATAGCGAATACGACTGCGGCGAATTCGATTCATCCGATGAGACGAATTGTGAGTACAGCTGAAATTTGGCAATACGAGTATATCAAAGAATTAATTTCTTAATATCTCAACGAACTACATATAGGTCACACCGATGAACCGAAATGCCTTCCATACCAGAGCGAATGCAACAACGGTGTTTGCTTGGAGATATCGCGCTTCTGCGACGGCAACTGGGATTGTGACAGTGACGAGCTGAAGTGTGGTAAGTTAGCGAATGTCCGAATGACAAATTTAACGAATATCGCGCAATTGATCAGCTGGGAACTCACGCTCTAACCTTTCCAGATAAACAGGAAGAGGAATGCGCCCACCTCAATTGTTCCTTCAATTGTAAGTTAACCTCGCGCGGTGGTCCCACTTGCTATTGTCCGCCGGGTCAGGTGACGGTCAATGGCTCCCAGTGTGCGGACTTCGACGAGTGCAGTTTAGAGGGCACCTGCGACCAGCTGTGCCGCAATACGCCCGGGTCGTTCGAGTGCAGCTGCGTGTCGGGCTATTCGAAGCAAAAGAATCGCTGCATGGCGATAAATGGTAACTAAAAAAAAACAGCGAGTTTCAGTATTTCATTTTGTTAAAAATCCTCCACAGTGCCAGCCAGTGAAAACGCCTCGCTTGTGTTTTTCACGCAAACCGATATGCGTCGGGTCAACAGCAACGGTGAGCTGCTGAATCATTTAGTCTCCGGCGAGATGTCCGCAATTGAGATATGGCATCGTAATCGCACGGTATGTGCCATGTACTCCAGCGCTTGGACGACGGTGAGCATGCGCTGCCATCGCATCGATGATCTGAACGTCAGCTGGCAAATGCCTCTGCCAGAAATGGTCGCCAGCATGCATTGTAAGTATTCATGCGTCTTAGCGACATTTATCTGTATTGATGTTGCACTTATATATGTAGCCATCGACAAATTGCTATTGGACTGGATATCGGGTAACTGGTATTTTCTCAACAATGAGCTGAGCGTCGTGTTTATGTGCACGAATTCTATGCAATACTGCAACCTACTGCTGGAGGATGTCTTGAATCCATCGTCATTGGTTTTGGATCCCACCAAAGGGTAGGCCACATTGCGTTGTCTTTCATTATGTGTTTATAAACAATTATATTCGTTCGCAGTTTCCTATTTTTTACCGAATGGAGTCCCAGTTTGTCTCGCGTCACCCTCGATGGTCGCAATCGTACCAGTTTGGTTTCCACACAGATTTACTACCCCAGTCGCATGACATTGGATTTGCCCAATGAACACATCTACTGGATAGACATCTATAAGGATTTTATAGAGCGTGTCGATTACGAGGGACGAAATCGTTGGGCTTTGAGGAAGACCGCCGACGTAAGTGCTAAGCTGAACTTGAAGCTTTCGCTTTCGAAAGAAAAAGATAAACAAAGAATAATAATAAATTGCTCAATTGCTTCCGTTCTCAATTTATGCAGACTCACGTGGTGCTGAAATCGCTGCATGCCGTGGAAGTGTTCGAAAACACCGTGTACATAGCGCCTTGGATTGATACCGTTATTGTGAAAATCAACAAATTCACGCTGAAAGCTGAGGAAATCGTGAAGGATGCAGAGAGGCCGTATGATTTTCGCGTTTTCCATCGGCAGAAGCAGCCCGAAGGTAAATGCGATGTCTTCAATAAGTTCATTTATAAAATTCATTGATCGGTGTTTCCCACAGTGGCGCATCAGTGTCGCGATAATAACGGCGATTGCAGTCAAATTTGTGTGCCGTTATGGACGAAGAATTTCGCCACCGCACAATGCCAGTGTACCGCCGGCTATAAATTACACAACCGCACCGACTGCGTACAGGTTAGAAATAACAAGTTTCTGCTTTATGCCAAGGAGCGGTTGTCCAGCATCACTGGTGTCTCGCTGAATGCGCAGGAGTTGCAACAGTTGGTTAAACGAGACGAGCACATCGACGCAATTGTGCCGCTGTACAATGTAACCAGACCGTTGAGTGTCGACATTAACGTGCATGATAAATTGATATATTTCGTTGTGATGAAAGCGTAAGTACATATATTGTTGTGCCCCTCCAGAGGCCCGCATCCGAGTATTGCTAAATTGTTTGGTTCGCTTGCAGCTCCAGTTATGCGCTCTACAGTCACTCCATTGTAAGCGGGAAACGTACAGTGCTGGCCGATGGCGGCGTCAGCTCTTCCATCTTGGCCTACGATTGGATCGCACAGCACATGTATTGGAGTGTGGGAAACACATTGCGTGTGGCGCCTACCAAGAATATGAGCAACATTTTTACATTGCCACTGGCGGAAATGCCCATGTGAGTGAACACATTGCATGCCTTCCTCCTGTTTCATTAATCATTGTGAATTCTTGTGTATTTTGTCCACGCAGCTCATTGGTACTTCATCCCGCTGAAGGCATGCTGTATTTTACCCATTGGTTGGGCGATGCAAAGGGGAAAATCTATAGTGCGTGGCTCGATGGTACGCATAAAAAGGTACTTGCTGAGAGTGTGAAGGATATGCCCATGTCCTGGCCACTCAGCTTGAGCATCGATCGCCGAGGCAAAAAAATATATTGGTATGTTTGTATGTGTTATCGACAGCTTATACGCGGGTATATATGTAATTCTTTACTTTCGAACTCCAAATCAGGTGTGATGTGAAAATGTATAGCATAGAACGCATGAATTTGGATGGATCACAGCGCGCTTTACTCTTTAAGGACGCGGAATATCAACCCATATCAGTGGCGTTCCATAATGGCGTACTCTTTTGGGCGGATAAGAAGAAGGGAGCAATAAATCGTCTCACGGTGAACGCTCACATCGTCAAAACAGGAATGAAGAGCAGGTAAATGCGAAACGACAAATAAAATCAATTATGCTTCTGTTTAAATATTTGAAATTCGTTTCAGTGAAATGAGTGTGCACCTCTTGGAGCGTGGTGATATCACTCACCTTAAAGTGTATGATGCCGATAACCAGCCCGCAACGGTTGCTTCAAACGCCTGTGCCACATCAAAGTGCCCGGGTATTTGCTTGAACACACCGCAGGGTCCGGTCTGTCGTTGTCCCGATAATTTCACGCTCAACGCCAATGGCCTGCAGTGTATTCCCCAGGTGGTGCTAAGTGAGCCGACCAACAACTGCACCTCGGGCTTTCAATGCACCAAATCGAAGCAATGCGTAAATGCGAAGGACGTGTGCGACGGATTCGACGACTGCAATGATGGCAGTGATGAGAGCAATGAGCCGAATGGACCTTGCAATACGAACAAATGTGATTTGAGTTTGCATTTTATCTGCAACAATCGTTGTTATCAACGCGCGCTGCTATGCAGCTCTATAGTGTACTGCAAAGATGGCACCGATCAGCAGAATTGTGAGACACACACTTGCAACAGCAACGAGTTCACGTGCGCCAAAAGCGGAAAGTGCATCCAGTTGTCGTGGGTGAATGATGGCGTGCCAGATTGTGGTGAGTATATAGTGGTCAATCGAAAAAATCTCCTGATTTATGGGAATGTAATGTGTTTCGTAATATAGGTCCCGATGACTCTTCGGATGAGATGACGGGTTTCGATTTGGAAGAAAAGTGTCCAGAATTTGATTGCAAAAATGGCAAGTGCCGACCATTTTCCGACGTTTGTGATGGCATAGACCAGTGTGGGTAAGTTGTACAACTAGTAGGCTCTCATGTGTTATGGCTCTTTGTAAACGGTCTACACATGCGCTAAACTCAAATTTCACTTTCATTCCGCTGTAGCGATAATTCTGACGAGCGTGGTTGCGAAGTTGAGTGCGGACCCGATGAGCACTACTGTGTGCCCATTGGCTGTTATGGAGAGCTTCACATGTGTGACGGCATACAGGACTGTGTTGATTTTAGTGACGAAGCGAATTGCAATGAAACGAAGAGTGACAACCATCCCATCGATTTGGGTGAGGCACACGCTTGTGGCAGTAATGAGTTCGGTTGTACAGATCCTTTTGAGTGCATCCCAAAGTTCTTACGCTGCGATGGTATACCACACTGTTTCGACAAGTCGGACGAGTTGAATTGCACGACAATAAACGCTTCCCGAGCGGATTTCAATGAGACCATATTTTCATGCGAAGCACCGGATCGGCTATGTGCTGTGTCGAATAAATGCATCAGCGTTCAGCAACTGTGTGATGGCAATATCGACTGTGAAGACACGACCGATGAGGGATTTTTCTGTGCCGACAAAATGTGCGACAAAACTAACGAGTGCTCCCATTATTGCCACAACGCGCCAGAGGGTTTCGTGTGTTCGTGTCCGCCACACATGTTCCTGCAACCGAATCGACGTCGCTGCAGCATGCAACATGCGTGCGATCATTGGGACACTTGCTCACAAATTTGTCAAACTGTCGGCAAAGTGTACGAATGCAAATGCCACGAAGGCTATGAGCTGGAATACGATCGCTTTAGTTGTAAGAGCACCGCTGCCGATGAACCATATGTAATATTCACCAATCGGCAAGAGATACGTGGTGTAAATTTGAGAAAGTCGGTGGTGAGCAACTTCTATACGTCGCTGCGTAATACGATAGCTTTGGACTTTCTATACAACAATGAATCGGTACAGATCTTTTGGACCGATGTAATTGATGACAAAATATATCGCGGTTATTTGGTGGGCGAGAGTCTGCGAAAAGTGGAGGCGGTTGTGCATTCCGGGTTATCGACTACCGAAGGTTTGGCGGTAGACTGGATCGGCATGAATCTGTATTGGGTTGATTCGAATTTGGATCAGATAGAGGTAGCTAAGTTAAATGGCAGCTTTCGGCGCACTTTGGTTGCCGGCGCGATGGAGAGTCCACGCGCAATTGCGTTGGATCCGCGGGAAGGTCTTCTTTTCTGGACTGATTGGGACGACAATTTTCCTCGTATCGAACGTTGTTCGATGGCAGGTGAATATCGACGCACTATATCCACAACGTCGCAAGTGTCAGCAGGTTGGCCAAATGGTCTGACATTGGATTACACACAGAAACGTGTGTATTGGGTGGATGCTAAGTCGGACTCAATATCAACTATCAAATATGACGGTTCTGACCATCATTTGGTGGTGCGCGATAAGGATATATTATCGCACCCATTCGCCATATCTGTCTTTGAAAATTACGTATATTGGACAGATTGGCGGACAACTTCTGTAATACGTGCCAACAAGTGGAACGGTTCCAATATACAGGTCATACAGCGCACGCAGACCCAGCCCTTTGGCATACAAGTGTTGCATTCAAGTCGACAGCCGCAGGGTGAGAATCCCTGTGGCAATAACAACGGCGGTTGTTCGCATTTATGCTTGCTAACGTAAGTAAAGCATTTTGAGTTCATTTGTGACTTTGTATTACTATATTTGACCTTTAAATTTTGGTTTTAGCGTTAAGAAAGGTTACAAATGCGAGTGTCCACATATAATGCGCCTGGATCCCGCAGATCACCGCACTTGCGTGCCCAATGAACAGGTACTGCTCTTCATAATGGGCGACGAGATACGCGGCATTGATTTGATGCAGCCTAACCACCACACCATACCCACCATACGACAATCACCACAGGCAAGTTATAGTCAAAACAATTAAAAATAAAAACAAATTTAAAGGAGTTTACAATGTTTCAGGTGCTGGCGCCACAACGCATTGACTTTACCGTGGACGATAGCCGAATTTATTGGTCTGATATACAACTGAATGAGATCAAAACGGCTGGCATTTCAAATGGACTTATCGACACGATCATCAACACCGACATACACAAGCCGTATGGCTTCGCCATTGACTGGATAGCACGACATATGTACTTCTCGACGGGCAAAACGAAATGTCAGATACTGGCGAGTAATTTAAAAGGGGAGTACGTCACAGAAATACACAGAGATCTAAATTTGGTGGAGAGTATTGCCTTGGATCCAGCAAAGTATGTCAGCTGTCTCATTATTAAAAAAATTAAACTGTTTTTGTTGTTGTTATTGATATGTGTGCGCTTTGTGTGTTTTTTGCAGGGGAAAGATGTATTGGATACACTCCGAACGCGACTCAGAACTTTGGCTAATTGAACAGAGCAATTTGGACGGCTCGTCGCGTGGCGTTATTTTCCAACACAACAAGACATTGCTGAGCCTGACCATGGACTTTGATTCGCAGCGTTTGTATTACGTCTACGACAATTCCGGCATTGCATACTACGACATTTTGCGAAAGGTTGTGGTTGAAACCTTACAATCAAGTGAAATTATGACCATAAGCTCAGTGACGGTCTATAATGGCTCCATTTATTTTCCGGAAAACATACAAAGCGCTATAATGAGCTGTGAAAAAGACTCCTGTCATAACATGACCAGTGTGCGCACAAATACAAGTGAGTCCACAATTATATGTACAATTCCGAATTATACATTTGCCTTTGCATTGCAGAAAGTATACAATCTCTGAAGATGTTTTACTCGGAGGCACAAACCGGCACGAACACCTGTGCAGGGGCTCAACGGGGCGGATGCGAACATCTTTGCTTAGCTGTATCAGCTACAGAACATGTCTGTCGTTGCTCTATCGGTTATGATGTACTCAGTACAAACGCCACCCGCTGTGTGGGAAAACCTGAGTTCATATTCTATTCAAATCACGAACTCAAAGGAATTGAACTTTACGATCCCACCACACCAGACACACAGTTTGAAGAGAAACCAGTGAGTAACAACTACTCAACCTTAAAATACTCTCGACACAAAAATATAAAATACATAAAAATCCTTCCACAACCCGTTTTCGCTTTTCAGGCTCTGGGTCCGATTTCACGAATTTCCCTTGCAACATACATTGACTACGATGCGGATAAGGACTACTTGTATTGGGGCGATAGTGAACGTGGCACAATCTCGCGCATTAAACGCGATGGTACACAGCGTTTCGACCTATTACCCGCCATTGAGACCTCTGACCCCAAGCAGCAAGATTGGTTAGGTGGAATAGCTGTGGATTGGGTGGCTGGAAATATTTACTGGAGCGATATGAAGCGTAATCTGATTGAAGTTGCACGGCTTGATGGCTCGCACCGTCATGTGGTTGTATCCAGTGTGGAGACACCGACTGCATTGGCTGTTGATCCAGTACAGGGCTTGCTATTCTATGTGGGTAGCGGTATTATTGGCCGAACGGGACTAGATGGCAGCCAATCATTTATACTGGTTAACCAAACAGGCACGGTTAGCAATCTCATTTTAGACATCGATGCTACCAAAGTATATTGGTGCGACAGTGGCTCGAATAGTATCATGAAGGTGGATTATGATGGCAATCTGAAGACGCCACTGCTCAATCACAGTCTTGACAATCCCGTAGCGCTGGCTAAAATCGACGACTATCTCTACTGGGCGGACAATAACAATAACAAGGGCAGTATTAAAGTGGCTCCGCTGTCGAATTTATCCGATTTTAAGGATATACTCAAGTCGGAGGGAAATGCACTTAAAGATTTAAAGATTTTCTCGCGTCGTGTGCAGAAAGGTTCAAACGCGTGCGCTGAAAACAATGGCGGTTGCGAGCATTTGTGTCTATTCAACGGCACCAGCACTATTTGTGCTTGCTCTCACAGCCGATTAGCCGCGGATGGCTCCTGTGAGCCATATGACAACTTTTTATTGTTCTCGTATCGCAGCACCATCGAGAGTATTCACATGACGGATCATACAAACAAAAATGGCCCAATCCATGCGGTGCATAACACAACATTTATGAGAAATGTAATTGCTTTGAGTTATGATTACGAGAATAGTGTCATATTCTATTCGGATGTGCAGATGAGCACGATTAACTCGGTACAATTCAATGGCAGTAGGAATCAGGTGCTGGTAAGCCATCAAGGACGCGTCGAAGGTCTCACTTACGACATCGTGAACAAAATGCTCTTCTGGACCTCGAATAATGATGCGTCTATACGAAGTTTGGAACTGATCCATGTGAGCGAGAATGCTGATAATAATACGCAATTCGTGAAACGAATATTGATGCTGAATTCGAATGACAAACCGCGTGGCATTGCGGTAGAGCCTTGTATGGGTATGATTTATTGGACGAATTGGAACGAAGAGACCCCATCCATTCAGCGCGCCTACGTAACCGGCTATGGTGTTGAGTCCATCATACGAACGGACGTAAAAATGCCGAATGCGCTTACGCTAGACTTCGATGAGCATAAATTGTACTGGGCGGATGCACGCCTTGATAAAATCGAGCGTGCTAACTATGATGGTTCGCATCGTACTGTGTTGGCGCATTCTACGCCAAAGCATGCTTTTTCGATGGCTGTTTATGGCGACTTGCTCTTCTGGACTGATTGGGTGCTGCATGCTGTAGTGCGCGCCAGCAAGTATTCAGGCGCGGATGTGGTCTTTTTGAGAGAGAACATCGATCGACCAATGGGAATTATTGCGGTGCAGAATACCACCGTCAACTGCGATTCGAATCAGTGCAAAATATTGAACGGTGGATGTGAGGATGTGTGCATACTGAGTAAGAATGGAACGGCCAGTTGTCAGTGCTCGAGAGGCACTTTGGCACCGGATGGACGCCGCTGTTTACTCCTGCCGAATATAAACTGTGATAAGAATCAATTCTCCTGTGTATCGGGTGAATGTATTCCCTTGGAGTTGACGTGCGACAATATTACACATTGCCTCGATGGTTCAGACGAGCGCCGCAGTTACTGCATTCTACGTGAGTGCCCAGCACGTTTCTTCATGTGTAACAACCATCGCTGCATACCACAAAATCAAACGTGTGATGGCGTAGAGCAATGCGGCGATGGCTCAGATGAGTCCGAGTTGGTTTGCAAATGTGAACCCGACAAGTTCCGTTGCAATAGTGGTGAGTGCATCTCTATGCGGTTCGTTTGCGATAATGTGCGTGACTGCAAGGACTTTAGCGATGAGAAACACTGTCCACCGCGAGAATGTCCCAATGGTGACGTGCTATTTGAGCATTGTGTTAACTCAACGGCTTGCTTAATGCCATCTTGGCGATGTGATGGCGACAATGACTGTCCCGACGGAAGTGATGAAGTGAATTGTGAAAAAGTTCATAAGGTTACCTGTGGACCTGGTCAGTTTCAATGTCCCAATGGGCTTTGCATAAATGAGAAATGGCGTTGTGATGGTGACAACGATTGTACAGACGTCAAGGACGGGCTAAGTGCCGATGAGGTTGGTTGTAAGAAGCAGTGCCGTAAGAATGAGTTCCATTGTGGCAATACGTGTATACCAAGTAGTTGGCAGTGCGATGGGAAACCTGATTGCGAGGATGGCTCGGACGAGGGTGCACAGTGTCCGAATAGGGCTTGTCGACCACATTTCTTCCAATGCAAATCATCTGGACGATGCATACCACAGAAATGGGTGTGCGATGGTGAGCATGATTGCCCAGCACCAGGTAGCGAGGATGAGGGTAAACATTGCGCAGCGGGTTCGGTACCGCTTGAAATCGAATGCTTACCACCGTCTTTTCTCTGTTCGAGTGGCATGTGTTTGGACCGTCATTATGTATGTGACGGTGACCATGATTGCCCTGACGGAGATGATGAGTATGAAAATTGTGAACCGATCCTACAAGCGCAAGTCTGTGACAATGATACAGAATTCCAATGCCACGACCTGCAATGTATTTCCAAAAATCTTACATGTGATACTAAACCCGACTGTGTTGATGGTTCCGACGAGGATGCCCAGCTTTGCGCTCACTCACATAAATTGTGTCAGGGACCCGGTGACTTCCGTTGCAGTAACGGCGCCTGCATTTCCACTGATTTACTATGCGACGGACGAAACGATTGCGCCGATTTCACCGATGAGGAACTCTGCAATGTAAACGAATGTGTTATTCCCGATCTGTGCGAACACAAATGTGTGGATAAGGTGATTGGTTTTGAATGTCAGTGCAATCCAGGGTACAAGCTGCTCGCTTCCAATCAGCATTTGTGTGACGATATAGATGAGTGCCATGAACAGCATCCTTGCTCGCAGATCTGTGTAAACACTTACGGTTCGTACAAATGTTTGTGCGGCAAGGGCTATGAATTGGTGGACCACAACACGTGTAAAGCCACAAGCAACGAGACCGTTAAGTTCATTTTTGCGAATCGTTACTATATACGCCAAGTGGACATGCGTGGTAATGGCTCCATACTTATTCATCAGCTTTCTAACGTTGTCGCCTTGGACTTTGATTGGGAGACGAAGTGTCTGTATTGGTCGGATGTGACGTCAACAGTGGGCATGATAAAGCGTTATTGCCCAGCTGAAAACAAGACGAGTACATTACACCAAGCGATGGTGAAGAATCCAGATGGCTTGGCTGTAGACTGGGTCGGTAAAAATTTGTATTGGTGCGACAAGGGTTTAGACACAATTGAGGTCTCAAAATTGGATGGTAAATATCGTCGTGTACTTATCAATGAAAATTTGCGTGAACCACGCGGCGTTGCTTTGGATCCCTTCAATCGTCATATATTCTGGTCAGATTGGGGCGATAATCCACACATTGGCAAAGCAGGTATGGACGGCTCCAACCCGCGTATGATAGTCAGAGAGAATTTGGGTTGGCCGAATGCGCTTACTATTTCCTTTGAAACGAATGAACTCTTTTGGGGCGATGCGCGTGAAGACACCATTTCTGTATCAGACCTAGACGGTAAAAACGTACGCTTATTGCTGGCGCGCAGTATCAATCCGCAACTGAATTTGCATCACATTTTCGCCATCGCAGTGTGGGAGGATAAAATATACTGGTCCGATTGGGAGACAAAGTCGATTGAATATTGCAACAAGTATAACGGACAAAATTGCTCCACGCTTGTGACTATCATTCATCGGCCAATGGATCTACGAGTCTACCATCCCTATAGACAGCAGCAACCGTCAACGCCCAACCCCTGCTTAACGGCCGGTTGTGCTACGCTATGTCTGCTATCGCCGGAGGCGCCGTACTACAAGTGCGCCTGTCCGAATAACTTTGTATTGGGCGAAGATGGAAAATCATGCCATGCCAACTGTACGGCGGCCCACTTTGAGTGCGCGAATACATATAAGTGCATTCCTTTCTACTGGAAGTGTGACACACAAGACGACTGTGGCGATGGCAGCGATGAACCAGCCACTTGCCCGGCGTTCCACTGCGATCCAGGACAGTACCAATGCGACAATAAGAAATGCATTTATCCTTCAGCCATTTGTGATAACGTCAATAACTGTGGCGATAATTCGGATGAACGGAATTGCGAGAAATTCACCTGCTTCGAGAATTACATGAAATGCGAAGCGTCCACGAACACGAGCGCATTCTGCATAAGTAATGGAAAGAAATGCGACGGTGTCAATGACTGCCCGAACGGAGAGGACGAGACTGGATGTACGCCGCTCGTCTGCAATAAAGAGCAGTTTCAGTGTGGCAATAATCGTTGTGTGCCATATGTGTGGGTATGTGATGGAGATACCGACTGTGCAGACAAGTCAGATGAGGAAGGTTGTGACTTGGTGACATGTGAGCCAAGCGATTTCCAGTAAGTCGAATGATACAGCCATAAGCGAGTACATAACCGTTTCATATTTTTTGCTTTTCAGATGTAATTCCGGTCGCTGCATACCAATGGCCTGGCGTTGTGACGGTGAGAACGACTGTCCGAATGGGGAGGATGAACCACCCACCTGCCATTCGTCGAAGGAGAGCTGCGATCCCACCTACTTCAAGTGCAATAACTCCAAATGCATACCTGGACGTTGGCGTTGCGATTATGAGAACGACTGTGGCGACGGCAGCGATGAGTTGAACTGTCAGATGCGCAACTGCTCGGAGAGTGAATTCCGCTGTGGCACCGGCAAGTGCATAAAGCACGATTACCGCTGCGATGGTGAGATCCACTGCGATGACAGCAGCGATGAGATTAACTGCAACATCACATGCAAGGCGAACCAGTTCAAATGTGCCGCATTCAATACTTGCATAAATAAGTAAGTGCCATCGGTTAAATACGCATTAGAGTTGCCACAGTGTTTTCAATATAACCTCTAATTTATGATTTTCACATTTTAGACAATATCAATGTGACGGTGATGACGATTGCCCGGACGGTTCGGACGAGGTGAATTGCACTTGTCCAGCCAATTACTTCACTTGTGCCAACGGCAAGTGCATAATGTCGCGATGGAAGTGCGACGGATGGGACGATTGCACTGATGGTAGTGATGAAAGTATCGCGACCTGTGCGCATGAGCACTGTCATGCAAATGCCTTCAAGTAAGCGCAGCGTAGAAAGTGTACAATGGCAATTTGCATCTTATATTGTATACATTTATAGGTGCTCCAATTTGAAATGTATTCGTAAATCGGCTTTATGTGACGGCGTGAACGATTGTGTCAATTCAGAGGATGAGTCAGATGAGGTTTGCGCCGCGCTACCGAAGTGTCGGCACGATCAATTCCAGTGCGAGAATGATGATTGTATATCGAAAGCGTTCCGTTGCGATGGCCAATATAACTGTATAGACGGTTCGGACGAAATGAACTGTCAGCCACCGGTTTGTGGTTTTGGAACATGTTCGCAGATCTGTATTGAGAAAAAAGCTGGTCACTACAACTGCAAGTGCACGGAGGGTTATCAGAAGGGATCCAAGAAGAACGACACGTGCTTGGCTTCAGGTGTGTTCATTAAGCTCCTTTAAGCACAGTCTTAACATAATGCTTATTTAACATTAATGTAAAAATATTTATTTTATGTTTCGTTGTTGTATTTTTAAAGGTCCTGAACAAATACTTTTACTCGCCTCTGAACAAGAGTTCCGTTTCATTTTGCCTGCCAAACAAGAGGGCACCACTGTGGTGGGTTTCTTCCAAACAGACAGCCTAAAAATCGATGTCTTTGACATACTCATTCGTTCGAAGGATACACTTCTCTTCTGGATTGACTCTCATCACGGTAAAGTGCATACCATGAAAATTGCAACTCCTCACGCTGAAACAGGCGTGCGCGTGCGCAGAGATCTGAAGGAATTGACCGCTTTTAATGTAAGCCTTACAACGGCGCCAAAGATATTTTAAATCAATACTTAACTGTTTTTTTCTAATCAGATACCTGATCTGAACGATCCTAAGTCGCTAGCTGTGGATTGGATAACCCAAATGGTTTATATAATAGATTCGCGTCATAATCAAATCATTGCTACGGATATCGACGGCAAGAAATATGTCTCGCTGGCCTCCACGGGCATGAATCCTACCGATATTGTACTTGAGCCGGAATCGCGTATTATGATTTGGTCCACACTGGAAAATGGCATTTTGGTGGCATCACTTGATGGCACCAACAAGAAAAGTTTGGTTGAACGCGATGTTGGTTGGCCCATTAGTTTGTCGATTGACTATCCCACCGGCCGCTTGTATTGGGCGGATTATCGTAAAGGCACCATCGAGACATGCAGATTGAATGGCAAAGATCGCAATGTGGTGCGTCGGTTTTCGAATAAAGGTATGTAAATTATCTCATGTGGTTCCTTTGCATATTCACGTCCTAAATATATTTACAGAAAAGCCACAGAAAATCGATGTGTTTGAGGATTACCTCTACATCAAGTTGTACGATCAAAGCATCATTAAAATGAATAAATTTGGAGTGGACAACGGCACATATTTGCTGAAAGGATATCGCTCATCGGATATTGGCATACTACATCCACTCAAACAGAATCGCAACAGTGAGTACTATCTAACATACATACACACATGCATTACACTTTCATTTTTTGTAATCTTTCATGCAATTTCAGTCACTAATCCTTGTGCAAAAGAGCCCTGCAAAATGAAACGTGCGCTCTGCATACTCTCGTCGGAGGCGCGCAATGGCTTCGCCTGCAAATGTCCCAATGATCTCATTATGGTGGACGATGCGTGTAAGGCACACAGCGAGGTTCCCGATTATTGTCCCCTAAAATGTAACCTCGGCACATGCAAAGTGATTGATCATGTGCCGAAATGTATCTGTCAACCACAATTCGAGGGTGAACTGTGTGAGCACTCCCGTTGTTCGGGGCACTGCTTAAACTATGGACTGTGCACGGTGGCACCCCAGTTGCCCGGTTCGTCCGAGCCACCACCATTGAAATGTAGCTGCACGCCGGGCTGGTCCGGTCCGCGTTGCGAGACCTCGGTGCCGGAATGCCAGAGTCGCTGTCACAATGGCGGATCCTGCTTGATCACAGACGAGGGAATGAAGTGCACGTGTCCGGAATTGTATGTCGGCGAACAGTGTGAGCATTGTGTGAATTTGACCTGCGCTAATGGTGGCATCTGTCGTGAAACGTTGACAGGCACAACACAGTGTGAATGTCCGGATGGGTGAGTGCGCATGCGTGCTGGATATAAACCGAACTTTTCTAATTTTACTAACTTCCAATTTCCCCACGTTAATTTCTACCGTTAGTTTCACTGGCAAACGTTGCGAGGTAAATGTTTGCGAGGGTTTCTGCAAGAATCAGGGTGTTTGCAGCATCGGCACCAAAGGCGGACCGCAGTGCCAATGCGCAGTGGGCTACTATGGCGAACAATGTGAATCCGACTCCTGCCAGACATACTGCCTAAACGGCGGCGTGTGCATCGAGCGAGATCAGCGCTTGACATGCACTTGCGGCGAGCGCTTTGAAGGTGAACAGTGTGAAACCGATTTGTGCAAAACAGCAACACCACCACACTGTGAGTAACGCGGTTTTTGCCGCCTAATGTTTCCATATTCAAGTTATATGTATTACAATTGTTGTAATTTCACTTTAGTTTGCGACGAATCTGAACTGCCTTCGCGTAATCCCTGCACCGGCATCATCTGCCAGAATAGCGGTACATGCCACGTCATCAAAGGCATGGCCATGTGCAACTGCACCGACCAATGGAATGGCGATTTTTGCGAGGTGAGCACACTCTTCTCTCATATATATATGTATGCACAGGTTGAGCTAATTACATTTATAACACTTGCAGCGACTGGTTTCCGAGGATAATCCCTGCATCGGTTATTGCCGGAATAGCGGCGTTTGCCATTTGGACGCGTATACTGTGCCACATTGCAGTTGCATTGGCGAATGGGAGGGTGATGATTGCAACATGCCACCGAAATGCGTCAGCAGCTGTGGCGTCTGCCGCACGGGCAGCTCAATTAACGAATGCCTGTGAGTGTGCATGAAGCTGAGAACGAAGAGCGCCAAATTAATTTAACATTTTTGTATTTATTTTAACACTTGTAGCTGTTCGAGTGGTAAAATCACGCCATGCTTGGCGGAAAGTGCGGATAATGTGAACATTGAGCGGCAGCAAGGGCAGGAACACACAGCGAATGTGCTTTCGATATTGGCGGTGGTGCTCTCTGTTGCCATTTTACTGCTAACGCTCTTCGGAGGCGCGATATTTTTCTTAAAGTAAGTTGAAAGCTACTCATTGCCACATTGAGTAAAACTGTTACATCGAAGTTACATTGAATGTCGCATTTGTTATATGTACATATTTCTAATTCGTATATTATTGAAAAAATTCGCAGGAAACATCGCATATCGCAACCATTCTCACATGCACGTCTCACCGATAACGTGGAAATAATGCTTACGAATCCCATGTACAGAGGCGATGCAGACGAGGCGCCTGCCTTCGTGCACGAAGACGATAAGGTAATATTATTAACAGTTAAAATGTGTTTCGCTATTCGCTAACTAACTCTGCAACACTTGTGCGTTCCAGGGTAATTTCGCGAATCCCGTGTATGAGTCCATGTACGCCGATGCGATTGTCGAGCCGGCGGCGGTGGTTGAGAATGTTTTAAGTACGGCGCCTGACGAACGCAAGGGCCTGCTGCAGCACTCACACGACGACACAAGCACGCCGGACATTCTTTGATGATTAACTACGAACGAAGTGTGTTAATGTGGAGATTGCCACAATCGACGCCGCTTAGGTTACAAATGTTAAGAGAAGTTTGAGAAGAAAGCAACAACTTTCACAAGCAGCCATTTAAATAGCACATCAACACGAACACAAAGCTATTTATACACACACACACACACACACACATACATGTAAAGGACTGATAGCGTAAAGGTTTTTTTGTATTTATTAATTTTTTTTCCATGTGAAAAATGCCATTTTCTCAATTAGCGTGATGAATCGATTTAATAGCAAGTTGAAGTTTTAGTGTAAAAGTGTCAATAATAAATTATAGGATAAATTTAGCAGATCCATTGCACCGTCAGTGCAGTGTGCATACTGAAGCAATGTAAATAGTAAATAATTCAATGCGCTGGTGTTAGTCGAGCTTAAATATAGCATATCAACGCCAGGCAGTTATTTGTATGTATGTAGTTAGTCACTAAGTAAGCGCAATCAATGTATGTTTTGGAAATTGTAAATTTTTTTTATGCTACATTTTAGTTTTTCGCATAAAACAACAACGCTGTAGTTAAGCCAATGACGAGGTAGCTAAATAATCGATATTTATGTAGTGTATAACGGTGAAATATTTTTCTCTCTTTTATAAATATGTTTTTTTTTACGCTGATATACTATATTTACACGCACCAATGTCTTCGAATCTTTGAATTCTTCACGAAAACCCCCAATTGATTGACGCTGCTTGAACAAACTAGTCTTTTAAATTCCGTACAGCAATTGGTCGCAGAGAAGCGCTCGAATTATACACACATACATACATACATATGTACCTATATGTATGTATGTAGGTGCATTTATAATTGACTGTAGCAGTTCTTTAAAAAGCCACATACCCGGTGTATTCCAAAAAGCATTTTACTGTAAATAACTCCCTGATGGAATGAAGACTTGTATATGCCATTACCTGTAAGTTTAACGTTTAATTTTAATACAAATGACTGTTTACTTCGTCGTAGACTAGCATCGATAGCGAATATGTTTAAAGAGACTTCACATAGGTACTAATATACATACATATATATTATAGATATACATGCAACAAACATACATATTTACAGGATAAGTAACGAACAAATGCTTGCATTTAAATGAAATTGTGAGATTCTTCAATAGGCTTAAGTTTAAATTTACAAACATGCACATACATAACTATATAAACTAAGCGAAAAATGCTAACAAACATGCAAATGTTTATACATAACTGTATGTATGTATGCATGAATGCTTGCCATTTCGGAAAGCAATTGTAACATAAAACACAAACACACGCACTTTAATATAAATTTAGTTTATGTAAATTAAGTAATACAATGATGCACTCGAAAGCAATGAATGTGCGCAAAGCAACAAATATCCAACATACATACATACAGATGTTCTTCTTTTGTAAAGTAAAACTCGAAATAAAAGTTTTTTTTCGAATTTCCCAAAGAATTCAATGTTTATTGATGTTTTTATTTTTCGAAATTTTATAGCAGCGAAAATAGTTTGTGGTGAGCTTAACATCTCTCTCTTTCCCTCTAACCGTCTACCAACACAGCTAGTATCTGCCAAGCTAAAGGACATAGAGAAGGTCTGTGAGGCGCTATTGAATAACTATTGGTCTACAACTTTGCTTCCGCCGTTTTCCAATAGATGTCTCCAGGGACAAGCACTGGTCGAATAAATCGATTAAATCGTTTTATATCGATCTTAGACATTTGTGTCAACATTAACTCAACAAAATATTTGTAGAGATCTATTTGTATTTCTCAACTGTCAAAATGCCTCTTTTTGAGCCGAATTCTCGATATTTGCACGGAATACGCATGCTGCCGGCCAATATTTTGAATAACATTTTTATACTCTCGCAACAAAGTTGCTACGAGAGTATTATAGTTTTGTCCACATAACGGTTGGTTGTAAGTCCTAAAACTAAACGAGTTAGATATAGGGTTATATATATCAAAATGATCAGGGTGACGAGAAAAGTTCAAATCCGGATGTCTGTCTGTCCGTCCGTCCGTGCAAGCTGTAACTTGAGTAAAAATTGAGATATCTTAATGAAACTTGGAACACGTGTTCCTTGGCACCATAAGAAGGTTAATGGGCGTAATCGGACTGCCACGCCCACAAAATGGCGAAAACCGAAAACACTTAAAGTGCCATAACTAAGCTATACATAAAGCTATGGAAGTAAAATTTGGTATGAAGGATTGCACTAGGAAGGGGCATATGTGGATGTAATTTTTTTGGGGAAGTGAGCGTGGCCCCTCCCCCTACTAAGTTTTTTGTACATATCTCGCAAACTACTGAAGGTATATCAAGGAAACTTTCCAGAGTCGTTTATTTTAGGTACTACCTTATACAGTCCAAAAATGGAGGAAATCGGATTGTAACCATGATCACCTCCCATACAAAGGTTATGTTGAAAACTACTAAAAGTGGGTTAACTCAATAACGAAAAACGCCAGAAACACTAAATTCCACATAAGAAATGGCATATGGAAGCTGCACTCAGATTTTTTAACACAATGGAAAATGGGCGTGGCATCGCCCACTTATGGGTCAAAAACCATATCTCAGGAACTACACGATCGATTTCAATGAAACTTGGTTTGTAGTAGTTTCCTTACATCCCAATGATATGTTGTGAAAACAGGCCAAATCGCTTCACAACCACGACTACTTCCTATATACCAGAACTTTGAAGACGATCTGAATCGTTTACTTTACAATATATAAAGTAAGCACTAGTGAAGATATCGATGCAGAACTTTGCACAAATACTACGTTTATAGTGTGGCAGCCCCATTCTAAAAATCACCGAAATCGGACCATAGGTTGTCAAGGCCCCATATATCGAACATGAGGACCTCGGTACTTCTAACCTAATATTAGGATGTCCAACTTTCAATGGACTTTATACAATATATATGACGAATATGTGGGTCAAATTGTGTATTATATAATATTAATAAAGTTAAATAAATAAATTGCGATAGTATAAAATGTTCGGTTACACCCGAACTTAGCCCTTCCTTACTTGTTGTAACTGTTTCTATACAAAAAAGCCTTAAATTTACAAAAAAAAAAAACGGCGGAAGCAAAATCCATACAAGAGTATACCGGAAACAACTATATACACAGATAGCCAGGCGGTACTCCTACCTTGCAGCCGCCAAAGACTAATTCCTACGTAGCCCTGGAAGAAAAATTCAACCTAAACATGGTCTGGGTTCCAAGCCACGGGAACATTTCCGGTAACGAAAAAGTAAACGAGTTGGCAAAGGCTAGAGCCTCCGCGGCAGAGATAATATCATACCCGCTAGGAATGATCAAGAGGGAGCTCCATATAAAATTTAAACAATTAACTGAGAACGGATGGAAACATACAACCAAATACAAAATAGTAAAACAGATATGGCTTATATTCAGACTTACATCTCCGGGACAATAGCAATTTGGAGAACATGCGATGAAAATGGATCTGCACTACAACAACATTTGCCGCGACTGTGAAAGGAATAAAGAATAAAAATTTGCACTTTCTCGCAAATCCGACAAACATTGAATAAGTAGTCCCACCGAAAGCACAAAATGGTTTGAACGAAACAATGAAACGAGCTATCAGCAATATAAAGGTCTACGATTAGTGGCGCATCCTCCTCCTATCTATGTAACTAGTAGTCAAACAAGTTTACAATTAAATATTTTAATAAATACTCACTTCATAATGAGAAATATGTTTGCCAAAAATTCCTCTCAAGTTCTTTACATTTTGCTGTTGAATATTATCTATGTACGAACTCCGCTCTATCCCTCTTATATCTATATGTAGATAGATTGCAGAGGAGCTTCCATTGTGTTATGTCTCACCTTACCAGTTTTTTGTACGCGTCACTCGCCAAATGGAGATATTTAGCTGAAAAGGTTTTTTTCGTTTCGCTATGCGGATGTGTATGCTTCGTGATCATTTCTACAGTGAAATCAAGAAGTTATAACTAATTTACAACTAGTAAGAACCGCAAACGCAACTAGTTAGTCGATCAACGTTTCCTCAGTAGTTGGTTGGTATTCTTTTGTGAGCCGAAATTTGTCAGATTTCTGTCGGAACCTTGAACAGTTTATACCAGTTCAAATAATAGACAATTGGATTATGCTTCAAATACACTGGTATAAAATATCCACTAACTGGTATAATTTATGATAAATTGATGTTTAACTGTAGAGGATCAAAATAAATTGTACAGTAAAGCTTTGCGTTAAGCAGGCCTCAAAGCAAATCGAAAGTAATCGGAGTACTGACAACTATCTAAATAATACGGTAAATGGAGCTTAAATTGAGATATCGAATTCATGTAAATAAACGGTCAGTTGGCATATACATACTCGTATATGTATTGGAGTTCGAGAAAGAATGAAAAACATTGAAAAGATTTTTTATGCGAAATTTATGTAGATATGTACATATGTATAAATATTTTCTGACATTATACGAGTGTTTAAAGGCTTGTGAGGGTAATCACCACATTAGTCCGCGTTATGTTTACTTTTTACTTGCTACTATGTGTGCGTGACAGTAAGAGATAAAAATTGTTTGATTTTGAATTGCAAGATTTGAAATTGCATATATAGTAAATAAATATACCTATCATCTGTCAATTATACTATATAACAAGTAAGGAAGGGCTAAGTTCGGGTGTAACCGAACATTTTATACTCTCGCAATTTATTTATTTAAATTAATTAATATTATATCGAATATATATCGTTATATATATTGTATAAAGTCCATTGCAAGTTGAAAACCCTAATATTAGGTTAGAAGCACCGAGGTCCTCATGTTCAAAATATGGGGCCTTAAAAACCTATGGCCCGATTTCGGCGATTTTTACAATGGGGCTGCCATACTATAAACGTAGTATTTGTGCAAAGTTCTGCATCGATATCTTCACTAGTGCTTACTTTATGTATTGTAAAGTAAACGATTCAGATCGTCTTCAAAGTTCTGGTATATAGGAAGTAGTCGTGGTTGTGAAGCGATTTGGCCTGTTTTCACAACATATCATTGGGATGTTAGGAAACTGTTACAAAACAAGTTTCATTGAAATCGGTAGAGTAGTTCCTGAGATATGGTTTTTGACCCATAAGTGGGCGATGGCACGCCCATTTTCCATTGTGTTAAAAAATCTTAGTGCAGCTTCCATCTGCCATTTCTTATGTGAAATTTAGTGTTTCTGGCGTTTTTCGTTAGTGAGTTAACCCCCTTTTAGTAGTTTTCAACATAACCTTTGTATGGGAGGTGGGCGTGGTATAATAAGGTAGTTGTATAAGGTAGTACCTAAAATAAACGACTCTAGAAAGTTTTCTTGATATAGCTTTAGTAGTTTGCGAGATATGTACAAAAAACTTGATAGGGGGCGAGGCCACGCCCACTTCCCCAAAAAAATTACATCCACATATGCCCCTTCATAGTGCGATCTTTCATACCCAATTTTACTTCCATAGCTTTATTTATAGCTTAGTTATGGCACTTTAAGTGTTTTCGGTTTTCGCTATTTTGTGGGCGTGGCAGTGGTCCGATTCCGCCCATTTTCGAACTTAACATTCTTATGGTGCCAAGAAATACGTCTTCCAAGTTTCATCAAGATATCTCAATTTTTACTCAAGTTACAGCTTGCACGGACGGACGGACAGACAGACATCCGGATTTGAACTTTTCTCAAGGATGAACTTACATCAAGGATGTTCTATTCGCGACTGACATTTTAAAATATGTTCACAGCGAAATGAAATACGATATCAAATGTAAAGTTGAAAATCAAATATAGATCGTTTATTATATAAAAAAAATCTGAATAACATTACATATTATATGTTTATATGTACTACTTGTTAACTAGTACTTTCTGTTATTAATAAATTTGTATATTTAATTTGGCGCTGGTTGGCTAACATTTGCATGTGTTAGTTCTACTTCTCCAGATTTCGTAATTTCATGCTTATCTTGCTTTATTGGAAAGTAATCAATGATAAGAGCCACATCTTCAGGGCGGCAACAGAACATATAGCCCAGTGTTGCTAAGCGTCGCAAATTTCCGAAGGTGCTATTTTTCAGCCACTCAACTTCGTCGCACACATCAAAATCACAGAATTCCTCATGCGTGGGATTGGACGCCTATAAAAATGGAAAAAAATATATAAAAAAAATTTATTCAATGATAATTCAATAGACTGCTTGATTCGCGTACATAAGGCGAATTGTAAGCAATGACTACAATGTCTTCTTTTTTCACGCCATCAGCAGCAGGCGGTGCTTTCAAATAGGCCCAAATGTACGCGGGCGCCGTGATTGCTAAGTTATCTTTGTGGACGGCGACAATTTCGTCTTTGAACAAATCGCAATTTCCCGTAGGCGCCGTCATATTGCCGTAGGTGCCCAAATGCACGAGATATTTAACGGACTGTGTGCGTTCCTTCAGCGCATCGAGGAAGTAGCGCCAGTTATGTTGACGCAGTTGGCGCCACCACATGGTGTTGAAAATGTAGGCGTGACTCTCAAGTGGACTCATCAGCGATTCGTCCTGCAATAAGCTGGTGAAATCGAACTCGAAGGCATCGAAGAGAGTTTGTGTTTTGCGCAACTGGTCGCGAGCGGCATTAAAAGTGTTCTGACTGCAAATATTTTAAATGGTTATTAAAAGCTACAAATATGAAGTGTGTGAGTACCTCATAAATGGAAAGTATGTTTTCAGGCTGCGAATCTTTCGACTTAAATCTACGGATAGTTCATTCGGGTTTCTCTTCTGTTGAAATTAAAAATGTAATTTGATGTTAAGACAAATATTAAAATGGACAATAGACAAAACACATTTATCACCCACCTCGTCGAGGACAAATGTTTCGCTATTCGATTGTGCTATATAACTGACAAATTTCAATTTAAAATTGTCGAGATCATAGCAGATGCCGACTTTGATATCACTTCCCACCAATTCGATCGGCGCACCGATTGCGTAAGTCACGTAATTCTCGCAGTTCGGAAGAATCCTTTCACTTTCATAAATATCATAGTTCGTTTTCGATTTACATTGAACAGTTATTTGTGTAGTAAAATCGTTTATTATCCCCTTTATGCCAATTTTGTTATTCGAGTCACAATTGATCTCGGCGGTGTTTGAAGACAAAACCTGGTTAGTGTTAGAACTGTAGCCATATCTGTTGATCATAGATATTTACATTAAATTGCCGATAGCAAAACCCTCTCCACGTATACTAACTTACCGATCATCAGATTTCTTATAAATTAATCCGGAACTGCAGTACGCTGTAATCGATTCTCCGATATACAGTTCTATCGCAGAGTCTTGTGACTTGAAAATAATTTTTTTTGAACCAAGATTTTGCGCAAATAATGGTGCCGGACTTTGAATACTCAGTTTACAAGCAGATACTACCGTGCATCCGGCCACGAACGCGTATAAATATAGTATAAAATTGACTCGCGACATTGTTAGCCTCACCACTTCGCTGATAATCTATAACTGAAATGAAATATTCAAAATGAAATATGCTTACTCGTTCATATAAACGAAGGAAGATGTGTATGAATGTGTATGTGTTGGTGCTCACGATTGCTGCTTAGTTTGCGAGAATTCCATGCATGCATAGTAGTCCACATTCTTCACAGAGTTCAGCTGCGAAAAACAGTTGCGAAACTAGTACTAAAGTATACCTCCACAAACCAGGCGATTACAATCGTTAAATCGAAAATCACGAACAATGATCGTGTAGTAACGAACTGCTTTAGAGACTGACTCACAGTAAGCTTAAGTTGAATAACGAACTGCATGCTTCGGAAATGCGCGAGCAGGAATTACATGGTAAGATGACTGCCCTCTGAATTAAGGTAGATCCATAAATACCGTCCCTATCCGCGATGAAAGCGGATAACGTTTTCCCAAACTCTATAGAAATTTGGAAAACCAACACATGGAAGGTGTGTTAAAAAATAACGGGAATTTTCAGCTGAATTCATTGCTTACTTTAGCTGAGGCAGTCGTTAAAGTTAGAGGTGTTTTTTAAGAGCTTGGCGATTTCCATTTGTTAAAAGCTCACACTTCGTGGCTTGTTCGTGAATTCTTAACCAAAAGCAATACTGTAACGATGTCCCAACCTCCATATTCGCCAGACATAGCTTCCTGTGAGACCTTTTACTATTTCCAAAGATAAAAAGAATCTTAAAGAGCCGTCGTTTTACAAGCATTCGAGAAATTGCCCAGAGAACCAAAGGCTATACCAAAAATCTCGTTTGAGAAGTGTTTCGACAAATGGAAGAAGCTTTGGCCTAAATGCCTAATATCGTATGGCGACTACATTGAATAAATATTTTTTTCAAAAACCCGGAAATTCCCGTTATTTTTTTAACACATCAAGTATATGATACTCACGGTAGTTTTCCCCCGGTTTTTTTTTCCGATAATAATCACACGCTCATATGAAAGAGAACTTTTCTTATTAATGCGCAAGTGTTCAGCTGATGAGTTACAAACCAGTTTGCATAATTCACGATATGTACGAGTCCATGTATGTGTAATTTCTGCGGCGCTTGCTTTCTTGAGCCAAGTCGAACATTATATTCTATTTATTATGATTTCTTTGACTTAATACCTCTCTCTCTGTCTCTCAAGTTCTCATCTCATTATGAGTAATGCGCAAATGTATATGTTTAAATACATTCCTTAAACGTCAATCGATTATTTGAAGGAATATGATTACAGGGTTAGTTTTAACTGTTCAATATTTTAGTTCGTAACTAAAATACATTAAGTAAATTTCGGCGATCTCTCGAAGGGATCAGCTCTCGGAGTGGACCACAAAAAATAAGATTAATATTTATATAGATATAATAAGATTATATCTTTCATGTCTAGGCAAAAATCAAGTTTCAGTTTGTATTTAGTATTGAAGAGTATATTTCTTTAACCGCAACGAATACAAATAGTTAATAGAAGAAAACTGATTTAAAATTCATAATAATTGTAGTTGATCAAGCTGGTGATGGGAGCAAGGGGACAGCGGCGGTTATTGCCTCCAAGCCCTCGGTAGAGACAGGAAAATGTTCGATGATCTTCGCTACTTCCTCCACCGGACAACAGAATGTGTAACCGAATGTTGGGATACGGCGAAGCTGGCCAAATCTACTCTTCTTCAACCAGGCAATGTCGTCACAAATATCCTGTTTACAGAACTCCTTGTGATCTGGTGTTTCTATCTGCAAGCGAGAATGCGTAAAAAACGTTAGAACGATTTGTATAACTATATATATTATGATATCGTTGAATTACATAGGGCGAATTGGTAGCGATTACAACAAATTCCTCTTCATTATTCGGTATAACCGGCTTCACATAGGCCCATATATATTTAGGAGCCGTTACAGCCAAGTTAGGTGATCGCACCGTCAGCTCTTCCGGCTTGCCATCTGTGTTCTCCTTTTGTGGCATTGTGGCATTACCATGAGTTCCTACAAAAATTATATACTTCTCAGAATATGTGCGCTCCTTGAGTGCTCCGAGGAAGTAACGCCAATTATTTTGACGTAGTTGACGCCACCACATCGTATTGAAGATATAGGCGAAATCACCGAGTTGATTGTGAAAATAGTCATCTTGCAGAATGCTATCGTAGTCGAATTCGAATGCATTAAAAAATTGATTTGAATCACTGCGCATCATATCCCTTGACACATTGAAACCTAATTGGCTGCGAGTGTATAAAAACGAAAAAAATGTCGCTTTAAAAATTAGTGGTGAAAGTGTTTATGTACATACCTCATAAAATCGAAATAATTCTTAAGATTACCAATTTGAATTCCAAGATCAACACCGAGCTCGTGCGAAAGATTTGGCTTTGGGAAATATAAAAAAGGAAAGTATGCGCAATTACTTTTTTTTTCAATTAAATTCATCGAGAGTACTCACCTCGCTTGAAATCCAGAAATCATTTCGTTGATAAGCTATATAGTTGGCATATTTCAGTTCAAAGCGCTCCAGATCATAACATATCCCCGCCTTAATAGCAGTACCAACTAACGGTATATGTTCGCCAATTGCATAGCTCATGAAATTATCACAGTTCGCCAATGTACTTTTACTCTCATAAAGGTTTGAACTAAATGACGACGAGCAATAAACAGTTAATTCGTCACCATTCATATTTCCATATTGTCCCCTGTTGACGTAGATATAGCCATTTTCACATTGCAGCAAAGCCTTTTTCTGTATGACCGCACCATTGTTGCCAATGTAGCCATTGTAACGCCTTTTTTATAAATCATAAACATATCATTATGAATTATTATCTTTTCAAACCACCTACTTATACATAATCCCGCTCATGCAATAAACCTCGATACTTTCGTTCTCACTGAGTTCTACTCCACTTGGCTTAGCTCTGAATGTCAAATTTTTCGAACCGAAATTTTTCGAAAATAACGGGATCGGATGGTCCACATTTAAATGGCAAGCTTTTGCCACACTAAATGCTGTTATAATCAACGCGAAAAATTTAAGTTTCAGTTCAAACATTTTTTATAATTTTACCGTTACAACTCGCCACTGAAATGCAATGAAACTGACAAGGGCCTAGACTGGGCCTGTGCATTTTATACCAAGCGCGCCTCCACTATATCAATGTAACTCTTAATATTACAAATGTAAACATTAGCACTTATTTATTTACGTAAGCATGTTTGTATATAGAAATATATAGTATATATGCATGTGATATTGCTGAGACGGCATTTTTCTATATTAATGCGGCATTGCGATGTCATAGGATTATCGTTGAAGGGCACTGCCACCGATTACATTTTCTTTTTAGCAAGCAAAATATATTTCATGTTTCGTGTTCTCAAAGATTTCGTTGCAGTCATATATGTAGAATGGAAGACATACATACATACATAACTGCCAAGGCATGAATAAAAACGACAGCAAATTATTGAATACAATTGATATTGACGACGAGGAAGTCGAATTTCATGAATCTCTTTCGGTGTACTTTTAGTTTCGTCTACATTTTGGCTACTGCACCGCATGTTTATTAGCAATGGTTCATGTCTTAAGAGAGCGCTTGGTTACAAACACCTCTGTCAATTAAGTGTGGATGCGTCAGAGCTATGTAGCTCATTTGACCTATGAACATTTTCTTCACGGTTAAGAATCAAGTGAAGAGCGGTTGCGCTACAAGCATATAGCTTTAATAAGTGCAGACACTTTAACTGGCCAAGCTTTCTGTAGTATATCGTTGATCGTAGATCGTACTCATGAATTTATAATTGAGGTGTCAGGATGTGTATGAAGAGTCATTGGCGCAAACTAGTCATTCAAACATAATAAAATGAAAATTAAATAAATGTCAGTTTGTGTAATTTCGCAATTCGATCATATTTATAGAAATGGGATACTTATACTCTGCTATCATACCGATTTTCATGTTCAATTTCAATTTCTATCAACGCAACTACAGGTTTGCTTATGTCGTACAAGTTCAAATGAAGCTTTGTAAATAAACTTGCCGAGTATTCGAATGAAATGCTATTTATTTATTTTAGTTAACTGAGTATATATTTGAGTGCATTCTTTACGTTTTATTTATATATATATATTTATAATTTTAAGTAATCAATTTATTCATCAAAATTATAATTTCTCCAATAATTATATACAGAGCTCTCGGTTGTATAATAATCATCCACTTGATCTGCACTCTTTAGTTTAGTTTCATCATCGGTTGTATCCCCCCACTGTGTGGCTGGAGATAAGGGAAAATAATCGATAATATTGGCCACCCCCTCTGGGTGACAGCAGAAAGTGTAGCCGAGTCCTGGTAGACGTCGCAAATAGCCAAATTCGCTTTTCTTCAACCACTCAATTGTGTCGCACATATCAGCAGCGCAGAATGCATTGTGGTTAGGGTCTATAGTCTATATAATCGTATGAAAATTTACACGGTATTTGAGTGTGTATGTGTGTATACATATAGAAAATATATATATAAATTGAGAATGATTATACACTTACATAAGGTGAATTATGTCCGATAACAACGAATTCTTCCGCATCATCGGCATCTAGCGACTTGACGTAGGCCCACACATATGCCGGTACCAATACCTCCGTTTCTTTAGTTTTTACCGTTAGTAATTCGGGTTTTAGCGAAGTGCAATTATTCGTAGGCGAAGGCATGGTGATGTTGCCATAGGTGCCCGTACTAACTGTGTATGATTTTTTGGCAGATTTCGTTCGTTGGTCAAGCGCTTCGATGAAATGGTGCCAATTCCCCCCACGCAATTGTCGCCACCATATTGCATTAAGTGTACTGCATGCTGTATTAAGCTTTCGACTTGAAATTGATTTGCCAAATCGCCATTCAAAGAGTTCTTACTACAGGTGTAGTACAAAATGTTATGGTAGTTATTTATGTATTTTGTTGTTTGTATTTTAATATGAAAATAATAAGAAGGAAGAAAACTTACTTTACCAGATCAAAGTATTTGTCAAAGCCGTTGGTTTTCAGGTCGAAATCGAGACTTACGGGCAGCACTCTGGAGTTACGTGCCTATATATATATATATGTATATATACATACATGTACATGTTTGTTAAAAGATAGCTGGGCTCGTTTAGAAAAAAATGCATACCTTTTCGAATGTGAAGGCATTTTTAGAAGAGACGACGTACACGGCGAACTTCAGTGTTAATGCGTCCAGATCGTAACAGATGCCAGCTTTGATCACATTGCTGCCATCATCCTCTATGGTACCGATTGCATAATTGGTGAATCCATCACATTTTTGTAGAACTCTTCCACTTTCGTACAGTTTTAATTCTACCATTTTATCCGAGCATGAGACTTCTACATCTACATAAATATTTTTATTTTTATTTATATAAATATTATCATTACTGCACTCGAACTGAACTATATTTTCCTCTTCAGATAAAAAGTTTTCTTCAGCATCAGTGCTAAAATGATATAAACGGTTATAAATTAAAGAAATGCTAAAACTGATGCATTGAAATTGCTTCCTTGCCCTAACTTACTCATACGCTTTTATGCTGACTCCTTTATCACCACAATACGTTTTGACTGAGTCTTCAAAATACAAAACACCTTGACGCGCTTTGAAAGCTAAAGTTCTGGTTCCGAAATTTTGCGTGAACAATGGCGACATCCCGTTAACAGAGAGTTTACACGTTGACACATAGTTAAAAATAGAGCAAATTGCCACAAGAAATACCAAATGTCGAAGATTAAACATTTTTACTTCACACGCACTAGTTTCTAAAAGAACTGTGCAGGCATCGAATGTTGAAGCGCCTTTTATATGCAAAGAGACTCAGTACTTTTGTATGTGCTATGTACTTTTGCATACAGGGTGTACATTTTGAACTGCGCATTATTCTGCGACAAAAGCATAAGAACAATTTTATTATATTTTTTATCTTCGTCTATTCCACATATGGTTCAAGCACTATTTCCTGACATGTTGACTTTGGTTAAGATGTTTGGTAGACCTGGTTAAATGCAACATCCATTGACTCGTTCACGTCTTCGATCTAATAGATCGAAATGTTAACCGGGCTCCCAGGACTTTTTCGAAAAAGCAAACAATTTGCATAAAAGGAATCTGTATAAAGCAAGACTTCTTTACTCTTTCTTAAAAAAAAAAATATATTACTGCTGCGCCACCCTTTGATATACATGTGTTTTTTAATAATTTGGTTATCTGAATATGTTACATAAATACGCATACTTGCGTTAAGAAAAGCTTCGCGTGCGCATGCTATAGAAGGTTTCTGCATGGGTTATAATCAAAATTACTCATATATACACACATATATTTTATCGCCTTGCTGTGTGGTCATGCTTTAAGAGCGCCGTTTTGTTAGAATTCGTAAGAAGTAGAAAAAATGTTTTTGATAAAGCGAATTTTTTTGAATTCTTTATTCATAAATGATAACCGTTGCTTTCTATGATTCATCGTATGGTTGGAGTTTTTCAACGGCGCTTCTAGCTTTCTAAATTGTCACACGTCACTAATCCAATGGAAATTGCTTGAAGGATTGCGCCACTTCTTCGGGGCGACAGCAAAATGCAATACCGAAGGTCGGCATCAAACGGGTATGGCCGAATTTGCTCTTCCTCAGCCAGTCAATCTTGTCGCAAATATCGTGACAGAATATTGCTGAGCTCTTCAAGTAGAACTAAAAAATGTGGAATTTTAAATGGAAATGGCACTTCCGTGCAATGGATATGATAACTGGTGCTTACATAAGGCGAATTGTAGGCGATGACAACAAACTCTTCGTTCACGTCGTCATTCAGTGACTTCAAATATGACCAAATATAGACCGGCGGCTGTACAACTAAACTGCCGACCTCAACTGAACAATGATCTCCCTCAGCGGTTATGTTGTTGCTGGATGTGTCCGGTATTCTCAACTTACCAGAAGTGCCGATATACACACGGTATGAGATGAGCTTGGAACGAGCTGCCAAGGCGTCCAAGTAGAAACGCCAATTGCCGAGGCGCAGGTTGCGCCACCACATTGTGTTGAAGATGTGCGCGAATTCGGCAAATTCGTTCTGAAGCGGCGTATCCTGCAACAGGCTGACATAGTCGAAGTCGTAGGTCTCCAATATCGGCACTGCACGCTTGACAACAGCCAATTGCTGGTTAAACTCCGCCTGACTGCAGAATAAATAATAGGCATGGTTAGTTTTTCGCTGGATCAAGGAAGCAGCCAAGCCGAATGCGCTTGCAAACCTACCTCATAAAAGAAAAGTAAGTATTGAGATTGCCGAGTTTCGTTTTGAAATCTACAATCAGTTGATTTTGGCTCAAGGCCGAACTGTTCAGCTGTAATAGCAAAGGTAAAACTTGAGGATATTCGATAAATCCAAAGGAATTTCACTCACATTGATGACTTCGCTATATTTGGGTCGGTAGGCCACGTAGTTAACATATTTGAGCGCGAGTGTGTCGAGATCATAGCACATACCCGCCGATATGATATCCTTCACATTCGGCACGGCCAGTCCCATCGCATAATTCATATACTGCTTGCATTTCGGCAATTTCGTGCCACTCTCGTACAGTGTCAGCGCCCACGGATCCTTGCAGCGTACATACACCGTATTCACGTTGGTGTCCTTGTAGATGCTGGAATTCGTATTTCTATAATACAGCCGATATCCTTTGTAACACTTAAATTGTTTACTGCCATCGACATTAGTATTCTGCGGACCCCCATTCAGTTTCGTTTGTATGCTGAAAAAAAAACGAAGTCAGCTTTACGAAGCGCATAAATGCAATTGTGCGTTCACTCACTAAATCTCGGTCAGGCAGTGCACCTCCACCTCGTCCGTTTCGTTGAGCTTAATCGCGCCCTCTTCCTGCGCGTACATGACACGATGGGTCCCGTCCGACCTCATTGTCACCGGCAAGTTCTCCTGGATTTGCAGCGTACATTCGGCGTGCGCATGCGTTGCGATGCACAGGAGCAGCAGTGTGACACCAACGAATGCCATCTCGTCTAAGTGTCGTTTCATGCAGTTTGTTGCGCTTGGCGTTGTTAATTGCAGCGCTACGGTTGTCGCGAATGCAACTGACTTCTGTGAGCTGTACACTTAGCTTTTTATGGCCACACGACGTTTTCAGTTTAGCTATTGATTTGCAGTTGGTTTGGCCGCTGGTGGACCGCATTCAAGGGGTGGTGCATGGAGAAATGTGTTTTGTTGGCTGCTATAGCGCTCAGTTATCGCTGGCGCCCGCTTCGAAAACATCTGCGCCGTGGATATTGAGAAGTTGGCGCATTTCTACAGAAAGCGTTATTGAAGGCATATTTGTGGCTGCGTGTCTTTTCCGAAATGCTGACAAGATGTCGCCAGTGATTTTCGGTACTTTCGCTCAGCGCCTCCTCAGTGGACCCCTGAAACTAGGGGAGATGCCATCATAGCCAGCAGTTTAAGTTTGCAATGAAGAAGGTTCTCTCGAGAATATCTAGCGCAATTTGTTGCTCACCTCCTACGGTGAAAGTCTTTTGCATAAGGTCTTCGAATATGAATGAATAAATTTCTTGCAGAACATGGACGGAATCAAAAATATCTTGAGCCTCTAAAAATAATTAATGTAATCGCAATATATTTACATCATCAGCTCTATACATACATATGTATACACAGGTGCATGAGTATGTATGTATGTGCCTGTTAAGATTTATTTAAATTAACCCAGAACCAAGAAATATCGGTTTGAAAGTAGTATTGGGCCAATTATGAAACAATCAACCGTGTGAACAAATCGTGAGAACATATGTAAGAATATCCCACACAACATTCCCATGCATTGTGTATGCATAACAGACAACAACAACAATAACAACACCTACAAACACCGACTTGTTAAAGGCATGCATAAACATACATATATATACATTTAGATGTGTATGTGTATGTCTTTATGAAAAGAATTGAGAAAGGCCCAAAATAGTAATCGGAGTTGCAGGATCAGCAGCTCAAGCAGAGTAGCAATGAGCATGAACCTGCGCAAAGTTTGCTGTTTGCTGAGTTGGTGCGCAGCAAGTGTATAGAAACACACATATGCACATTAGGGTGGTTTAGACAAAATTAAACATATACAAACTTAGGTGGGATATAAATATTTGTATATTAATAACAAAATGAGGATCAGTTATCTTGCCTCACTCACGGATTTATAGCTTTTTAGGCGCTTTATTTTTTGTTGCCAAAATAATCACGCACCCTAATGTATGCTACCTACATATAGTGTGTATGTGTATTGCGATTTATGCATTGTAATTGTTGTAGCCAGATATTTACACTGTTATCGACAACAACAACGAAATTTAAAATCAGAAAAAATACACAACAATAAAAGCAAAGTAGCAACAACAACAAAGCGGCAACGAATTCTCATCAGCATGTCAACACTCTCAAGTGTGTGTGGGAATTCTTACGCAGCAGCGCAAATGAACAAGTGAAATGAGAAACCACGCCTACGCACACAAAAGCCACCAACACACGCACACACACATGCATGCAGCGAGCGCTGCAACGCCGGGCACACATATGCCACGCAGAGAGGTGTGCGTGTGAATTAACGATTATTAATGCATGCGAAAGGATACGAAAAAGGATAAACGCTCTGAAAGGAAATGAATTTTAATAGATTTTTATTCACTTTTGATTTTTTCCCCAATACTGGCTCTGTCGAGGCGAACGTGTGAATTTAGTGGCTCAGGTGGAGAGCGAATGGCTTTGTACATATGAGTGTGTGTGTGTGTGTACGTTCGATTGAGGATCAGTGCAGCCGTATGTGAGTGCTTACACGCTTCATGTGCATAGCGGAAAAGGAGTATGTTTGTTCCGCTATCAGTTCGGCACTGCAGGTGTATGCGTGTGTGTCTTTGTGCAAGTAATTCAAGCATTTGCCCCGCTGCTGCTTCGCAACGGAAGTGCTGCTGTCGTGGCAGCACGCAAATCGAGTGACTGCCACACGCTTACTCCACCGACAATTGAAGGCGGAAGTCAATTTGTTTGCATTTACAAGGATTTCCCATTGAAATACAGTGACGTTGTCTGTCTGTTAGCCCACGAAGGGTTTCAAATTTAGTTTTTGACTGCGTAATTATAAAAGATTGTATTGAAGCTTTTGCGTTCACTTAGATTTTTTTGCTAAGATATCTCACAAGATTTCCCACGTCACTGTTGACAGTCATAACTTCGAGGTCGTAGATAATTTCGTATACCTGGGAACCAGCATCAACAACACGAACAATGTCAGCCTCGAAATCCAGCGCAGAATAACTCTTGCCAACAGGTGCTACTTTGGACTGAGTAGGCAATTGAACAGTAAAGTCCTCTCTCGACGAACCAAAATCAAGCTCTACAAGTCGCTTATCATTCCCGTCCTGCTTTACGGTGCAGAAGCTTGGACGATGTCAACATCAGATGAGACGACACTAGGAGTTTTCGAGAGGAAAATTTTGCGCAAGATTTATGGTCCTCAGAACATTGGCAACGGCGAATACCGCAGACGATGGAACGATGAGCTGTACGAGTTATACGACGACATTGACATAGTTCAGCGAATAAAAAGACAGCGGCTACGCTGGCTAGGTCATGTTGTCCGAATGGACGAAAACACTCCAGCCCTGAAAGTGTTCGATGCAGTACCCGCCGGAGGAAGCCGAGGAAGGGGAAGGCCTCCACTCCGTTGGAGGGACCAGGTGGAGAGCGACCTGGTTACACTTGGGATCTCCAACTGGCGCCGAACTGCAAAGGAGAGAGACAGGTGGCGCACTATCGTCGATTCGGCTATAACCGGCTAAACGGTTGCAACGCCAATCACATACATCACATCTCACATATTAACCGATATGTACGGTATAAAGTCCAACGGAAGTTTCAAAATCCATATACATATGTATGTGGTATACGAGGTCTAAAGAAAGTATTGACCTGTTTTTGTCCATTTCTGGCACAGAGTGCTTATATGAAACACATCTTGTTTATTTGTTTATAGAATATCTGAGAGATTTATCGATATTCTCGTGAAAAAATGAGCCACAAGTACTGAGGTCCTCACGTTCGCTGTTTAGGGTCTTTAAGGGTTAAAGTCCGATTTTGGCGATTTTCAGACGTGCGATGTTGCACTAGAAAGACAGTATTTATGTAAAGTTTATGTACCGTTATCCCCACTGGTGCTTAATTTACATATATATTGTACGGTGAACGAATCAGAAGGACTTCAGAATTGTGTTATAAAAAAAGTAGGCGTGATTGTGAACCGAATTCGTTCATTATCAAACTATACCATTAGAATGTCCAATAAATGTATTGAACCGAATTTCGTTGAAATTGGACGAGTAGTTTGTGACAGATGGGTTTTGACCCTTTTTATACCCTGAACAGGGTATATTAAGTTTGTCACGAAGTTTGTAACACCCAGAAGGAAGCGTCGGGGACCCTATAAAGTATATATATAAATGATCAGTATGTTGAACTGAGTCGATTTAGCCATGACCGTCTGTCTGTCTGTCTGCATATATACGAACTAGTCCTTCAGTTTTTAAGGTATCGTTTTGAAATTTTGCAGATGTTATTTTCTCTTCAAGGAGCTGCTCATTTGTCGGAACTGCCGATATCAGACCACTATATCATATAGCTGCCATACAAACTGAACGATCGGAATCAAGGGCTTGTATGGAAAACTTCCGCATTTTACTACATATCCTCACGAAATTTGGTGTGAGTTATTGCTCATAGAAATAATTCAATCTCCGAAAAAATTGTTCAGATCGGTGCACTATAGCATATAGCTGCCATACAAACTGAACGATCGGAATCAATGGCTTGTATGGAAAATTTTCGCATTTGACGTGGTATCTTCACGAAATTTGACATGAATTACTGCTTAAGGTAATAATATAATCTCCGAAGAAATTGTTCAGATCGGTTAACTATATAACCTTAATGTTTCTAGCAAACAACCCGGCTAAAAAGCATTAGTTAAATGTTTTCTTTTATTTTTCCTTACTTTTTCTTACGTCTTTAGATTTGCTTAAACACATAGTTACTAAAAGAAATGCACCTGTGAAGGGTATATTAGCTTCGGTACAGCCGAAGTTAACGTTTTTTCTTGTTTGTACCATCTTTATCATAAAATTACCTTACTGTATTAAAACACTATCAGTAGTTTTCAACATAACCTTTGTGTGGTTACACTTTCCCCAAAAAATAATCCTCCAAATATATGATCCCCTGTACCAAATTTTGAGTTTTAGGTTATCATATTATTCCGTAGGCGTGGCAGTGGTTACTTCATTTTTACCTAAGTTATCGCTTGCACGGAAGGACAGACAGTCATGCGGATTTCAACTCGTCTCGTTATCCTGATCATTTTGATATATATAGTATAACACTATGTCTAACACATTTAGTTTTAGAACTTACAAACAACCGTTATGTGAACAAAACTATTGCGCAATATTTGCTAGAGTATAGATATTGAAAACACCTTTCTGACCTGTAAATGATGCACATTTTGCGGTCTTTAACGAGGTAAATCTAATTCGCCCAATCTAATAAAGTACAGTGCCACAATCTACAGCCAGTTACTAAAGTGTTCTTAATAATCTGTCACACGCTGTACGTAGTCGAACGTATGCTTGTGTATGCTGTGCGGAAACGGCCTTCAATCAAAATTATTCGCACTTTGTGGGAACATACATACTTGCGCATACGATTACATACAAAAGTGATATTTGCTTGACTGCGCGATACGCTTATAAAAAAATTGCACGCATTTTGATAAGACGCGCGTGTGTTTGTGCCGCCATAATTCGTATTACTCACAAACGTACAAATATACATACATACATACAGCTGTTTCAATTATTGATAAGTGTGTACGGAATTAGCTCAACTCCGTTTATCGTTGCTATAAAAAGGCAATCCACGCCGGGAAATTGCGATATATCCACGCTGTTGGACAACAACAAAGTCGAGCGCGAAAGCTTTCAGTGAATTCAACGCAAACGCAGTGTACGAAGACAGGCAGGCAGACCCACAGGCGTTTTTCAGGCGATCAAGTCCACATCACACTCGAATATACAAAGCGAAATAATAACTTACTATGTTCCACTTTGTATGTATTTTGGTTGGATTTTCGAGATTTTTGTACTTTAAACGTAATTTCTTTAACATTTAGAACAATACAGTTATACAACTATTTGCATTTATGCTACTCCTCTCACTGCAAAGTACGACCGCGCGATCGCTACTTGACCACGAAGCACTGTCAAGCACGAGAGACCCTAGCATTGTCACTGAGTTCCCACACGCTGTCAACGAGCTAATTTTACACGAATTGGACGAATCTTTGTTGAAGTTGTCCAATGTTTATATGCAGGCGCTCTTCTCCGGCACACACACCGCTGAGTTGGCGGCGCAGTTGGATGCGATGGAGCTGCGTTTCTACGATTTGCTGGACACGCTTTACAGGGAGCATCGCATGTCGGAGTATATAAATTATAAGGACGAGGTTAAGCGTCAAATGATTGTCTACACTTTGCTGAAGAAGCTCTTTGGATACGCGAACGTTGATGAGTCCACGTAGGCAGTTGTTGAAGGTGGCGGATGTAAGCTATCAAAAGATCAAGAGGCGGTCAGCGTCAGCAGCAGTCAGCTAATGGGTTGCGCAATGATCACAGAACAGCTGACTTTCAACCAAGCGAGTGGTGTCATTGCGTCCGTCAAATGTCATCAAATGGTGTGTGAGGTGGTTAATGAAATCAGGTTTTTGATTGTGACATCTAAAGGGAGCGTCACTTGCAAGCGCAAACAGTGAAATCTCTTGGATATATACATAAGTATTTTTTTATATAGATTCTAAAGTTATTGCCCAAGCATTATGAATGGTATGTACTTAGTATGAGAGTTGAAATAATTGTGCGTTCAATAAAAAATATTTCAATTAGATGGCACTGAAGCGAGGCAGAATATTATCCTCTCATATTTTCCATAAATAAAAAGCAATTATTATTATTTTTTAATTTTCAGTAAATTTATTTCCGCTTTTGGTTTACATCATCATTCGTACAGTGCTAAGAATTATATAAATATGCGTGTAAACATCGTCAAACAAACATTTTTATATGCTTTATATCATATTTTCTGTACAAAAATGTTTTCTAATTTTTTTTTTTTTACAAATACAATTTGCATGTCTCTCTAACGGAATTCAATACTCAATGTTACAAGAATACACACACTCAATATGTTTTTTTCAACTCTTGATCTTATTCCCGATCTTCAGACTAAACATAAAACAAACGAACAGAAACGCTAAATAAAACTGTAGATATTTCACTTGTTTGGTATTACTAGTCAATGAAAACATCAAATCGAAAATATCCATTAAATATTAAATATATATATATATACATAAACATATGACAAAATTGAACAAACTTAGACGAGCATAACTACATAAACGCTTCATTATTGAAACAAACACAAAAACAAAGACAAAACGAAATATGCAAATGTTAAAGTGGTTATGTAAGCGATGGCATTATATATATATATATGTACATAGGAGTAGGATTACATAGGCATCTTACTAATGGAATAACCAAAATGAAGCGTCTGCTTAACGACTAAATGCGAGTTTGCAGTGTTCCATCTCAAAAGTCATATACAAAACACTAATAAATGTACAAAACATACAAAAACAAATATCAAATATGAAAGAGACAAAGAAAAACCTTAAAACTTAACATTGACATTGTGAACAGAAACAAAATAGTTGTTGTTGCACTGAAAAATCTCGTTAAAAAACTTCGCTTTCATCAATAAGCCGTTAAGTTGGCCAGCTATTCCGCAAGAATAGCTGAACGCTTTGTCGCATGAAGCACACAGCACCGCAGCTTTGCCGTCTCGAAATCGCACTTTGCGCCTGTCAAAGTCGACCAGTTCAGCGCATCACCAGGGTCGCCACATGTTATCGCCGTCCTCTTTCAGCTCCTGCAATTTGTACTTTTGCTTGACCAGAGCGACGTCCGTGGACACCGCGCTGTGTTTATGCGATTCCAAAGCGATGCGTTTGCTTGCTGGGGTCTCGCACGCATCGCTCGAGTCCGCTTCGTCGTCCAGTGAGCGTTTCAATGAAACGTTCGCAGCGAATTCGACGCCACTGTCACTGCTGGTGTTACAACTGTTGGCGGCACTGCCGCTGGTGGAGGACACCTGTTGCTGTTGCAAATGCAACGACAATTTGGCAGTGCTGCTGGGCACTGATGAGAGCGATGCGGTGGAGCAGGTCAGCAGCGATGACTCGGCGCTGGTTGGTGTCGAGAATACGCCGGAGAAGCTGTGCTCCTGCGTATGGTCGCCGGTCACGTCGAGTGGTGGAGTGGCTGGTCGTGAGCCGGTGAAGTCGGAGCTGGTGTGCATCAGTGAGTCTTCGCCCTGGCTGGACACCGATGAGATGGGGCTGAGCGGTGGGCTGTTGGTGGCAGTGGAGCTCTGATGATGCAGTTGATGCGACGGTGCAGCGCGTTGTTGCTGTTGCTGTGTCTGCAGCACGTTTGTGGCCAAGAAGCCGGCATTACCATTCAGTTGGGCGCCACTAACGGCGGCTGCCACATTCACTTGTAGCTGCGTAGGCGCGACTGGCGGTCTGCTGAAAGCGCTCAAACGCTTGTAATTCGCCGCAAAGTCGTTGATGGGCACGCTTGTTGGCGGCATAGCCGCAGGCGCTGCCGAGACTGCTGCAGTAATTGGGGATGTTGCTGTGCTGGCGTTTCTGCCTTGCGGGAAGTTGGCAAATGGTGCTGCATTGTTGTTGTTGCTCATAATATTCGCATGCGCGGACGTCGGCATAATGAGCGCGAATTCGCCGGATGGCAAACGCGACGGTATCAATTGAACGCCACCCATTTGCACTGGTGGCATGGCCGTTGCTGCTGCGGCGCTGAGGTTGCTGCCGAAGCTGCCATTGTTGCCATTGTTGTTATTGTTGTTCAAGTCTTGTGGCTGTGGCATCGGCGGAAATAGCGGTGCAGGCGCGTCGGCAGTAGCCATTGCCAGTGGATTAGCGGACAATGCGGCACCGAAGAGACTGCTCGACGCAGACATGCCCATGCCTAGTTGGCCGCGATAACCATTATTGAAGTTGCTCATCGAGCCAATTTGTTCCAAGTTGCTGGCGCAGTTGTTGAGATGGTTGGAAAGACGCTGCCTCACCATGACATCAACGCCGTCCAATTGGTTAATATAGCGATTGACCTCCTCGGCGCATTCAATGAAGCCGGTCTTGAATTTGTGCACTACCGTGGGATCAGTTTGAATGGCCATGTTGAGCTGTTGCCGCTGAACTGATTGCAGATGCTTAACGGTCATCTCCAGAATGTCGGCCTTCTCCAGTTTGGTGTGACGTGCGGGCTGAAGAAAGAAAAATAATATTTAATAAGTATTTACTTCTTTGGAATTCTGAGATAAAATAATAGTGGAAGTATAATAGCGCCATGTTATCAAAATTAAGAGGAAATTAATGCTACGGAAATGATTGAAGAGTAAAGCATTTCTCTTGGAAAATTGGACTTCTTTCGACACAAAATATTCCAGCAAGATTTGCTGTCGCGTGGGTTCATATTGTACAAAGTCCGGTCTTGAGAAAAGTCTACGTAATAACTAAGAAATATCGATTCGAAGTCTTCTGCTTTCTTTAAGCTTTCCGGCTTTCATATCGCTTCATTGCAATTTGCTTTGCTTTCAAGTATTTCACATATTTCCGCGAATTGCAGAAAATTCTTTTGATCTTGCGCTATTTGACATGTAAAGTTGTTGTTGTAGGATTTGTTTCTTTTGTTCCACAAAGCTTCTAATTGATTGCAATTTGTATGGAAAATCCCAGCATAAGCCTCAAGCACAACAAAAAACAAAATCACAGTACGAACAGAATCAGAAGGCGATAGTGAAGAAGAGCTTCGGCTCACAACCTAACACACACACATGTATGTGCATAAACGACTGCGAGAACTGACCACAAAACTGCTGAAGTGGCGACTATAGATTTAGGTGCGAGTTAACAGAATCCCTTAAAAATATCAGTATACTTTTTGTTGTTGCTTTTGGCTGCCAGAAGAAACAATGATCGCTGATGATCGGCACACGATCGTGACAGACCGTAAAAGAAGGGCAAGACAAGGCAAAATACCGTGTTGTTGGGAGGCTGGGAGTGCAAGCTGAGCTGAGGCAACTGCGAACGGGTGCGCTGTCAGGCGATGTGTGAAGCTACTTGTTGTCGGTGGCAGATCAGCTAAACACCTCGCCACATACACGTGTAGTATATACGCGCCCAGAAGAAGTTGTAAGCACACAATCTCACCCGGGTGTCTTTGCGATCTCGTTCGAGCCAAATGCTACAAGATGGCAAAGTGCAATTGTTCTGTGGTTTGTTGTCTTTTCTCATTCTCATTCTCGTTGCTTTTATTGTGCCGGCGAGCTGCAAACGAACACAGGCAATCAGTGCAAGTTTGCGAAATTCAACATCAGCAAAGTCCTCATCGTCTTTGCTTTTTTGTTGTTTTTCGTTTGACTGCTGATTTTTGCTGATTCACAAGCCGCTCCATAAGTGCTTTTGTATGTGTGTCTGTGTGTGTTTGCTGACCAAGTTTCCCACGCAACACGTTTACCTTCGATTTTGTTGTTGTTGTTGCTTTATCGTTCACATCATTGTTGTTGTTCATATTGTTTACTTTTTGCTACTCCTTCGTCTGAGACGTCGGAAAGCGAGTGGCGATCTTCTGCACGATCAGCCACCAAATTCAAGTTCGCTCTCAACCAAATGCGACGGCGTTTCATAATAATGATGATCACACAATAATTATCATTTTCATCATCATAATCGGTATGTTGGCCAATGTTGGTTCTTGTGTTGTTGGCGTTTTTTCTCACACTTAGCACACAGCAGGATAATTTTTTTTATTTTTCGTTTTGTCTCTCACTATTTTTTCGTGTCTTATAAACAACGAGCGCTTCTTGGATTCTCACTTTTTGTTTTATTTTTTGTGTCTTTCGTCGTCACAATGACCCGAAACAGGTTCCCACTCAATGGCCTCGCAATTTTCTCATATTGCCCTTTAGCCCGAAACAAGTGATTTTATGATGATCGGCAATCGTTTGCTTTTATCAACGCCGCCAGCGCTGCCGTCGGCTTGTTCAACGTACACACAAAGGACATGCGTTTTTTTTTTTTTTTGCTGAGCCATTCTACCGTCCCCAACTACACGCTTTCTGCGTTACGGTGTCTTTAAAGGAATTTTACACTCAATTTAATTGTTTATAATAACAAGGGAATAAACTCGTACTTGTTCACTTGCCAACAACACACACTGGCCGCATCAAAGGCGTACTGGCGTGGCGCACCGCAGGACACTCCAACAGCAAGCAGCGAGCACATTAGCGTGCGAACCACTTGATCTTGCATGGTTTTGTTTTTTGTTGTGTTTGGTAATTGATTCTATTGAAATTTGACGCCACTCACTAATTGATTTCGGCAGTTTAATGACATTCTCCTAGCCACGAATTAAGTATTCTTTGTTTGATACTTTTAAATACAATTCATACTTGTCTAGTGCACACACTCTTACATAAATCGGCATAAATCAGCGAAGCTTATCAGTAAGTTTACTTGCTCTATTGAACTCAGCAATTTATAAACTAATTATTGATTTTTGCTGATCTCTACTGATCTTTGTAGAACGCTATCGTTTCGATTTTGTCTTAAAAGTAGTTTGGATTTGTGTTTACGCTAATCAGTAAGAGAAATGAAAACAGGGACTTCCCCCAACTGAAGGTGTAGCTATACTAATTCTATAAGGCGCTATCAGATCTTGATTTAAGAATAAAAATACTTTCAAAAACTTACGTCTTTCTTCATCGCTTCCAATATTAGTGATTTCAGTTCGTTCAGGCAGTGATTTATGCGCGCACGCCGTCTCTTCTCCATAATTGGTTTGTTTGTCTGCAAAAATAAGGAATAAAAAGTGAGCAGCATGTCTATTCATTGAGACGGGAAGATTATATGGTGGATATAATATAAACATGGAAAGTTGCGATGTATGGAGCATTATCTTGGACCATCGAAGTAGCCTCAAAAAAATCAAAAAGTTGTACATGATAAAATATTTACACTTTCAGGTTTCTCATGAATCAAATATGATGACATATTCTCCTCTTGTTGGTGCTCGGTTTCACGAATAGAATCTACAAGCTTTCACTTAAGAACTCTGGATGTTTGAACATTATCTTCCGGAGACTTTAACCTGACCATCAAGAAATTCTCAATAATTTCAAAATTGCTTAGCGTCGAGAATTCGCAATTAACATTTCGTGAGGTTAGTAATGAAAAAAAGAAGAAAGTGAAGAACATTTGATATTAAATCCCATTGGAGCAAGGCCACGAAAGTATAATTTTCGAGTTATTTGTTACTGAATCGCATGTAAAGGTGAATGTTTTGAATTTTTTTTTGAAAAATTTTCAAAATTGCTTCCAAAACACAAATTTTGTTCCAATTGCAATTGGGTTGTCGAACTCAGTCTCACACTTTTATCCCACTTTTTGTACAGTTTTGAGTTGTTGAAGCTCTTCTTCCGTTAAGAAATTGTTCACTAATATCATACAACATTTCTTATTTTTCAATTTTATGTACCTTTCTCAACTCAGCTTTCGAAAGCCCATGCGGATTGGATTGACCCTGTCCATTGCCGCTTGCACCGTTATAGCTGTCGCTGTAACCGTTGGAGCAGTCGAAATCGTCGTCCGAATTAAAATCGTTTTTGTAATCCATTTTTGTAGTTTCAATATTTGCAAGTTGTTGTTTGTTGTTTATCCAGAGAATGTAACGGTTTCGTTAACGAAAAAACACTTTCAACAGCAACAAAAAAGTTTGATATTTTCTAACGCATGCGCACACATTTAGCATAAAATGGGTTAAATTAAATATTTTCAAAAACACAACACTTAACAGAAAACTTTGGTCTACACACAAGCGACTTAAGCGCAGTGTTATTTTATATTTTGCTTTTTATTGCACAAAATTTCACAATATATCTTCAATATATTTCAACAATCCATCAGTTGTGCCTCAACATTTCATTATTTTATTTTTGGTGATTTCTTATTCGCAAACACTTAACGAACTTTCGTAAATTCGTAAACAAATCGCTTAGTTCGAAATAGTCGCTTGCATACTTTGGCAGTTCTTAAGCAGCGCGCACAACACACGACCACGCGCGTTCAACTCCAGCAGGATACTGATCATCAGGATAGCGCACACTCAGAACGATCCTTACGTTTTGGCCGAACGGTGCTTACGAAGCGTTGCTGCCAATAGAACGACGAGGATCGTCACAGCGCCGTTTGACGAGCATGCGCACGAAGTCAGCAAGCCAAGCACACACGACTTGCACACGAACAAACGACGGCTCCTTTACGTATTTTCTCACGCTCAGCTCAAAACCGGCTGCCTTCGCACGTTTATTTTACCTGAGTCTGCGTCTGAGTGCTCTGCCAGCACGCCCGTGAGTTATGATGTGCTGTTTGCCGGCGCGATGGTGTTGGTGTGCGTCGTCGTGAGACTCGTTCGCGCAGCCAACAAGACTCTTAGTCAAGGCGTACAGGTAAGCAGGCGTTGCTGTCTTCTATCTACTTTTCCTTCTGTCTTGCTGCCACCGCTTTTGGATGTGTTCGGAAGTATGTATCTTCTGCGCTGGGAGGCGCTCACCGAAATGCTTGAGTATGTGATAGCCGCGTCTGCGAAACTGCGCTTACTGTAACTGTGGCGGCGCACTGAAGTCGAGTGTGTGTGAATTTTGATGAAATGTATCGGCGTTGCGGCAGCGACGGAGGCGACATTCCAGCGCGAAGAGGGCGAAATTCCTCTGCATGGTCACTTTCCGGTAATCGCAATGGATGTGGGTGCTTGTGTGTGTGTGTGTGCCTGCTGCTTGCCACGTATATTACCCCTATTGTCATCAATTTTATGACCAAATCAACGGGTTACACACACACACATACAATATATTAGCATTTCCATTTATTTAAATGACGGATATGAGCGCAGAAATTGATACAGCACAACGAAAGCGAAATCACTCAACTCAACTGGAGTGATTTGAATACGCATTCATTCATATTTTAATATACATATACATATATATATATATGTATAAGTTCTAGGAATTGGCTATGTAAAGCCCCCGCTTAAGTGTAACAAAGTGACTTAATTTGCAGGGAAAAAACAACGCGTACCAATTCAAAATTATTTAAACGGATGTTGTGGCATGTGAAGAATTTACACATATGTACTTACATACATACAAACATACGAAAGAATTACTCGATTTTTTGACGACTTACACAAATATACACGGTTAACAGTTAGTGGGAAAAGTATAAAAAAATTCAAAAATTATTTCATAAATTCTCTAGACTTTTACGGGAATATAAATTTCGATATAATATATTAATTTTTATTTAACGATTTTTTTTTTAATTTTTGTTACAATAAAAAGACTGATCTCCAAGTCATGACTTCTCCCGTAATTTGCTGCATTATTATAATGTGAATTTCCAATATATTCATAAAGTAATTGGGTTCGCTTGCAGCTTCCCGACAGCCAACGTCATTCGTGTGAAGTATACAATACCGAGTTCTTTGATTGGGGTGTCGGGTAGGTAAGAAAACTTTCTTTTGCGCTCACAAGCAGACACACACACACACTTAAGTGGCGTGCACATATGATGTGCCTCATCGATCGACAGCTGCACCTCAAGACATATCATAACTTGGGCTGTACGCAGCCCATGGCATGGGCGACTCTCAAGGAGGAGGGTAGGTGATCGGTCGGTCGGTCGAATGGTTGGCTGATTGGTACATCGATATGGGGGTTGGGATTTTGTGTGAGGCGCATGCACTAAGATTAAGATTTCGGCACAAAAGAAGCAATGAAAAAGCAGAAGTCATTAAGGGCGCTGGGCTGCAGTTGACGGTGGGTTGCAGGCGAGTAACAGCTGTCGCGGCAATAATTAAAATTAGGCGTGGGAAAGTGTGAAACGCTTGCGGCTGAGACAGCTAAAGGTATATGTACATATATATACAATTCATTTAGTTTATTTGTTTTTAAGTCTCATACAATTTGCACGAGTCAGACGCGTTGCTGCTTTTATAGACATATACGTGGCGCCTGCGCACAAGTCGTATTGCAATTTTGATTTTTTGCAGAGTATTGCATTTGGCAGCTGCCACATTTGGCAGAAATGTTAGATGCGAGTCCAATCTTATTGTAAACAATATAAAATAATAAATAACAATGATTAGAAGGTTCTTTAGACCCGTCTAATGAGTGATGAATAGTGGTAAATCGAATTGGACGTAAGGAAGTTGGAAAGCTTTTTGCCTTCTGTGTTTGGAATCAATCAGTACTCAATCTCTCTTGGCAAGTATAAATTCATTGTTCAAGATCTCTGTTATGGAACTCCTGGATATTATTTAAAATGTCTATATTTTATGAAGTTGTCGAGAGTTAATGTTAAAAAAATATATTGGCTTGGAGAAAATGGAAGTTAGATGTTAATTTGTCTGTAAATTCAGTTTTGAACCACAGCGGACGAAGCCCTCATGATGAAGAATGACTCGGATTTATGTATGTAATAGGCGTAGAAACCGTTTATGCGATTATAACTCTCTTTTTCTCGCAATTCGGCGCCAGTTGGAAATACTAAGTGAAACCAAGTCGCTCTCCCACCTGACCATTCCAACGGAGTGGAGGTCTTCTTCTTCCTCAGCTTCCACCAGCGGGTACTACATGGAACACTTTCAGAGCTGGGCTGGCTTCGTCCATGCGAACAACATGAGCTAAACATCTTAGCCGCTGTCTTTTTATACGCTGGATGCCAATAACGCCGTATATATCGTACCGCTCATCGTTCCATCGTTTGCCGTAATCGAAGGCTGCCAAGGTTCAAATATAACCATTTTAAAATTATGAAGGGCTTTCCTAAAGATACTGGTCTAACATATCTATCTTTTCAATTTGTATCTTTGTGCGAGAATGTATGCTCTTGTGTGCAGGTGGCGTTAATGTTCAATCTCTGCAGATATCCACATCTATAAACTGGCATAAATATTTTGTGATTCTTATTTACGTACGTTAAACGCACGATTTACACATTAAAATACGCAAGAAATCGACATATTCTTGTGCAATGCAAGTTTCAAGCAGAGTAATACATATACATATGTCCATATACATTTGCTCTACTTCGAATATCACATCACAGCGAAATGCATGTTTAGCTTACACGTTTTTGTTTCACCTTCTTTTGAAAAAGTGTGAGAAGACCACAAATGGGCGCAACGAAAGAATTCAATAATGCGCTGCTGCCTTAAGAAGCCTCATTTTTATTACTCCGCATCTTATTTCGCTACGATCGACAACCTTAACCTCAAAACGAAGACGCTGCTGCCAGACGCCCAGCCGGCTCACCGGCAGCCCTTGCACAAATTGTGGGCCATGTGAGAGCCGACAGGCACGTTTTGTACGTGAAGTTTTCGGCTGCCGCTTGGCAGACGCGTCCATGCGCCAATTCTCGCGGTCTCTTAAACCCAATAAGTGCAGATGTATGTACGCTTGTATGTACATATGTAAACACACTGCAACCGCGGCAGATCGTTAATCCATGAATTGAGTTGTTGTGGCTGCGGTTCCTGCTGCTCGTTTATTTTTAGCTACTGCATTAAAGCGTTAAAAATGTAAGGCATTTCAGAAGTGCGACGAACGACTACCAAAACCAGCTATGGGAACTTTTTTTGTGGATTTTGCGGGGAGAAGATGCTTAAGGGAAGCCGTGCGCCCAATTATGAATATTTTTTATGAATTACATAAATATAAGAATGTATATATCAATCAACGGCGAATGTGTCCTTTTGGGAGGCGTTAGAGAGGTCTCTATGCTTTTCTCACAGTTAATGTCAAAGGATTCCTACCTTATGGACACCCGCATTCGCCTCAGAACGTGAGAAAAGCGTGAGATATATTTTTTGTTATAGATTTTGAGTTTTCTATTTCTGCTTCTATAAAAAATTTGGTCTTGATACACGTATAAAGCGTTCCATTTAATTGAGCGGACATAGCGTTTTCCTCGTGCATATTATTCCAAACGCCATCAGAAATAATGTGATTCTCATGTTGTGGAATCGTGTGAAGATTCTAACATCTGTTTCACTTTAATCACAAAAAGGATCAAGCAAAAGGCAGCATAGAATGCAATGCAATTAATTGACACTAACAACTGACTCACCTTAATAACCTCATATTAAAAATGAAAATATGAGCCCACAATACTCACATGTGAGTAAGTGCGTGCGTGGGTAAATCCGCCCCACACCGAACTTCGCTTTGCCGTGCCAGGCGGTGAGTCCTCACTGCTGAAAGCGTTCTCACCTCAATTCTCGTCAAAACAAATTCCCATGCATGTTAAGTTGCAACGCCACCCCACTCGCACTGACGCACACACACAGCACGTACATATACAGCAACTCGCCTACTAGCTCGAGGGTTGTCCACATTCCGTCGTACACTGCTTGCGTTGTCTGTCTAATTTCAATATTTTAATTTTTGACGCAACAAAAACAAACACACACAACACTTGTCCTCTCATATTGCGGTCGCGCCCTACACTTTTAGTTATTGTACCACGTTCAGAGTGTTAGTGTGTGTAGACTGTGCCTGCATGCCGATGCAACAACACACCCTTGTAATTCCTTCACTTACGGCTGGCTTTTGCTTCCTTTACTTCCTTATATGTTTCCGTTGTTCCTGCGGCCGGCGGTCTCCTTTATTTTATTATAAAATACTTGTAGTGTTTGTTGTTGTTGTGCTGCGAACGGCTTTCCCCTTTTGCACGTGGACTTTGCTGTAAGCCCTCGCATGGAAGTTAACACGGCACATCTGTGCGCTTGCCTTGCGCTGAGCTGAGCTGAGCTGAACTGCACTGCCTGGCCTGGCCCTCAGGTGAGCGTGAGAATAAGTTTTTTGTGGGAAACTTTATATTTTTGTAAATGCATTCAACACATTTAACACACTAGGTGTGCGTCCATGACTTTGTACAGTCGATGCTTTAACTTCTGGAATACATTTTTCTGCATTTGATTTCGGCTTTTAGTTTCAATTGAAGTCATTGTTGTTGTATACGAAGGTACAGTTTACGCTGGAAGCGGACGTCTTGCGCTGTTATTCGAATATCACAAAATAAACTGTAATAAATAATTACATAATCAACAAATTAATTAATGATTTAACGTAATAGAGGAGCTTTGAAACCCTGGTGGTTGGCGATTGAAATATTTAAATTAAAAATTCTTAAATATACATACATGCATATTCTTCTGTACGAAGTTGTTGGATTTCTATTGAAAATGAGCTCTCTAGCTTTGTTTACACGGACAAAACAGTAAAGCAGACTCGGCAAGATACATATTACCAGATTACATAGTTTTTTTAATAAACAGATTTATATGTATGCATCAACAAGTCTGACTTCCGGCGCAAAAGTAGAGAAAAGATCGGGAGCAAAAGATAATTCAAAATAATAGCTTCAGCTATAAATAAAGAAGCTCAATGGCCTAACTCAAGCGTTGTATAGCTGCCATGCCGCCTTCATATATAACTTTAAACACTTTTTAATATCCCTCAACGCACCTTCGTCATGGCACATCTGCTTTGGTACGCGACAAACCGTCCGATTCAAAAGATTTAAGCAGCAAACTAGCGAACAAACAACAAAATACTCGACATCTAATTAACCGCACAAAGCAAAGCGTTTAATACCGCTGCAGCAACTCTTTCCTAATAGGAACATTACACAACATTACATAAGCATACACACGATACGAGTGCACACCGCTTTGAGCGCCGTCTTATTGTCTTGCCTGCCGTCTTGGAGCCGTTAACATACGGCAGCTCAATTAAACGCCGTGTGTTGGTATATAGAGACCCACTACGGTTACTTTTAGTGTAACCGTCACTTTCTTAAAGATAAAGTCAATCTGAGTGCAGCTGCTTTATGGCATGCGCGCGCGCGCCTCTGTTTATGTTTCGGATTTTCCTTTACATTCACTTTACAACACATTTCGGCGTCTTGGCGCATGCCACTCGCCGCCTGCGATCAGCTGGCCGTTTTGTTGGTTTTTCTAATTCTCGTCAATGATGTTACAATGGTGGCTGGATTTTCAATTGGGTCCAAAGGCAGCCGGGCATATGCACACTTAGTACACAATATCAAATCAAAATATTTCGTTGCGCAGTCTTACACACACACACATGTATGTATATATTGTATAAGGCATTATTTAGAACATTGCGATCTGTGGCTGCACATCTAACGGACATTCCTATTTGCTAACATACTCGTGTGTATGCATGTTGACTTTGCGCAATTTGGTGTGTCCTTTGCTGAACGCCACCCTCCTTATAGTTGTCACCTTTGCGTTATCTTTTAATAACCATTAATTTTCTTTGTGCTCTCATTTCTAGGTCAGATTTCTTTTTACTTAGAAGATTTTTGTAAGATTTATACGTCTGGACTAAGATGGCATCAGCTGCTTCCAAAATTTTATCATAATTACTTTAATATTCCAAACCATTTTGCAAATTTCTCTTCCAATTTAATCTTACCCAGATATCATCCAGCAACTGGACATTCCGAAACTGAAAAGAATATAAAAGTCTAATTCAGCGAATTTTATAATTTGGTTTACGTACAATAAATGCAAGTATACAACTATTTAAATGTGCAAGTTTATGCTGCGCTGTGCATCCAAATAATTAATTTACGTAAAACTTTATTCAATCGGTCAACAAATTTTGCTATTACTTTTAATTTCCAATGCCAATCGTGATTTATGCGCTGTTTCAATCATTCTTTGAGCGTGTTAGTGTGATTAGATATTTGAACTTATTACGCGCTTTTATAAGCTCACTGGAAGGAAATAAGCTTTCGCGAATAACGGAAACGGATCATCTTGAGCATTGAATTGGCAGTTGACGGGCAATTACAAAAGAAGACGGTCGGTTTGCAGTCTGTTGAATGTTGTAAAAACACATACATATGTACATATAAGTGTGTTACATAGGAGTTAGTGAAAATTTAGACAATTAAAATTACAAAAAACATTAAAGTGTTTCAAAAGAGTGCTTTAAATAAATGTAAGTGTTAGTTTAATTTCTGTAATATAACATTTAAAGCCGCTAGTTGGCATCAGCGAAAGACAATGTAAAAGAAGAATCAATGAAGAGAGGAGGTGAAAAAATACATAGGAAATGGTAAGTTTATACAGAATCTTATAATTATTTAAATTAAAACAAGTATGTAACTATAAAAATAATATTAATTAATGAATTTATACAATTATTACTGTTTAAACTAAATTTGATATTAGTTCAAAATTAAGTGCTTGCATTAAGTATAAGTTGCATATGTGACCATATGTGTGTGTGTTTGTGTGAGAGTTTAATTAACTCGCTGAAGTGCATACGTGAATAACGTAAATAAAGATTTCTATAAATCGGAACAGACTCATATATGTACTTCCGACATGCACCAGATCAGCTATTGAAATACGTTTGCAACAACAACTGATTGTTTTAAAAATAGGTAACAACGCAACAAAAACTTCATGAATGTATACAAGCAGCAATTTGAACGAGAGAGCACAACTTTTCGAGTTTCTCTTTTGTTTCACTTTCATTATGGCGCTAAATAATTTATCATTGCCATACCAAAAAGGAGTATAATTGAAGTTCTAATAATTACACGTTTTAAGTCACATAAATAGTTATATTTAAAACTTTATTGTTGCGTAGACGTTATTTTAATAAACACTTGTTGTTATACAAGAGAGCACAATATTAATTATTAAGGTGTTAAAAATTTACATAGTGCTATAGCACTTCTTTTAAGCCCAAATGCTTAAATAATTTAGAATATTGGCTAATAATGCTTGAATTTATTTATGATTTTTTAATTTTAATATAAATAATAATTATTTCGCTTAACTTTTGCATAAAACAATTATAAATTTTTGTATGTAAAAATGGTTGCCTCATGTCTGGCAATGCCGTTGCTGTCATTTCTGGAAAATGCACACATGTATTTAGCAATTGCACTGCGACGCTGACGTAAGCTTCGTTTGAGCGCAGTGAGAACAGCAGCGGCCGATGTTTCGCTGGAGTGAGAGCGGCCAACGACTTGCTTTCGTGCCTGCTTTCGCATGTGTGTCACGTATTTATGACTGGAATTCAGCCGAACACTTTGTCTCTCTCACACAAATAGATAGTCGCTGCAGCTCGTGTAGTTTGGCTGGAGTCATTTCAGTGCGCGTTCGAATTTTGTTGACACAAATTGACATACAAAAGTGGGATATACGAAAAAGGCACAAGCGAATTGTAAAAAAAAAATCATAAAACATAAAGGAAGAAAAATAGGTGTGACAGTGCGTTGTGAAGAAAATACATAATAATCGAATAAAATTGTGCAAAACTTATATTAAATTGTGTAGAAGGAACGCGTTGAAATAATTGTAACGCGTGAAAAATTTGCAGCATGCAAAGTCCGAGAACGAATGCAGTCAATGGAGCAATACAGTCGCTGCCCAGTACATTGGCTCAACTGGCGCTAAGGGATAAACAGCCTCCGCAGTTGCCACAAACACAGCCACCAAGCGTGCCCAACAAGAGTCACCTGGTGGAAGGCTCCTCGGCCACTAATGGTAGTGGAGGCGGTGTGGGTAGCAATGTAGCTGGCAGCGGCGCTGCCGATTCGAACAAAGTGACCACCGAGCTGCAGGAGAAGGAAAACCAAAATCAACTACAGCAGAAGCAGAAACCGCCACTGCCTGTGCGCAACAAACCAATGGAAATAGCGGGTTATGTCGGCTTCGCCAATCTGCCAAATCAAGTGTACCGTAAGGCGGTGAAACGCGGATTCGAGTTTACATTGATGGTTGTGGGTGCTAGTGGATTAGGAAAATCGACCCTAATCAACTCCATGTTCTTAGCTGACATATATAATGCGGAACAATATCCTGGACCGTCACTACGTCGCAAGAAGACTGTTGCCGTAGAAGCTACGAAGGTGCTGCTCAAAGAGAATGGTGTAAATTTAACACTTACTGTAGTGGACACACCTGGCTTTGGTGACGCTGTCGATAACACAAACTGTTGGGTACCCATACTTGAATATGTAGACAGCAAATATGAGGAATACTTGACTGCTGAGTCACGCGTTTACCGTAAACAGATTCCCGATAATAGAGTTCATTGCTGTTTGTATTTTATTGCGCCATCCGGACATGGTTTGCGCCCATTAGATATCGCTTGCATGCAGAGTCTCTCCGATAAAGTGAATCTCGTGCCCATCATCTCTAAGGCGGACACAATGACACCAGACGAGGTGCATCTATTTAAAAAACAGATTCTCAATGAAATTGCACAGCACAAAATTAAAATTTACGACTTCCCCTCCACTATCGAAGATGCTGCTGAGGAGGGAAAGACTGCACAGAATTTACGCGTACGCGTTCCATTTGCTGTTGTAGGTGCCAACTCCATAATCGAAATGGATGGTAAGAAAGTACGTGGTCGACGCTATCCTTGGGGTTTAGTTGAAGTGGAAAATCTAGCTCATTGCGACTTTATCGCGCTACGCAACATGGTTATACGCACACACTTACAGGATTTGAAGGATGTTACCAACAATGTGCACTACGAAAACTATCGTTGTCGCAAATTATCTGAACTGGGTCTAGTCGATGGCAAAGCACGATTATCAAATAAAAACCCCTTGACACAGATGGAAGAGGAAAAACGCGAACATGAGCTAAAAATGAAGAAGATGGAAGCCGAAATGGAACAGGTCTTCGATATGAAAGTAAAGGAGAAAATGCAGAAATTAAAGGATTCCGAGCTTGAGTTGGCGCGACGTCATGAAGAGCGTAAGAAGGCGCTGGAATTGCAAGTGCGAGAGCTGGAGGAGAAGCGACGCGAATTCGAACGAGAAAAGAAGGAATGGGAGGAAGCTAATCATATCACACTTGAGGAATTGAAACGACGCAGTCTTGGCGCTAATAGTAGCAGCGACAATGTTGACGGCAAGAAGGAAAAGAAAAAGAAGGGACTGTTCTAAATTTTAATGCACTAATCCTAGAAACAGTATTCGAGTAACTAAAAACACACAAAGAAGAAAAGAAAATATTATGAAAAACAAAATCAAATCCAAGCAAAGCGAAGAAAGACCAGCAAATGCGGGCGGCAGTGAAGGTAATAACGATGACGATGATAATATATGTAGTAGACGATGATGATGTTGATGATAATGACGATTATGACGAATTGTGTTAAATAATAAAATACCTAAAATTGTATTTAAAATACTACTTTACAAAGCAAGCAACCGAAGCAAACACACACATCCCTTAAAACGAATCCCCAAATCCCCCTCAGCTAATACACGAGTATCGTTCATACTCTCCTTGCATTAATTATAAAACTATTACCTACTATACATACCTACATAAATATAATAAAATATATATAATAAAGTCTTCTTTAGTTTAAAATTTCTAGTGATTTTATTACATATTTAACTTTCCATAGATATGATGCTTTCCACACTCATGGTTACCTTGATTGACTCCTGCTTTGCTCCTGTATTTTCATAGTTTTCCCATGCTGTTGTCTATTTTATATATTATTGTGCGACTGTGACTTGCTTTTCTCTGGTTTTGTATGATGATTGTTGTCTGTCCTCATTAGTGCCGATAAGTTGGTTTATCGAACGGTAGTCATAATTGATATGGAACACATGACGCATACTACTCTGTACATTTGCCACTCATTAGCGATGTGACGCGAGAATCTACATACAATTTTAGTATGTTTTGTGCGGTTGACAGCGAGCGTAGACGTTGGATGAAACCAAATTTGTTTTGATAATTAGCATAGAGTGGTTGCTAGCTCATCCAGATCTGTGTACGCAGTTGGTGGTTTTTATGCTCCATTCGCGTGCCACAAACTGCCTTTTTTTGTATTTGTAGAGTGGACAATTAACAATTGATTGAAAGGCCGCAGGTGGGTCAATAGAAATTAGCTGGTGGTCTACAAATTCATTTTTTTCTTCTAAACGTAAATGACCATGGTGTGTAAGAACCATCTGAACGTTTCCATAACTGCATTTGTGTGCATTCATACATATGTATGTATTACTGATTAGCTTTACTCAATTGCACTTGTAAATTCCATTTAATTCAGTAAATTATTATCGCAGCAAATGTTTCATTTATAAAACCATAGTTTTCTTATAAAAATATCAATTGTAGAATATAGTGCAAAATGTTTATATTATTCCGTATGCATGTTTATGGTGTCGGATTAATTTTTAAATTTATTCAGTTCAACAACTGAATAAAAGTAAATAAAAAAATCAGTACGAGGCAATTAAAGCGCTATACAATAAGTCATTAAACCATTATGTGCATACATACCATACATTTGTATGACTGTTTGTTTGTATGTATTTAAAGAAAGCAAATATTTATGTATGTATATATATTCATGCATGTGCGCGCATATGGAGCGACATATGCACAAATGTGGACAGGCCGTGTCACTGGTGTTGTTGACGCTGTCTCCCGTCCAATTCCAGCACATCGCATTCCATATAAAGAAGTTACTTAGAAATTACTTAGCGGTTTCGTTAAGTATTTCGCGACGCCGCAATGTGCCGCTGATCAATGAACGTGGTGCGCTTGGCTATACTCGTATTTGAAGCGAATGGTCAGACGAGAGTTTCGAAAGAAACGGCAATTAAGTGGGTAAATCAGAGAGGGGGCCATGAGGTCGGTATACCACCAAATACATACATACCGCCGATCGAACGGTTGATTTGGTGGCAGGCATTTTTTAGTACATATTTGTGGATACATAGCATGTGCGTGTTGTGTATGATACACCAGCATGAGTATAAATATGAATTTTTGCTTTGCATGACTCAAACTGACAAACACATACATAAATATGTATAAGCGGGCGCTTTATGTGAAGAAACTCAACGATTCATATGTACTTTCATTAGCTCGAAAACAAAGCAAAAAGCAATTTCTTCCGCTAAGTTTGCGTTGCAGTCAGAAACACCGAAGAGTATTTCAAAAACACTTCAATAAATATATATTTCTGTACATGGTTTGATTCAAGTAAACTGTGCTACCGACAGCATTTCCTAGTGGGCCTGTTGCGGCATTATTATTTTAGTGAAAGGTTTAAAAATATAAACAATGGTCTGCTCTGCCCTCATCGAATTGTGGCTTCTTATACCGTTCTGCCTGCTTGCCTTTCGTGCATTATTTGGAAATGCACGCAGCAGACGCGCCACTCCGCTCATACACCCCTCCCCCGTTTCAGCGCCGATATGGCCACTTGCGCCATGTTGCAATCACTAGCGTTGCTCATTCCAAGTCAAACGCTTGTAAATGCATTTCAAAAACGTTCTTGTTTTATTGCCATATTTTTGGTTTGGTTTGTATTTGTTCTTGTTGTAATGCCCCATCGAGCAAGCGTTGATAAGCCATAAGGGGAAGCGTACGAGTATAAACAAAAAAATTAAAAATGAAAACAAAACAACAGCAAAATAAATATAGCAATAGCAACAATAACAACAACAACAACGGAATATCGGAAATTATTGGGTCGCGAACGCTATAGCATGCACGCCTAAAATCATACAAACAAACATACATACATAGGTATGTTGGTACTTAAATATTCCATTGCAGATACATATGTACATATATGTATGTATATGTAAAAATATTTGATACATACAAACATGCTGCACTTAAGCGTATACAATCGTTGATATGTTTAAAAAGTATATAAATATGTATGTATGTATGTATGTTTTTATATAGAAATACTTGAGTAAATGCTTTTACCAATCGAAAAAATCGAAATTGTGGCACAATACAAATATAAAGGGCATTAACTCTGCGTTTTCGGTTTCATTAAATTTGATACAAATGATCTACATATGTATATGTGAGTGTTCTTTCAACAAAAAAAAAAAACAAATATTTATTTTAATTTAATTTAATTTTTTAGAAATCCATTTTGTTTTTTATTTTAAAAATTAGAATATCATTTCATATAACCAAAATATTTAAATACTTTATTTAATTACATACAAAATAATTAGTTTGAATTTATATTTAAATTTTGAAACATATTTTCTTTGACTGGCAATACCTTTTAAAAACAACAAGAGCGCAATCACTTGAGCGAGTGGAAACGATTTCAGATATGCCGAATTACACCGCTCTTCACTATAAATGCTCTTCGTACCATAAATGATATCTTCAACTGATGACTAATGGTCAGTGGTTGGAAGCAATAGACTCACCAATAATTCGAAAATAATGGTTTTTAGGTTAGGACATTTTTCTAAGCATACGAGAAGTTTGGTCTGTCAGAGACGAAAGTAAGGAAGTATTAAAAGACCCTTTCTTATTTATCTGACCGAGATTTTAGAGCTTAGAGCTTTTAGAGTTCCAGTTTCCTCCGTTATATGGAGCATGATAAAGTTACGAATTCACTCCGAACGGTTCTTGAATTTTAAAAGTAATCAAATTCACTGGGTTGTTTTCAATGTATCTGGGTCATCCCTGGTAAATACGACTAACTTTAGGCAATGATTAATGCTTTTATAGAAGACTGCAACAGCAGGCTGCTGAGTAGTATTCTCGAAGTAGTATACCTTACACTATATCTTATCTGCATTCATTGGAAGCTTGTTTTGAATACTTCTGAGTAAAGTAGTCTCCTTACCTCAGTACCCTAACCTAATCTATTTTGGATATCTCTAAGTAAAGTGGTTTCCCTATCTCAGTACTCTGAACAATTTGTGGACTTGACTTCACCTTCGCACCAAGTCTTTTCTGACAATTGAATGACACTGAAAATTAATCATACAGCTGGAAGAGCCAAAGAACGACTCGAAACCACAATAAAGAGATAATTGCACGCCAGCAGTTTTGTCATGGCTCATTGTAAGAATTTTTGAAAGTAAATACTTTTCGGCATGCAAGTGGATCTGGAGTAAAGTGACCTACTTACATTGTATGCGCTTGCTAGACGCTTTTTGGATCTGCTCGCTTCCCATAATCCTTATTTGTATATCATGTGTTTGTATGTAGGCTCCTTCAAAATTCAATTTTTACCGCCTTTGTTCTTTTGGTGCGTGTAACTGTGTATTCATGCGAAATCTGTTTTCAGGGCCACTTTTTGTGAGAGCTTTTAACGCCTTTGATTTTGACACTTTATCCATTTAACGGCATACTTGCATGCATACCGTTTGCGGCTGCCAGTCGGCCCGACCGCAAAGCGTTTAGCTGCAAAGTGTCCATTTATTGTGAATCCTCAATCTCAGACTGCTTTACATCGTTGATTGAAAATCGATCGAAGGCTTGACGGTTTACATAAGCGCCCAGAAGCAGAAATCACTTCACTTCACTGCGCTCAAGCGCTTGTGTGTGTGTGTCTACAATATTTTCGGCTGTGAATTCATATGATTCTCATCGATCGTTCCTTCGTTTGTGTGATCCCTTCGGGCAATGGTCAGCAGCAACTGTTCTCTCTGCAAATGACAAGCGGATAGCAGCGACGCCGTCCAATTTGAAGTGCCAATTTAATAATAACAGTTGCTTAATGAATTGTAATTTTAATGGTCACTTTTGGGTAGGGATCCAGACGACATGCTGAGATTGCTCATTTCGAATGTCCGGTTGAGAATGCGTAGGGATAAGACTTCAGTCGCTTCAAATTTAAGATTTAGCGTCTGTCTTGTGGGAATCATAGAAATTTCTAATTCTCGCTTGAATATTCTTAAGCTACATAAAGTATTTCTTCACACAGCAATCTCGCCAATTAATTGTCCATAAAATAAAAATTTCGTCAAATTCTTCACCGCTTTGTTCTAAATGTGGTACTTATTTCTGCCGCGTATTCTTCAGTTAATTTTTAATATTTATGTCCTCGTCTAATTGGCGCTTTGTTCCCAGCGCTCATCAGGACTTGCCTGTCATGTCTATTTTCAAAATAAATATTTAAATAGAAATAGATAGCGTCCCCTTCGGTAAACGTTCGACCGCGCACCTAATCACCCCACATTAAAGTCTCATTTCCGCTGCCGAGTTCATTTAAAGACACCGTTCATGATATGTGTGAATGTGTGAGTGTCGCCGACTTGTTGATCCTAGCGGTATGTGAGTCGCAACACAAAAGGAATAAGGATCCTAAGGCGAACATATGTATACGGTTCGTATATGTAAATATGTATGAAGCATGTGTGCATGTCCTTAGTGACACGTAAAGTCAACGCTAATTTTCCTTGGCCCCTGGCTTTACTCATTGAACTCCAATGCAGTGTCAATGTAGTGGGGATATCGGAGAATTCTCACACTTTGTCGTTGGTGAAAGCGTGTTGGGCACAGTTGAGCGAGCTTAAGTGAATCGTAGCATTTTAAAACAAATAGAAAATAAATTAAATAAGAAACGAAGGTTTTCATCGAAGCCTTAGATAGCTGAGGGTTTCAATTTGAGCTGATCGTGGTTTTCCTATGAATTTTACTCGTTGTTGTTGTTGTTGTACATTCCCCAAATAATTGTGAGGAATGTTGCCGATTTGTTATTCCTTGGCCGAATTTGAATCCGAGTCCGTTTCGGTTACGGAGAACCGACTGCCGCGTGAACACAACTCGTTTCGTTCTTTGAGCATTTAAGCGGTCGGAAGGAAATCCTTAATGCTAAGCATATAAAATTGGTTGTTTCTGAGATGTGAAGCCCTAATGCTTACCTGTTCGGAGTAATATTTTAATAAAAAATAATTTTGAAGAATGTGTTGGGTCTTTTCTAGCTACTGCATATTACAAATGTGTTTAACTTTGTCTGCAAGCAGGGCTCGAGTAAAAAAATCGTGTATAAGAGTATAGTTCTACAGATTTGCCCAGCTTACAACGCCACATCACACAGATAAGGATTTCAATGCAGATAAGACGCGCCAGAAATCTGCTATCTCCTTTGGTTCTCATGACGATTAGCATGGGAATGCTCGGCATGGGCATAAATCATGTACTTTATACCGAGATAGATAACAACAACACGCATAAGAAACACAGTGATTATGAAGCGGCAATAACAAGCGCAGTAGACAACAACAAAAAGCGAAACGAGAAAATTGTAAATAAAGGATAACACTTGTATCGAATAAAAAAATTTGCGCTGACAAGCAAAGTAACACCTACAAAAGCCAAAAAACGCACACAAACATTCATACACACACACACGTACACTCATAGAGGCACATTGAAATGAGCGCAGGAGAATGTGTGGCGCGCAGGACACCTGTTAATGTTAATGCTAATGAAAATATGAACCGAAATGAAATGAGTTGGCAATGCATGTGCACATACGAGTATGTCTGTGTGTATAAATAAACTGGCTAAATAATGTGGGAAAAAGGAGCGAAGGCACAAACAACACAATGCGCACGGAATGAACAGAGAGCCGTCAAGACATGCAAAATATTCCCAGGCAATACTGAAGAAATTAAATACGTTTGTATACATGCATGTATGTAATGCATAAAAATGAAAATATATGATCAAAATGCGAACGGTTTAAGTGGTTGCATTCAATAGTTGAAGAATATTCCCACAGCCACTAGGGCAACGACAGGTCCCGATGCATGCGTGTAGGTGTTTGCAAATCAAAAATATAACTGCATTCATACATGAAACGGTATTCCAATTTACGCTTATAAAACGGTGAATCCCAATATCAATCAAGCATCTCGTATTTCCATAGGTTGATGGTTGGGTGTGTGTGCGTAAGGAGCGCACACTTCCAGCGTGTGTACAGAGAGTGTGGAAGTGAAGGATTCCCTCGAAGTATAAATATACATATGTACATGAATAAAGTATGCAGATTTCGCTTGATAGCAAGATCCTTAGTGACATTATTTGACTGTTATGCACTTCCGGTTGATTTATATCCACATATTCATTATAACGGTGATAAATCTCAAGTCAAGTCTATGACTATGTGTTGTTATAGCTGTTATTTTAAAGGGTTATGTAATACTCATTCCTATATTAAAATCTAGTTTATTGTTAGCATTCACAGCTTACAAATACAAAGAGGTAGAACTCTATTTCAGCTCAAGAAGTTAAAAAAAAACAATTAAGGAAGGGCTAAGGTCGGGTGTAACCGAACATTTTATACTCTCGCAATTTATTTATTTAACTTAATTAATATTATATAATACACAATTTGACCCACATATTCGTCATATATATTGTAAACCCTAATATTAGGTTAGAAGCACCGAGGTCCTCATGTTCGAAATATGATGCCTTGACCGATTTCGGCAAATTTTAGAATGGGGCTGCTACACTATTAACATAATATTTGTGCAAAGTTCTGCACCGATATCTTCACTAGTGCTTACTTAATATATTGTAAAGTAAACGATTCAGATTGTCTTCAAAGTTCTGGTATATAGGAAGTAGGCGTGGTTGTGAAGCGATTTGGCCTATTTTCACAACATATCATTGGGATGTAAGGAAACTATTACAAACCAAGTTTCATTGAAATCGGTCGAGTAGATATGGTTTTTGACCCATAAGTGGGCCACGCCACGCCCATTTTCCATTTTGTAAAAAAATCTGAGTGCTGCTTTCATCTGCCATTTCTTATGTGAAATTTAGTGTTTCTGACGTTTTTCGTTAGTGAGTTAACCCACTTTTAGTAATTTTCAACCTAACTTTTGTATGGGAGGTGGGCGTGGTTATGATCCGATTTATTTCATTTTTGGACTGTATTAGGAAGTGGCTAAAAAAACGACTGCAGAAAGTTTGGTTTATATAGCTCTATTGGATTGCGAGATATGTACCAAGAACTTAGTAGGGGACGGTGCCACGCCCACTTCCCCAAAAAAATTACATCCAAATGTGCCCCTTCATAGTGCGATCCTCCATACCAAATTTTATTTCCATAGCTTTGTTTATGGCTTAGTTATGGTACTTTATGTGTTTTCGGTTTTCGCCATTTTGTGGGCGTGGCAGTGGTCCGATTTTGCAACCTTCCTATGGTGCCAAGAAAGAAGTGTGCCAAGTTTCATCAAGATATCTTAATTTTTACTCAAGTTACAGCTTGCACAGACGGACGGGCGGACGGACAGACAGACATTCGGATTTGAACTCCACTCTTCACCCTGATCACTTTGGTATATGTATATAACCCTATATCTAACTCGTTTAGCTTTGGGTGTTACAAACAACCGTTATGTGAACAACAACATTTGTTGCGAGAGTATAAAAATAATGAAATTTTGTAATTATCTTGGAAATAGCTATAATGTAGAATCGGACCTGAAAGTTTTAACGGAATGACTAAAAGTTTATATATGTGATTTGCATTTTATCCTCAAGTTATGTGTTCTTTGGTGGAATCTATTGGTAATCCAGTATAACAATACATTTTAAAATATTTCAAAAATGATTTTAATTATATTTTCACATTTTTGTTCATCACTGTTTTCTTAGAACAACTGCGTGCGATTAGAAAAATGAATATTGCCAAGCATTCTTTATTAATCATATGCTTGAAGAAACAACTGTTCGCCGATAATAATGTTTGTATATATAATGTAAAAATATGGAATTCTCGTTCAGTGCACTCATCTCAATGACTGAGTGAGCAGGGGAAACATACGCGTTCAGAATGAAATTGATTTTTACAGACACTTAGAAAGCCACAGAACAGCGCAAAGTCTGGCTTTAGTTTCTATGTTTCTATGTATATAATTTCTTGATACATATTTTATTTGCTTAATCTATTTAATTGTATTAAGAAGTAGTAAAAATTGCATTTGTAGTCATTTATTGAATTGGTCGCGTTAATTGTTGAGCTTTGATCAAAAGCTGTGTGTTGAGATCTATGAATGTAATGCATTGAATATTAGTCATTAGTCTCGCCGAAAACGCTTGCCGTCACATTTCACTTGTGAATGAGTGATTCTATTTTAAAACACCTTTTTCACTTGAAGTGTTTATATAGAATGACGCATTCATGACTGTGCTTTAAATCATTTTTTTACTTAAATCGTCATTATAAATATATGTATTTTTATAAATATAGAAATCACCTCAATTCAATTGAACGAGTGTTTCATTTCTAAGCCTTCGTATATTTTTTTCTGGAATATATGCGTACATATGAATGCATATTATATATTTATTTCTATTATCTATACGAGTATGTAATAGAAAACAGTCTGCTTTGCCATAATTACACTATATATTTGTTCATATGTAAGCTTGTGTTTGGTCCAATCTCCAACATCCACATGTGACAGTAAATCAGTTCACTCAATTATGCTCAATCAACCAAAGAGCGACAGCTTGACTTTCGGCGTCGGCATGCAACAGCGCCTCATTTCCCTAGCTAACTAAGGTTTCTGTTGAAAACAGACCACAAAGAACAGTTGTGGGACCACTCGCGACAGCCTTGGGAAAGTCCACGAGCAATTATTCATAATAATAATATTCAAACGCGAGCTCTGACACACTCATACATAGTACATCAACAACAAATATTAGGGGGACTGCTTGTGCTTTCGATTATTGAAAGTGTCAGAACTTCGTGATGTTTTGTGTAGAATGCAAGATTGCTGTACATAAAACACAGAAGATATATGTATTACAATGAGCGTAAATTAAATTTTTATTTAAAGTTTTTCAAATTCATAAATTTAATGAATATTTCTGCTGTATGAAATCGCCGAAGATACAATTTCGTGGGAACATGCTCCGCGCTCTCGAAGCTTGACAGTACTGCAATAACGGCAGCTAGTTTAGCATCCCCACTATTTACCGTTACTACGGTACATATGCAGATACTTGTGACTGTATGTGGAGCGCTCCACAAATTGACTTATGAATGAATTCATTGTCGCATTCGCACCCAACGCTTTCTGTGTTTAGTGGGTTTGTTCTATTTTTTACTGCTAAAAAAACGTGTGCTTACAAGCAATCTAATGCTTCTGCTTGTTTTATGTGAAAATGTATGCTATGTTGTTATTGTTGTATTGCTATAAAAATGAGCAATTTATGCATGAAAACTGTGACAAGTGGTTCTTAGTTGCTCGTCAGCAGTTTCCCGACAATCGCACTCAACGTCAAACAGCCAATTGGTCACACCCACTTCCGCGCCCGCTTCGCTCTCTATTCGTTCCCTCCTGATGCTCTTGTGCTCTGCTGTATGTGTCACTGACATACCGACTTTCCGTTGCAGCAGTCAATTCAGACTAATTCAGCGCAGTCAACTTGGCAGCTTCGTCGCCCTTTAGTCATGTATCTAAGTGTAAATTGTAAGAAAGTAGCTTTCTCCCCTCTAGTTTAGGCTGTGTTCGCACCCTTTTTCCACCGATTTGTTGGAACGTTGCCAATTATTGGCAGAAAATTCGTTTTGTTTGACGGTGAAGTGGTTTTAGTGATCTCGTATCAATGAGAAATGGAAATCAAGTATCAATTAAGTGGCGGATGGGGTTTGCGCCTATTGATTTCGTGTGATGTGTCATAAATAGAGCGCTTTTTGTCGGGGTGTGGTAGAGATTTTATATAAAAAGACTCTCTGGTATGAAAATCGAAATAAAAACTCGAAAGCTGCAAGAGAAGGGGCAAATTAGTGTTATCTTTAGAATAACTGCCTCAAAAGTTCTTGATCGAATTAAAAAGCATAAGTGATAATAAAAGAAGTCAATAGAGAACATAAGAATTGATTATTAAAGAACATTTGAGAGAACTATTGAAGGACGTCTAGGGGTTTAAGTAGATCCTCAATCTCTGAAGCTTTGTTTGTGATAAAATATTTTATTATTTTAGCTTATCTGAGGTTATGTCTCATACTAAATACTTTGCAAACTGAGCACAATAACAATTTCAAATGTTCCATATAAGAACCTTCCTCTGCTCCTTCTCGAACACTTCATGTTGCACACCATCACCATGGCAATTACTTTATGCCCAGAGACTAATCGAAATGCTGTCCACAAATTGTTGGTTAACAGCAAAACTAAAGTGATCAGTCTCAGTGTTGAAACTTCTCCGAAGCTGCACTGTCGGATGTCCATTTTGATGCGCCGATATATGTGTACCTTTCCACAAACATCAGCAGGAAGTCTACATATCGTTAGCGAAGTTGTGTGAGTCCAAGGTGCTAAGTTGACTAAGTTGCGAGCGATCTGTTGTCAGATCGGCGCAGCACGACAGCGTCCAACTTGAAGAGATGTTTCACAAACAGATTTCCGCGAATGAAAGCCACCTAACAGCGAGAGGCTGTTATGCTTTTCTTCGCTGAGGTAAAGGCATATTATCGCAGTCGATTGAGACGACACGGATCGACCTCCGCGCAAACACTGGACGGTGGACCAGTTTAACACAATGGTACTAATTGGTGTTTTAGGTTTATTGAGAGTTGTTGTTGTGTCGTTTGTCATGTGTTGTGTTGTCTTCGTTTGAGAAAATGCGAAATTTTACGCGAATGCCGGCAGGAGGCCCCCGCCAACAAAACCAATAACTAAGTAGGAAAATGTGGAAGATTATAAAACCAACAAGCGCTATGGCTAACTGCCTGCCTTCGTGACCGTAAGCGGTAGTAGACCGCTGGTAGAAGATTCCGCGAAGCCGCGGTTGCGGGCAGGTAGTGTTTACGGAGTCCATAGCTGTGGCTAATGGCAGTGCCGATTGTTGAGCGTAACACACAAAAACGCCCTCGACAAGGATTTCGTAAACATTTTTAGTATTCTAAATTAATGTCAACCGAATGCGATAGCTAATGTGAGCAGCGATGTATGAGCCATTCAACATTTGTGAGCATATTGTTTTGTAATTTTTTCTTATTTTGGACAAGAATGACGGTAATCATTGTACATAATTTCGTATTTTCGTTTGTTTGTTGACGCATTTGGCGAAGTTGTTTTAAGAAGGTTGTCTTTTTATGCGGATTTTTGGAATATTTCTGAACATATTGTTTATATGAGCGTCTGTGTGCGGAGGAAAGGTCACGAAAAATTCTATGCAAATGTGACAAAAATAAGTGCAATTAAAATTTAATACAAAAAGGCAAATCTTTTTGTGTTTTCGGCGAGTATAAAGAAGCATTCGGATTGAGGCAAGGACACTTGCAAACGGCATTTGGTTGAACTAACGCTGTTAATGATGGACTCATTTGTACGAAATTAATTCAAATATATTGTCAGCAGCAATTTTAAGTGCCGAAAAACATTTCGTGCTCTGGAAAACTAAGTACCGTTGTTAAGGACTTTAAGCGAGAGAAGTCAACAAAAAAATAATAATAACTGCACATTTCATTAGTTATTGGGGGAAAATAATGCAGCTGAACGCGTTCTATTTTCCTTGAGGAACAATGATGCTCCGATCAGATACAAGCGTTCATGTGAAACACACGTCAGACGCATTCCTTCGGAGAGCTGATAAAGCAAATGCGCAGTTTCTAAGAATACACTATTTCACCGAACTATTTTGCTGATGAAATCAGCGAACCACCCCAAAGGTTGCTACCACCTCGCAAAACTTACTTGCTTACCAAATCCATTGCGCAATAACACGGCGCCACGGTCAGCAGCGCATGCGCCCTGCCAACTCCTCGCCGGCTTTCGAAATTCAAATTCCAACGCCTCGTCGTGAGCCAGCGCTGGCAAACAAAATGGCTGGAACGTGTCCTTGCGCACTTCAGTCGTCGTAACAAAAACTTTCACACGCGTTCGCCGCCATTGGAAGCGCTCTCGCAGTAAACGCGGAAGCAGGGAAAGGCAATGCAGTGAAGCGTAAAAGGAAAGGAGGGAAATGTATGCGCTGGCCCTTTGTTGTAGTGACACAAGATTGACTAGAAGTCTAGAAAACTTGCCATTCCTGCTTTTGATTGTTCTTAAGGGTACATACATCTGTATGAGGGGAAGTGTGTGCGCATGAGTTTGGGATTTCATGATATGAAAATTGTTTTGCGCATGAAAAGATTCTTGTGTATGAAACTATTTTTTATTTGCTTCAACTTTCCCCTCACCGCTGACGTCTTATAATCGCACTCAGCAATTGTACAAGCAGCGTTTTTTATAATTATCGCAATCGAGAGTATCCAAGGGTGACTGCAGCACGGCAACTCCTTGTGCTCAGCGAGTATTGCTATGCTTGATGGATTTCGACAGCTGTCGTGTAAAGAATCGCTCGGTCGACCCGCCTGCCGGTCGTTTGTTGGGCTGCTAAATGTTGTTGGGTAGTGAAATTGCCATTTTTATTACTTTGCAATCCTTTTGCTGCCTCAAAGAAAACTTCACTTTTTGCGCTGAAGGTGAGCAGTTGTATAAGGGTGTGTCGGTACATAAGAAATTAGAAGAAAACCCATAAAAAGTGATTGAACTTCAATACATTAAAGTTACGAGTTGGCGAAATGACTACTCGTTAGTGATTTGGTTGCCAGCAAGAATGACAGAGACAAGATACGTCATAAATGAAACGAATTGTCAAATATTTATAGTAGTTGTAAACAATGGTTTCGCTCATGACGTCATGATTTATGCCCTCTTCTGTCAAAAGCACTCAAAAAGTAGCGGTACGAATCTATCATTCTTGGTTATCAGGTAGTATCTATTAAATCTTACTGATTTCTATCATATTCGCCAGATGGCAGTACGTCTTTATGTGTCTACTTAAGCTGCATCTTGGTGTCGGTTGGGGTTTCTACATTGCCCTTGCAAGGTCGTTGGCTATTAAATACACATTTTTTCTCGAAGTCTTCAACCTTTTCTTTACGTTTACATCTATTTGATCTATTTCACATCACTATGAAGCCTCAAAGCAAAATAATTGTCATGCACGAATGCAGCATATAATAAAAAGACAAATTAAATTCGAGGATCTTTGCTCACAGAACCACCCCTTTTCGATTGCTCATTCCAACAGTGAAATCACAATTCGCACAAGCTGTGGATGAAACGTAGCTCGTTTGCCATTTCTGCGCATGCGCACAATAGAAAATACTACGAGATTTATGCATGTAATAAAAATTTAAATTGTTTCAACCGCTATAACAACACATATGCTCATACTATAGTATATGCCTCGAATTATAATTTTTAATATGTCTATGTACAGTTATTCGATACATACGCCACAAATGATAGTGTGTTTCTACGGCACTCAGTAGTCACAAGCCAAGCGCACACCTGGTCACACGCAAAGAGTCTATAACTTTCATGTGGATTTCTTTTATTTTACCCTCTTCAATTCCCTTAATTTTTATTACTTCTCCCTTGTTGCAAGAAACCCTCTTAATAGACGAGTGTGTACTGCTGTTTGTGGCATGATAAGATTCTACAGACAAACATGTATTCAAATAAGTGGTAAATATGCAAATGAGTCTAGTTTCTGCGCAATAAACTTGAGTGTGGTGTATTAGAAGTATTAGGTTAGTCACCAAAGTGTTCAGCACTACTCGCCTGATAAGCAGGTTATTGCCTGGTGAAAATGAAATATCCTTGTCGAGATAGTAGACCCAATAAGAGAATATAAGAATAGTGATTTCTAGAAAGCTGTTGCAGGTTAGAATAATTAAAATGAAGTCTATATTAAAATTGAACTTTTCTTAAAATCAATACCTTCAACAGCATAAACTTGTAATCGCCAATAAATCCTTTTGGAAATCAATGGTGGTTTATAGAATTTCTTTAAGGACTATTTCTCGGATTATTCAGCGGATCGCCAACCTAATTATAGCTTGTAGAGAAGCTAGAGTTATAAGGATCCCCCAAAAGAATAATTTTTAAACAAGCGATTACAATGGAGCTCCTCTGATCACATTTAATCGAAGCATGAATAAGTTCTGAAAGAATTTCTTCGAATTTTAGAGTTTTGGACCAGAGTCCACATTTATTTTTCACAAATCTAGTAAGGATTCAACATTCCAAATAAATTTCCATGATCTGATGCATCCATAAGGGGCCATTTAACAATAGTTTTGAGTTCTTTGGTGTGGTTGCATCTTAGACAGAGAATCATAGTCTGCTTTTCGACCTGAAAAAACAAAAGATATCTAACCAAGCACAGCTTAAACCCACTCAACTTGTATTTTCTTTACTTATTTTGGCTAAAAAGGTGAAATTTTCCAAGAAGTGAAGACGGTTTGTGGCCGCAAAAAAAATAGGACATGAAATTAACAAAAAAATGTGCTAGAGCCTTTAGGGCTTTAGACCTTATTTACCAGATATTTGTGCATGCCGCACTCGGTGTTGTCAACACAGCATGACAAGTGCATTTTCCCATGCGCATTTACTCCAATTTCTCAACAACGAACATTTCAAGGTACAGATATCCATAAATGCCGCTACAACGTGCGAACATAACCCAACAAACGTTCCTCTTCTTCTTCTTCTGTTTCTTCTGTATAAATAAATACAATTTGACTTATTAGTCTGAGAGTCCTTTTGTTCCTTTCATTTGTGTGCGATCGTATTGATAACACCAATACCGCTATTGCGGCCGCCGAACCGAGCTCGAACTCTCTCGGTCTACCTGTGCGAGCTGGCCAGTTAAGCCCAGCGCTGCGTGAGAATCTATTCCACTTGGCGTGTTTATGCATTTAATTTGATCCTTTTCGCCGTTGCTACATCCCTGCTTCGTGCACTTGTTTCGTGAGAATGCGAATGCGGGTGTGTGTGCTCATGTGTGTTTGTGAAAGGATATTGCGCTGCATTGGAATGTGATAAATGAAAGAGAGCAATGAATATGTTCTCAAGTAGGCGCTACCATTTATTGATTCACAACGAATAAGATCGAGTGTGATAAACACAATAAAAAAGTGCACTGTCGGTGATGTGATGTGATGTGCAGTTGAACGCGACGGGAATCACTCTGATCCTTCCCACACAAACTTTGTGTGCGATGTGCTCTTTGGTCTTTAAAGTGAAGTTCACACGCACTTGTTCTATGCTGCATTTTTGCCTCGATTTGTTTGCGTTGCTGTTTCGTTGATCGAAATAATTCCGAGAAGTTTTTTGTTCGCAGGATAATAGGGATTATTATTGGTGGCTGTGAAAATAAAGAAATTGTGTCAAAACTATAATTGAGAATGCCTTTCAGCGCTTGTTTGTTTACACAGCGAGTGTATAATTAAATTAATTCTCCGCTTGAAGGCTGAGAAAATGTGTAATTTGTGGCATTTATTGAAGTCCTTGAAAACTAAATGTTGGGGAGTATCGATTTTAATGGCGTACATGGATGTATTTTATAGTATATCATACATTAAAATCTTTGTTGTAGCAAAAAAGGACGAAATTATACATTATCCTTGCGATATCCTTTTCGCATAAAATCGATATACGCAATTTTCTGTTGGAATTTCTATCTGAATTCCTCCTCACGAACCTGAATAATCACTCTTCGCTGCAAACTTAACCTGCGCAGCACAATCATCATACGGCATGTCCTTGAATCCTTCTCAACTGGCGGTGTGGCAACTCTTTGTCGCCACAGCTGCTTAACTGCCTGGTTTGCCAAATCAATTCCTTTGGCACACAAGTATGTTTCCGCGAAATATATTACATTACCGAAGTGTCGCTAATTGCGCATATCCTTGAATATCCTGCGTAAGCTCAGCAACATAAACATTGCATTACCACTTTTCAGCGTTCAGCATTCTGCGCGTATTGTGTCAGAAAGGCTGCAGAGTGACGAATTTGTAAAAGTTAAAATCTACGATCCGGTTAATGAGCGAAAATCCTTGAACAGCAAAGGATTCTTAGGTCTCGTTTATGACCCAAGCATTGTGCAAACAAAGATGGTCAAAGTGATTATTTCCTCTTTGAGTTGTTGTTGTTGTTTGTGTGTATTGAATGCATTCGAATTCGTAGAAGCCGGAGCGTAAGGATGCGTCAAAGGATAATGCGGCAAAGTGTTGTAAGTCAGTTTGCTAGTTGCCGATGATTGCAGTGTTAACGGCAGTTAACGCGAATTTGCAAGAGATTTTGTTTGCCTGCCAAAGATCATGTTTTTCACGAGTTTTCACTCGTAAATGCCGTATTCGGCTAAGGATTTGTATGTAGATATGTATAAGTAAGCAGTTTTTGTTGAACTATTGCATAATACTCGCAATACGAAGGGTTTACAGTTATTTACCGTTAATTTATTATGCAATTCACGCCTTTTAGGATACACAAGGTTACGTAAATTTTGTTGAAGAAGTTAATTGCAAGTAAAAGAAGTTACGTAAGCATTTATTTTGTGAATTCTCCTCTTCGTGTGGAAAAAGGATGCTAATGGGTTCTGAGATTCGTTTCCAGTTATCTATCAGTTGAAAAAACTGAAATTGCATAAACGGCGTACGTTCTAATGAACTCTGTTGTTTTGAGGAAAAAAGGATAATTGTGAAAAAACTCAAAGGAAATATTTTAGGATTGCGTAAGATGCGTACGCTTAAAGAATTCGCTGTGCTTATGGCCATAAAACGACTCAGATTTTCTCAGGAAGCGTCAATTTCATATTATGTAATGTTAAGGAGCAAATTGCTTGTCTTAATGGAAAGTATGCCTTTATAATTTAGAAAAATGACACAAAAGGATTCTATGATTTTCGGACAATTCCAAATTGTTTAAACAGGGCCGTCTTTGCTTTTGGTGTAAAAAATAGGAGTCATAACGAGAGATATTACAAAAATTATTCAAAGCTGACCTTAAATCGAAGCGTGATTACTCTGATGAAGAAAGCTATTTGGTTACAGCTCTCAATTAATTTTCAGATTCTATTAAGATCTCAATATCTACAAATATTACTATTATCTCCACAGTCCTGGCTCGGAACATTCTTCCATTAAAGAGCTTTAAAAACCAGCTGAGAATCTTCTTATCTTAGTATCTTAGTTATAACGGAACAATGCAGTGAGCTTAAGTTGGTCTCTCTCTGGTGTTTTTAGTAGAAAGTTGGGTTATGTTCGCTGGCTCTAATAAAGAAAAAACTCTTCCCTACCACCCTTCAGAGAGATCTCTATATAGATATAGGAATATTTAATTTATGAGAGAGATTCAACTAGTCTCTGATAGAAGATTGTATCCTCAAACTTTTCCGAAGGAGATCTGTGTAAATAAATGTAGTTACAATAGAAAAATAGTAAGAAATCTCTGCGAATGGTGATTAAAGAATTTTACAAGATTCTTGAGGGCGTCTTTTTATAATATTTTTTTTTTACCCTAAAAAGTGTTTTTTGATTATGGTTTTTCCAAGGAACACCTTTGCATTCGATAATCTCTTATTTAAGTATGTTTAAATGTACTTCCGAATTGGTACAGGTATTATAGAACAGGTATTATAGAACAGGTAATCTACCAAGAAAAGTATCTTTCGAATGCAAATACATCTGTACTTACACGCTTACGTAAACATTGTAAAGTGTTTCACCAGCATATTACCATAGCGTAGCAGCAAATCCCAGCTAAGCTGTTTGTTTACAAATAATCTTCGGCTTTCTTCTGCCACTGCATTTCGCACAGCCGTTAATTTGATATTTTCTCAGCGCTTACTTCGCTGCATATCCTTGCTCATGCACTTGTTTCGCGGTCTTCGGTCGATGCACTCGCTCAAACACACACACCCACGCACACATTCCGAGGCAAACCGACTGAGTTTTGTGTATTCCTCGCTGAGGGTGGGCATAGCGGCAGCAAAGAACTCGTATTTTTTACCTTTCTTATTTCAATGCGGCCTCTTGTGGATTCCCACAGTGTGAAATACAGTTTCTCCTCTACTTCTTGTACTTCCTTTCGCTCGCTTGCAGATTCTTTTCATCCAATATTATTGTCTTCTAGCGTCAATGTGTGCGTGAGCCGCTGGAAAAGGGGGCTGTGGTGGTTTCTGGCTGCACGGCTTTTTGCATTTGCATTGTTTGCTTTTGCTGTGCAATTTGTTGCTGCACCGGAAGGAAATTTCATGCGGTTTCACTGGGAAACGCATATTGTTTCGCATGCGGAACTGTTTTTTGCCGTTGCATTTCCACTTGCTTCCCATAGTTGGACCCAAAAGGGTATTTGTTTGATTAGATAAATGTGACAATTTGCGTTTTGTTTTTCTAAAGCGGAATGCAGGGAACAGGTTCAATTGTTGATTGTGTGGGAGTTTCGGTACACACTTTTGTGAGTTCTTTGAATGAGTTCAAGGTGAGATGTTACGAGAGATTTTACACCGTATGAGTGGAGGGTGTGGGAACCATGAGATTTGTATGGAAAACAATTTGCAAAGATAATTGTTTTATTTTAAAATAACATTACACGTTCTTAAACAGATTGGTTGTATTCAAAATGTAATAATTTTAATGTATTTCTAATGAAAACATACAATTATTTGTTGCTGAATGAAAATAAGGAAAGCTGGGAAAATTCAAATAAGTGGAATGTCTAGTAGTTATTAAAAAATATAGCGCTATCAAAAATACAGCGAGATCTGTAAATAAAAGTAGAGTGAAAGTTGTAGCAAAATTGGCAAAGCTTCAAGCAACAAGCTTTCATAGTAACAAATGAAGTGAAAGCACATGTGCTTTTCAAAAGCTCAGGTCAAGCTCAACAACCTTATTTAGTGATTTTAAGCATAAACGAATAGTAGTCCCGAGAGAGTTGTAGCGTGCCACCACTCTCTTCAAGAGCTTTAAGCTTTTTCTGGAGAGGAGTTTTGTGAGGAAGTTACTGTATAAAAATACAGATATATAAATTTAGATAATTTTACAGACAATAAAAACGGATTCGAATCATGAGAAAGGATGCGAATGATGATATGAAATGGGTCAGTTGGGCTCCCACGCATTTCAATAGCGCTATGTAAATACTTACAAATACGTAAATAATGTGGGATAATGTTAGAAAATCGTAATTGGATACGCACAAATAAAGGCGAATACACTTGAAATCACTACTTTCAAGGACAGCAAAACATGGCTCGCCACTTAAGGTGCTCCTATGTAGGCATACAGGCAATCAGGTAGTGGTCATAGTATAATCTATAAGGAATTCAAGTACTTTTTTCTCTATAAATATATATGTACATATGTACATGTAAGGATCAAATTGTACGCACATATGCATGGAATCCTTTGTGCAACTAAATAGGAATGCAATAGCCTTGAATATTCTGGCTGCCTTGCATTTTTTTGTGTGGTTGGTTTGTGCACAGCGTTAATTGGATCTGCTGTGATTTGAAATCGCCGCTGCTCGAGTTGCATAAGAAAAGAGAAATCGAAGAATTCTTACACATACGGCCGGGTCACTTTTTTGTGTCTTCTCTCTCTTTATTTGTTATTTATTATTTGTTCCAATGTTGAAAAGGACATGCATTTATCATGAGCTGGTAGTTGCTGCACAAAAAGGACTTGTTACATGAACTCGTTTGTTGTTATATCAACAATATCATATTGTTGTTGTACCCATAATTTATACATAATATATTTGATAGGCATTCTTACAGAACAGAAGTGTAGTGACCACCACGAACGCTTTGCACCGGACCTCGCTTACCTTCGGCAAATAATTTGTAATGCATTACTATGAATGTCAGCGCAAGGCGGAATGAGAGAACACACAAGGGAGCTCACCTGTACTGCTTTGTTGTTGTTGTGATATGCCTTTTAATACCACTTCATTTTTGAGTGGCGGCGCAGGAACCTGCAATTATTGATAGACAAACACGCTCACCCTCCTACTTCAGCAAACGATTGCTTCCTTACTTCCTCGATCTCCCTTTTTTATTCGTGCGTTTTATTGAGCGGCCAACAATGCGCCGTTATGTTCAAGTACGTCTACTTGAGTGTTGTTGGGCTCTTCTGTTCCGGTTTCTTGATTTCTTCACTATGTCGAATTGGTTGGCCTTTTCACATTCAATTATGATACACACACATTCTTACAAGTATTTGTTGTTGCTGTCACTTCCGGTTTTTGCGCGAGTTGCTTCTGTCGCGTTTTGCTCATTGCATGACATTGAAGGGATTGTGCTTCGAGTGTCTTTTTTTACTTTTCTAAGAAATTAATTATAAATTCTGATTTTCTTGATTTTGATTTTGGAATTTTGAACATCTGTTTAACGAAGGATGCATATAGATGTGTGTTTGTATGTGATGTAGATGTGAAAATGAGAGTAATCTGTGCAAGTTTTTCAGGTTATTGACAGCTTCGTAAAACTATTTTGACATGCTGTATTTTCTTCGTTGAGAGGGTTGTGCTTTAGAGTTACCTGCTCAATCCAATGTAGCACTTGTTCACAGGTTTGATCCAACGATGAATTTCAGGGCTAAGTAGACGGAATTGGAAAACGTAAAGGATATGACTTTCAACAATGAAGTTTTAGACAAGATAAGAATTTGAGTTGTTTTGTCTAAAAACCTGGAGAGTTCCTTTGACATATCTGGAGTTTCTCAAGGTCAATTTAAACAGTCTTATTCAAATTCTCGAAGGCGGGTTTGAAGATCAGTGTCTATCTGTTATTCACACGTCTTTCCCAGATTTGGCGCTGCTGAATACCTGATTTTTAGTTGTGAAACAAGTTTTAATCTGTCTGCCGACGCTCGGTTTTATGCTTCCACACAGGAGCCCTTTTTTAACCCCATGTTCGGGTAGTAGAACATCATTTCCATAAGCTTCGATTATTTATAAGTGTTCATTCTCTTTTTCGCGTGCTTCAGTGAGTGAGTGAGTCGGCACGTCGGAATACAACAAACGAGCTCATTCATCGATCAGTCTGGATCTTTTACAAGAAGTTTCATGTAACTTTAATGTATCGCAAGGTCCAATACTACTCTTTCTTCGTTCATCGCTTTTTTGAAGATCACTGATATTAGCTCTTCATTAAATTTGAGGGCAGATGAGTTATTTAGAGATGTGATACTCAATATTCATACGCCTATACTATTATTATATACTCATCCAATTGCTGTATGACAGATCCCGATACTCGAAGAAACTCGCTGTGTGAGGTCGCGTTCAACTCTAGTGCTTTAGTGAAAGTTGGAAATTTCTGAGCTTCTTAGATAAATGGTTAGCTCTTTCAGACGTCTAAGCTGCACAAGCGTTGTTATTGTTGCTCGGGGTCTCTCAAGTGGATTTCGTGCCGACGAAATAGCTCTATTTTCCTTACAAGACGTCAAATGGTACTCTCAGCGCCACCTTTTGGTCAATAGTGCTGCGATTGTGAGAAATACCTCACAATTTAAACAGTTGCAGTTTCGCCTTCCTCTTAGTTGTTGCTCTCACATGTTTGATACCACTGTATTATTAGCAAACACGCAAACCGACCAAGTTATGAACCATTTTGAAGGCACTGTTGTTTGAGAGGCGCTGTTTCTGAAATGAAAATGGTTATAATGCCAGTGATGCTCAAACTGTTTTATAAAATTGTTATTTTTTAAACGAAATTTTATTAAATTTAAGAAAGTAATCTTAAATAGAAAAATTAAATTTATGAATTATTATTGATATGAAGTACATTCAATGCCTGCATATTTGAGTGATTTTGTTCTTAAATGGGTATATATTATCAATTTACCCGAGCGACACGTCTACCTCTCACATACACAAGTGCCTTTGTATGTGTGTTGTTTTAATTCTTTATTATCTTTTAATTTTTATTAGACTTTCGTTTATTAGCTGCGGCTTTAGTGTATCCACTTTGAGTTATATTCGAGCTTTGTTGTTGCACTCTTTGTTTTTATTGCTTTCTTGGGCAGGAAGCCACCAGCCGCTCCTTATGATGACAATGGTGATGTTGAAGCCGAGAGGGGCAGTCGGGTAGCTGCGCTTGTTCGGCTGTGAATGTAATATGACGCACGCTCTCTCTGTTCGCCGTCTGTTGGTGTTGGTTATTGTCCTTTAGTGACTGTTTACGACAAATACGACAAAACACACGCTGAGGAGTAGGAAATTAAAAATGGCCGAAATGAAGTTACAATTTTTTATGATTTTCTACTCGCGAAAAAAGTCAACACTACAATAGCACACATGCCGGTTGACGAAAGTGTAAGCAAGCCAAGCAGCAAAAACAGTAATAAAATAAACATGAAAAACACACAATAAAACGTATTAAAACAAGTAAGGTAGACTTGAGTTCGGGTGCAGCCGCAATTTGGAAGTAATCAAAGGGAGAAAACTTTAGAAGACTTTATAACTGCTTGATCTCCCTTAACCTTGCTAGATCTCAAGCTTGATGTCCCCTAAACCTTAGACTGAACTCCAGTTTGACCTCACATGATCTCTAATTTGAATTCACTTGGTCGTTGGCTTGACCTCCCTTGACCTTCAGTTAGTACTCGTCTGACCTCTAGCTTGACTTCGCACAATTTTTAGTATGAGCTTCCGTGACCATCAGTTCTCCGTTCTCTTGAGACCTTGTTTGACTTCGCTTAGGGGCGAATGAATAGTATACAGACATCCGAAATTGAATTCGACTCGTCGTCCTGATCCTTTTGATAACCATATCTATATCTATAAGTTTTCGTTGTTACAAATAACCGTGAGCTAAACAACTCAGGGTTTACACTCAGGGCAATATGTTCCGAGAGCATAAATTGCCAAATAAAATAAAGAAATAAATTGCGAAAATAAATAGAAGAAACTAATTTGGCTTTGAAGGACAGTGCTGCATGTTGACCATGTCTGAAAGAGTGTGTGTGAGAGAGAAAAGCCAATGTTTGGTACTTAGTGCCGGGGCAGGCTTTATGAGAAAAAAGCTGTGGACAATATCCAATTAAGAAACATAACAAAGAGAGTGGGCATTCATTTAAGTTACCATTTTAATTTGCACAGCTAAATATGTTCTATGTGAATGTAGTAAACTAAAGCAAATAACGGTATATTCTTTAATTGTTTAAACTTCATAATTCGTCTGAAATTAAAGAAAATGAAATTTTAAGTCTGCACTAAAGAATATCTATTACAATTTTTCGTTTCCGATCGGTCAGCCTGGAGACTTTACCTCAGTACTTGCAAGGTGTTTGCATCACTTTCACCTCCAAAGGTTATGTCACCGACCTTCAAAGTAATTCTGAGATTTAAAAACCTCTGTCAAAACCATTCACTCGTACAATACTGTCTAAATTCTTGGAACCTTTAAATTGTAAATCTTCAATTACTTCTTCGCTGTTTCTAAGACAGCTTGCACTTTCTTTGCCAAGAGCCAGAAGATAAACACACAACCAAACGCGTGTTAGTCAGCTGAATAATTCTCTTTGGATTAATCGTACATTGACTCTTCACCAACACTACAAGCCCACAACAATAAAGACGCGCAATGTGTGAAACAGGTTGTGATCTCAGCGGCCGCTTAGCCTTCGGCCAAATACGAACGAATAAATATGCAATTATCGGTGGCACAGCTTCCGTGCCGCGGCAACGCGTATGACCCGCTTTTACTTTTATTTTTCGTCTACGTTCGAAAGCAGTCGCCGAAGGTGGGCGTTCTCTTAAAAGTCATCAACTTGCCGGTGCGAAGAATGAAAGAGAAAGCAAGTGGGTGTGCAAAAGATACAAAGAAGCTACGTAGTGAATGCGCGCAAACGGGAGAAATTCACATAAGTGCCGGGAGGCATTAATAACAGCTGATCGTGAGGCTGAGCTTAGTGTTGCCACATAACGGGTTTTGTATTTTCAAAATCGTTTATCTGGCTGTTTTTTTATTCCGAAGCTCATTCCGAAGTCTACTTAGGCAACGCAACTACAAATAACTTCTTAAATCCTCCCAAAATATCTGCTCCTGTATGATTTTGTAATAATTTTAACGGTATTTGAACGAGTGGAATGATACAATTGACTTTTTTCTGCAGAAAATAGAACCGGGATGTTAAAGAAACAGCGAAAGTTATATAAATTTTTATCTTCCGGTGCACTACTTGAAAATTCCAGCAATTTGGGTATTTTTTTCTCAGATCTGGCAACTCTTTTTGTACACAACTGCTAATGAGCACAATGACTGGCGGGTTGTGTTAGAAATTTAGAGAAATTATGAAAAAAGAGCGCATTTGATTCGTATTGATAACCATTTAAAGCTCATACGCATGCGCAGTAGCTGAAGAGCAATCGTACTTGTTAGATCGTTTCCTTTAGTGTGTTGAAATTGAAATACCATTCTTTGAAATTAGTTGAAAGTTTTGTTTTAAATTCCAAAATGTTGTTTAAATTTCGTTTGAGTTTCGGCATAATAAATTTTGTGAATATAATCGTTGTGGCGATCGGTTTATTTGAACAGTGCAACCATACTGTGGACTTAAAGGCCGGCCATAAAATATACATAAACTCACCTTTCTATCCAAATCCATATCCGGCGGGCACTTCCTGTCGTTATACGCTAAGAGCGCCAATGGATTATCAGTTGAACTTCAAGTGCGATATCGACATAAATGTGGTAGGGGGAAAATGCAAAAATAGAATTGTTTTAAATATGAAAAGAGATGTGTGAAGAAAGGAGAGAATTTGGAAAAAATTGCACGAAGGTTGTTTGACTCGAAATGGAATTAATACAAGGATGATTTGAGGTTTTCAGAAACAGGCTTCGGCTTTGTTTACTAACTTGATTTTGGAAATAACTCCTCAAATGACTCCTAAGCTTGGCTCAAAGTGTTTTATGTAAAGCAGAAGTCAAGACTGGCGCACAAGATACTCTTTTTTAAGTGATGGACGAGACTTGATCCACCAGCTTTATTGAGACATTTTCTCAAAAATCAACTTTTCAAGATTTAAAAATAATACTTACGGCACATCTTTGCGATAACAAAAATTCAATAATCCGCCATATTCTCCAAATTTAACGCTCAATTAATGCTCGCTAATTGTTTAAATAAGCTCATATAATATCAAATTGGCGCTTTAAGCTTCATCTTCATTGTTGATATTTGCTGAAGAAAAAAGTGAATTTAATGCGAGTCAGCGGTGAATGAAATGCTTAGCCAAAGCCTTGGCGCCTCCTACCGCAGTCTCCTCCCCTGCGTTACTTTCCACTTGTCGGAGTAAGTCAACGCTTCGAGTGCCATAAGCTCATCACGTTTTGACTACTCGCGCACATTAACTATGAAAAAGTGAATTTTTTCCTCCAAATTTCGAGGATGCTCTTAAGCAGCAAGTTAAATATTATTTTTATAAAACTTTATTTACTTCTATAAAAACTTATTTTTTTCGACACACACTCATTCCATTGCTCTCACTCCACTGCTTTCGCTTGGTTTATTCTCGCTCGTTTGCATAGACATACGCCGCGTCCGCCGCCCAGTTGAGTGAGCGCTGTTATGATGAGATTTTCTACTTCAACCGTGAAGGAAGCGAACTTTTATCCGGTTCGGAGTATTTTTGTGGCCGCGGCAGCATGGCGAGGAGAAGCTTTCTCAACCGTGCTGTGATTTCATATATTTCCACGCGTTCTCCGCGCGGGCAAGGTGGTTACGATGTGAAAGGTGTCACAAATGTGGGAGTACAGAGCGCTGCTAAGCCAGCAACAGCAACAACAGGAGTTGGTGTTTTAAATAGCACAACAACAACTTTGAATTTGATCAATTCATCGAATGTACAAAAAAATCACAGCAAAAAGAAGCAGAAAAACAAAAACAAAAAACCAAATGGCACTAATGTCATTGGGAATCATCATTTAACCACAACTCCACGCCCATCAGCGTCGACTGAGATTAACAACGCATTCGCCTATTTGGCGACCCTGCTCTCCAACAGCATAGAGACGAGCGTTTTCATAGCGCCAACCACCCAAAAGACGCATAAAAATAAGAAACGCAAGAATCAACGCCGCAAGGGAACCAAGCCAACGCAGCGAGTGCCAACAACAGCAGCCGACACAGACACAGATCTTTTGTCCTTCTCTCCGCATCCACTGCACACACTCAACGGTCGGAACGGCTCTAATCCCTTGCTGGACGCCACTTCAACGGAGAAAATATCAGAAGACTTCTTGAATGAGTATCAGTTGGCGACACCGGCATCCGAGTCTTTGTCTCAACCTGATTACCGCATTCTATCAAACCAGCCAAATTATAATGGTTATCCGGGTGGTGTGGGGAAGGGTCGTTTTTCATGCCTTGTCGAGGCGGTTGAGTCACAATGCGACTGCGGTTGGAGCACACATTCGCTGAAGGTCGTCGGCGCATCGGGTGTGGCGGGCCTCAACGAGTACTCCTCCATGGCCGGTGTATTAACGGTGAATTATGGCAAGATCTTTTGTGGTGCGGTCATAAGTGAGTATTTGTTTTCTCCGTGTTGACGTTATGATTAATAACTTTTATAAAATGGGAATCCTACTGCAATTCCAGTTCATCATCGGTTTTTGTTGTCCGCTGCCCATTGCTTCTTATCTGCTGCGACAAATCGATCGGAGCTGATACAGGTGGTTGTCGGCGAACACGATCTCTCAACTGGTAAACTAAAATATTTTAAATTTCAATGAATCACTGCCAATCGCGCTTCAACTTCTTGTCCTGTCTTTCAGTGCTCGAATCGGTCTACACTCGTTACTACAAAATCGACACGATCCTACGGCATGAACACTTCCGCGCCACAGCCAATCAGGTGCGCAATGATATTGCACTGCTGCGCACCAGCCAAACGATCGAGTGGAACCGCGGTGTCGCGCCTGCGTGTCTGCCCTTTCGCTCCATCACCGGCACAGATGGTGGTCGGAAGCCACCGATAGCGGGGCAACGTGTGGAGACTGCAGGTTGGGGCAGCATTTCATTTGGCGGTCCGCAATCCTCGCTGCTGCTCACAGCACGTCTGGATGTCATTAGTGCCGAGGATTGTCGCAGATCATTGGGGGCTCTTCCGCCGGCCACTTTCTGCACCTACACACCGGGAAGGGATACTTGTCAGTATGACTCAGGTGGTGGACTGTATCTGCGGGAAGGTGGACGCCTCTTTGTGGTGGGCATTGTGAGTTATGGTTACGGTTGCGCAGCGCGACAGCCATCGGTGAACACAAAAGTGGCCTCTTATATACGTTGGATCAAGGATAATACCGCGCCGTTGACATATTGCATCAAATAGGTGGCAATCTCGGAAACTATAGGTTCATATATTATATTTATTAATCGAAATGATCTATTATGCCATGATTAATTGAAAATAAAGTTATTTATATACTGAAGATTTCATTCAAATTTGAGAAGTTTTCGCGAAACATTAGCGCTCCTAAAAGTATACTTCGAATGTTTGTTCTTTTAAAAACGTAATATACTTTAAGGATCATATTGATTCTCGTCCAATTTTCTATTATTATTAATAAATAAAATAATTAATCAAAAATCTTTAATGAATAGAAAACACAAAACTCCTTCGAAGTTAAGTACATTGCTCTCGAGTATCTCCGCATAAGAGCTACTCAATTGCGGTAGGTGTAATTTTTAACACTTACGCCTGAATGCAAATCAATCGGAGGCATTTAACGCTTCAAAACGTTTGACAAATAAAAATACTCTCTTGCCTCTTCATCTCTCACAGCCGCCAACCGCTCAATACCAGCTGCTTGCACTCAGTTGCTCATTTGAACGGAAGTGTTGTTGCTAATTAGCGCCTGCAAGTATGCAATGCGACTTGCTGAATGTATATATTGAAGTGGTGGGCTGGTACAGGATACCGCGGCTGTCAGCGGTGAGCCCGACAGTTTTCCAATTAAATATTTTATTACGAAACAACCACACACACACTACTGCAACGGCGCACTGTGGGGATACGCATTGAGTTCAGGCGCCTGGGGTGCTTTGCCACCAATTCCGATATGTCAATATCGAAACAATTTTTTTTGCAATGCTAGATTTGTGACGCTTTGCGCCTCTTCTTCGGTATGCGCATTTGATATTTCGCTTTGTCGATTTCTTTTCAAACACCGTTAAATAATTGAAATGCTAACGCATAACATATGAAGCATGCTTTTAGGCTTAGTGAGTGAAGAATGCATTCGAATGTGTTTTCGGTGAGTGTGTGTGTAAGATGTCGAGTTGTGAGTGAAGAGTGCGAGTAGCGAATTGAACTTGTGTAACCAGAGACTGCTTAAATGCGCTCATGTTTGAGCTTTTTAATACAAAATAAGATTCGTATTTATTTAAAATAGAAATTCATATATCAGAGGGAGAATTTAGGGATTGCTAGAGCATAGATGTCTTACGATAAGTGTCCAAGCTTAGCCTCAGTTATCTGTGGTCAGTTATTGTGACTGTTTTTTTTCGTAAAAAGCGCACTTTTAGGCGCTTATGGAGGTATTTAGGGAAACATGTGTTTAGCAGGCCTCCAACCGATTTCGGAATAAAAGGATTTCTTTCTCGTTTTAACCACTAGTGCTCGACCTCTGAAGTGGTTTGGTTGGTTTGCATCGCCAGCAAAAAACGAAGAACTAAACGGAGCCGGAGTATGGGAAAGCAGCTTTACCAATCATCCATGAACCACTTTGGCCAATATCCGCGCCGTTTTCGAGCGATCTTTTGATTAGAAAAACGTTCCCAAGGCGTTTTGGTGGCGTGGCGGCATGGAATATTGAGCACTAATTGCAAAACAACCGCGCTTCAAGTGCACACCAACGCCAACAACAACAAAAGCAAACATGAATGAATGAGTCTGCAGCGCATTGCAATTTCCAATTATTAAGGAAGGCGAAAAACGAGGCGCTCAAACAGCGCCTAAATGCATGCAACAAAATTGTGCATTGCCTTTGTGTGCATTGACAGGGTTGCATTAAGGCAGCCCACTGCAGCAGCCAGTTCGATGGTACCGGGAAATGCGCAGCCAAGTGGCGTGCGGTCTGAGTGCGCTTAGTTGCGCTTTCTAAGCATTAATTTGGCGTTTTAGTTGTGCTTTTGTTGGTGGGATTTAGTGTTTGTGTTGCACATACGCCATACTCATGCATATCCGCCTAAATATATGCTTTCAATAGTGGCGCATTTTTATTTCGCTCATTTCTTCGTTAGACGCGCTGAGCAGCGCGCTCGGCGGGTATTTGCTTTGCTAATTCTTTTTCATTCTAATTTTCGTTAGAAAATTCGCAGTCGCTTTTTGTACGCCTTTTTTACGTGTAAAGGATTTTTATATACCGCTTTTGCGCCTAAATGCATGCAAAGTATGCCAACTAACGCTTGCCTATTCATTAGCGTTGCCACAGTGCAACACAAAACCAATTTAGTATGCCACACAACACACATACACTAGCACTCACATATGTATATGGCAAAATGCATCCTAGCGCGTGCATGTGTGTGTGTGTGTGCGTGGCATGCAATGTGATTGCGAAAAACGACGAATGCGAAATTATCGTAAAAATACTAAGTGCAGTTCAACACTAGCTCGCACATGACTAAGTAAAGAGCGCGCCAGCACATTGATGCCGATGAGCTTTGGCGTAGGCGCAGAAATTAGAAACGAAATTGGATTGGTGGCTTGCTGTGGCGCTCGTCGTTGGCTCCGCTGATTGGTGAAGTGGGGCATGAGGGAGATGCTCACTGCATGCATTTTGGCGTTGAACGTCCAAATCGTTGGTTACATGAAACTTTGCTGTCAAACGAGCTTACCATGCACCCATACGGCTCAGCCACAGATAGTTAATGAAAAAAAGTAGAATATTGTCTCTACCTCAAATTGCTTTCAAAAAAAGGAGCTAAGAAATTTGAGCTTATTCTCTAAAAGTCTTTAAATATGCTTTAAACGCCTCGGGAAACAGTCATTGAAATTTCCGTGATTCAAATTTATTCTAATATTTTTATACCGGTGGTCCTCAAGGCTACTACTTTTGAGACTTGCTTCTAAGAAGCTTCTTTTTCAATAGTTTCGTTAAACTTTTAAGCTGTGAGGGCTTTGCGTGATGATTTTATCCCAAGTATGGCTTTAATTATCATATAATCGATCATTTCCAATGATCCAAAAAAATAAGAAACAATCCAATGGAAGCCTCTACGAGATGACCGCTTTCTGCGAGCGATAACCACAACCTCAAATTGAGTACGAATATGAAGCTCGAAGATTGAACTTGAGCTGAAAGCATTCGAGTATTATTTCCAAGAGAACGATAGAGGTGACTTCTATGATCTGAGCTTTGAATTCCTAGGTCTGTTGGACAATATTGAAGTTCCTGAAGGTTAAATTCTCGTACCGTATCGAAACTTTCCTGAAAAATGTCCCCTCATCGGCTGCAGTGTGGGTCTTTTGGTGTATCTTTTGTCACTAAAAATTGTAGTTCCTATAGATAAGTTGTTTTTTGGGATTCATATTACGCAGTTTCTCACTTCATATTTGTCTTATAAGGGCTTAAATTCTCTATCTGCTCTCGTTCGCAATCTCATTAGTATTTTTTTCTTAAAACTAATTGAATTTGGTAGAAGTATATAAAATATTTTAATATAAGCACTCTAAACGCTATGGTGTAGTCTCAATCCAAAGACACTATGTTTCATATGTCCTTTGCCACACTTAATTAGGCACTCGCCAATTAACCCTTCAATGACAACATAATTAACCCTTGACAACAACTTCCTGCGACATCAAAGATTAAAAACGCAAAACAACAACTAATTGCCACTTAAACTCCAACGGCGAGGCGAAGCGAAAGCCATTTCAGGACATAACCACTTTTACTTTAGCTTGAATGAACGTGAACATGAACGTGAACTTGAAAACGCACGCCAAATAATTATGCAACAATTAAGGAGCAAATTTATGCGGAAAATATAGTAATTATGGCAAATGACAATGAAAAAATGCGAAAAATCATAGAAAAGTAAAGCAAAATCTAGAGAGCACTTGCGCTAATTTGCGCGCGGGACATCAAAGCGTATACGTAACATGGATGTGAGAGCCTGTGTGTGTGTGGAAATTTGTGATTGCAGTGCTTTGGTTCTCGTGTTGCAAACGAATAGAAATGAAAAAGTGCAGTTTAATTGCGACTGAAGTAGGAACTATGCAACAACTAAATGAGAGAAAAAGCTCTAAATAACAACAACATGCAAACATAACAAATGTAATAAAAATTATATAAAAACACGGAGAAATTATTTGAGGACCCCAGAAGCAAGCGCGTAGACTAACCGTTAGCATATTTATGCAACAACAAAAGCAAAAACAACAACACATAAGCACTGCTACTAATGAAGAAGACATGCAGTCGGCATGGACTATGTCTAACAATTGCATAGTGAAAATGCCAAAAATTAACTTAGCAATGAGCAATGGCTGCCTCTGCCGCACTTAATGCTCGTTAAAAAAATGTTGTAGTTGTGATTGTTTGCCCGTTAATTGCATAGAAGCACTAAAGGATAAACAGACAAGCTCCGGCAAGGACACGCCGAAAAAAATGCAAGACCGCTGTGGCAAGCTGGCGAGGGAGGGAGTGTGGTAGAGTCGAGTGACCAAACGCCGATGCATGCTCTAGTATTTATTTTTGTTGTACTAATTTTTTTTTATTATTTTTGTGCGCTTTTATTTAATAATAACGAAAAAATGCAAATATAAATAAAGTGAATTTGCAGAGCGCTCGCGAAACGGGGTCAGCGGCGGGGCCAGAGCGCCAACACTGACGACTGAGGCATTGAAGTGGGCACGGCTGACTGCTGCATGACGGCGAGCGGTGGGTGGCGCGAGTGTTGCTGCTGATGGTGTGGTGTGCCACTTCAGCTTTGCTGCCACTCGGCGCGGTGCAGGGTGGCAGCACCAAAGAACTCTCGGCACTGGGTAGCCCACTTGAATTAACCCTTTTTTGTTGTAATTTGCCTTCTGTATTCTGCCGTTTGCATTCTGCTTTTTGCTCTTGCGTCGTTTCGCTTCTTTGTTCTTACTTTTCGCATTACCACTTTGTTATTGTTGTTTTTATTTCATTATTATTGTTGTTGCTATTGCAGGGATTGCGGGTGTCACGTGGTGTGTATGTGTGTGTTGCCGTTTCTTAGCGTTTTTTCTATGCCACACTTTTTTTTCTTTCGGCCACTTTGGCGTGAAGTGACTTTGTTGCAACATTGTTCGTTGTGTGTATCCTTTAAATACAACTTTGCTTTGTTGTTTGTTTGCTGGCAAAATCTGGACTGATGCGGATGTTGCAACTGCCGAGCTGCATTGAGGAAGTGACGCTTGGATGTTTGCTGCGGGCTGGCGAGCGTCAGTCGGGCAGTCAAGTGTCCTTTTTATTATATATTTTTATATTATTGCACTTAGATGTTGTTACTTGTTCGCTTTTGTTATGCCCCAATACGGCGATACAAATGAACTTAAGCGCTTTGTGTGTCATCGTAAGGGCAGGCGCTCTTTGGTGGGGCCAAGCCGGAAGAACGTTGACAATAACAATTATGAAGAATTACTTAAGTGCACTCGACCACATTTGTTCATAATAATAACAAGTGGAAGCGACTCAAAACTGCATTACAATCGAGCGGCTAGCAAAGGGTGCTGCAAGGAAAGCTAGGAGCTGTAAGGACAGTATAGGGAGTGCGGAAAAGCAGAAGAGAATTATAGGGTGATTTTTTAAGAGCTTGATAACTTTTTTAAAAAAAAAAACGCATAAAATTTGCAAAATCTCATCGGTTCTTTATTTGAAACGTTAGATTGGTTCATGACATTTACTTTTTGAAGATAATTTCATTTAAATGTTGACCGCGGCTGCGTCTTAGGTGGTCCATTCGGAAAGTCCAATTTTGGGCAACTTTTTCGAGCATTTCGGCCGGAATAGCCCGAATTTCTTCGGAAATGTTGTCTTCCAAAGCTGGAATAGTTGCTGGCTTATTTCTGTAGACTTTAGACTTGACGTAGCCCCACAAAAAATAGTCTAAAGGCGTTAAATCGCATGATCTTGGTGGCCAACTTACGGGTCCATTTCTTGAGATGAATTGTTCTCCGAAGTTTTCCCTCAAAATGGCCATAGAATCGCGAGCTGTGTGGCATGTAGCGCCATCTTGTTGAAACCACATGTCAACCAAGTTCAGTTCTTCCATTTTTGGCAACAAAAAGTTTGTTAGCATCGAACGATAGCGATCGCCATTCACCGTAACGTTGCGTCCAACAGCATCTTTGAAAAAATACGGTCCAATGATTCCACCAGCGTACAAACCACACCAAACAGTGCATTTTTCGGGATGCATGGGCAGTTCTTGAACGGCTTCTGGTTGCTCTTCACCCCAAATGCGGCAATTTTGCTTATTTACGTAGCCATTCAACCAGAAATGAGCCTCATCGCTGAACAAAATTTGTCGATAAAAAAGCGGATTTCACATTTCGAACCGAACACTGATTTTGGTAATAAAATTCAATGATTTGCAAGCGTTGCTCGTTAGTAAGTCTATTCATGATGAAATGTCAAAGCATACTGAGCATCTTTCTCTTTGACACCATGTCTGAAATCCCACGTGATCTGTCAAATACTAATGCATGAAAATCCTAACCTCAAAAAAATCACCCGTTAGTAATCAGAGGACAGGAAAAATAGATAGAAGAAAAATACTCAATGTGTTTAACATTTTAGTGGTTATGTAACGGGTTCAACAATAAATAGAATTTCTTTAATGAAATTTATAATTCTCAAACGGTTAAACAAAATGCAAAGAAATATTAGACAAGTGTCTGAAATGAGTCTTTTTCTGTATAATCTCATGCATTTTATTTCCGGTGACTAGGTCGGATTTCGTAAAAACAATATAATCCAATGGAGAGCTTATGCTGAAGTTCAGTAAGGACGTGTTTATCTATGGTTCTCATAATGAGGATGAGGATTTATTGCTGTCGATTTGACAGTCCTTGGTCGAATAATTCGGGTCCGTTCCGGTTATATAGAACCAACTGTCGTGGGAATGGTACCCATGCTTAAGGCCGATTGACTCCACTCGAAAACTATGCAGTTGGAGTTTTTAATTCAAGAAATCGTTTGTCCCTAACCTCTATTTAACTTTGAAAGCATGCTTATTTAATTCATTTTTGAAGACCTATGGGGCTTTTAATCTACGCGTCTTGGCTTCTTAATGTTCTTTTTAACTAAAAAATTGAGTAAATATTATGTATCTACATACATAATCTCATTCTTTAATCATTCACATTAAATTTGCAGTCAGAGGCGAAAGGCCTAAAACTGCTCAGCAAGTAGTGAATATTAGTGTTGTTTTTGGAAAGTCAGTGCTTTAATTGTGATTTCCCATAAACTATAAAACAATTGTGTTTGAAATGTGGAGTAGCGGGTGTGGTGGCCAGCAAGAAGAAGGCCATTTTAATTTAAATGCAAATTAAGTCTTTTGTCATCGTAATCAGCAACAAGAACAATTGCAGCAAGGAGTCTCGGAAAGCGAATAACTATTACATGAAGATATGAAAGACATTCACTTACACATACATACTTACATAACTAAATGCATAAATTTAGTAAAATTCTGCAATTTCTTACATAACTTGACAGAAGTGTACATATTTATGAGAGTCAGTACATTTCAGCACAACAACGGTAATTTCTAATCATGACTACAAGTGATATGACGAATGACAGCTTAATTACACTTGGCAGAAGACATTCTTCAGAGCGAGCAACAACTGGGTCAGACGTTCGGAAAACGAGACTCAATCGTGGATTGAAACTCGATAGATCCATATTATTTATGAGCTGATAATGTCTGATTTATATTGTATTTTTATTATTTATGAAGTCGACTTCAGAACATTTTCTCCTTTATTTCTCTTTCATTCTACAACTATATTTTATAATCGCATCCATGAACCTAAGGCACACACACGCCTCCAGCATTTTGTAAATAGTTCCAGATCCAGCGGAGATACGAAGTGAGCCGCGTGTTCACACCCACCGCATAGCGCGCACCACACGTGCCACCATAGCTGATTACGCCGAGCGCATACATGCGCGTCGGTTGTGAGAGTTGTTGCTGCTGTCGAAGTATGACCGGGCCGCCAGAGTCAAATTGGCACGAGTCCTGCCCTAAACCGCGATAATCGTGCGTACAAATGTGTGCCGCGGTGATGGTCGTATTGAACTGGGTCTCACAGGCGCTGTTCTCGACAGTCATCAGCTCGACTTTCTGCAGCGTGTTAGACTTGGGACCGGCGAATGAAGTTGTGCCCCAGCCGGTGACATCTACTGTGCGGTAGGTGAATAAATCCGAGCTGAAATTAAGGGATATTCGTTAGTTTAAGTGGAATATCAGGCGATACAGTATAGCAACACACGATTGTAGTAATGGCAGGCAGATCGGTCCAACACCACGTGACCATTCGATGCGTGCTATGGTGATCAGTAAAGCCAAATCGTTAACGACACTGTTAGCCGTCGAGGCATAATTGGGATGTATGACAACTTGCTGGAAGCGATGTTGTACGGCGAAAATGGATTCGGTAGCTAAATATGGAGCGATGGGAATGAAGAAAGTTAGAATTATATATACGACATTTAAATAGCAAAAGTTATTCGTATGCCTCTCCCGCTCTCTAATTCTTTAAAATCCATGATTTTCACTGATATACTCTACTCACTGCTGCTTAGGTCGTGATCTCCCACATAGGCGATGATTCTCCGCGGATCGGGTTGTACACTTATACAGTGCGCCGCCGTCATAATATGGCGATTACTCACTGAAAATTAAGATGCTTAGTGTTTAATTCTTGCAAGCACATTTCAATGTCTCACACACCTATACTGCCACCGCAGAAGATCTGCTGCGAAGAGCCGATGTCTCGTAGAGCCACCATCGAAGGATACTCGTGCTTGGTCGCTTCTTGTCCATTTGTGATGCGCGTCTGTGTGGTCCAGCCACAGTTGCAGGGCTGTCGCCGTGCATATGCCTGACAGAAGAAGCGACCCTGCTGGTTGGTGCTCAGTGAGGATGAGTAATAACCCACGGTCATGGGACGAAAATACGAATTGCGCACTATATTCGAATTGGTGCAGAAGGTCTCGCCCTCACGGAAATCCAAATCGCCATCACGGGAGATGTAGAAGTACTCCGTGCCGCATGTGTTTGGATACTACGTGTTGAATAAGGTTGAAATTATTTAATTTAAATCGAGAAGTGAGAGAATGTAGAGCACACTTACCACTTCGAAGATACAGTTCAGCACCACCACATGCGAATAGGGCGCAATTATACGAAATCGGCAATTTGTACCCGGTCTGTAGGCGCTTGGATAATTCGGGGATGTGATATTGAACACCTGCTGATTGGAAGGCAGATAATAGTCCTGTGTAATGCAACTCATTTGTGTTTTGACTGTAGTAAATTGAGCCAACAGATAAAGCACTATCAGCATAAAGTGTCGCAAATTAGCTCGAGATCCTCGAGAAAAGCGCAGCGAGACCATTTCAAGACTTATTGTACGCGACGACTGTACCGTAAGTATTAATGTCTCTTCGCTGTAGAAAGCGTTTCCCCACAAAATTTGCAAATACCCCAATTTCGCGGCTTATCTTCTGGTTCGAATATCCCCTGCCTCTTCTTAAAAAATTAAGCCTCATAGGCCTTAAGCAAATAATCACTTGCACTTCTTGTTTATACATATGTAGACTATATATATTTATTTACACGATAAATCAAATAACAACGAATAAACGTGGAAATATGGATATTACAACAACATTAACCCAGTGGTCTTACGCAGGTCGTGTAACCAGTCACTTGCCGAATCCAGTTCGTAAAGTAGGTGATGCGCGTATTCACGCCGGTGCCATACGGCTGACCGCAGGCCTGGCCAAAACTAATGCAGCCAACGAAAAACATGCGTGATAGGCGGAGGACCACCGGACCGCCCGAGTCGTACTGACAAGCATCGCGCCCTTGGCCGGAGTAGTCGGTGGTGCAGATTTGAGAGGGATAAATTGTTACATCATACCTTTCCTGACACACAGAGTTCTCCACCACCATAAGATTAGCCTTCATTAGCGAATTTGAGGTCGGACCGGCAAAGCTTTGGGTGCCCCAACCGACAACGTCCACGGTTTTGTAGGAAAAGCTCGAGGAACTGTAATAAAAAACATGTAATGGAATATTTTTAAGTTGGTATGATTGTAGTGGTGGGATCATCCTTACCCGGCTGGTGGAAGACAGATCGGTCCAACGCCGCGTTCCCATTCTATCGATATTTTGGTTACAAATACACTGATGTCATTGACGGGCGGATCGGTGGTGTAGCCTTCATGTATAATGATTCTTTCAATACCATAAGATGCCGAATAACGAGACGTGCCCACTAGGGGAATACACATTAACAAAAGAAAGGTGAAACAGAGACTCGATAAAATGCGCTGGAAATAAGGAACAGTTTACCTTCCGATATGTCTGTGAAGCCAACGTGCGCTAATACTAGAGAAGCATTACGTTGTATATCAGCACAGTGAGCGGCGGTGACTATGTGTTTATGCGAGACTACAAAGAAAGATGATTAAACAATAAACAGCCAAGACACATTATAGACTCGATCACACTCACCAATGGTGGCGCCACAGTAGATGAGCATGTCGGACAATCCCAGGTTCTGCAGTCCAACCATAAATGGGAACTCATTGGTGCCGGCTTTCTGGCCATTGGCGATTTTCGTGGACATCGACCAACCGCATTCGCATTGCTGCGGTCGCACCGTTAACGAACAAAGGAATCGGCCCGTGGATCCATAGGAGGCATATGCCAAAGTTAGCTTACGAAACATTGAAACGCGCGAAAATGTGCCCTCACCACAGAATTGTTCCGAATCGCGTAATTGGGGATCGCCTTCGGTGCTCACATAGAAATACTCAGTTGTGCATTGACCGCCGCTCTAAATGTATTAAAGACGAATGAGAACAGCATCTAGATTTGGTAATTAAACGCGTGTTTCTTACACTTGGCAAATCAATAGAACAATTGGCCTCGATGGTAGTGTCCACTGGTGCAATAATCTGATAGCGACAGGAAGTCCATGGCGGATATGTGTTGGGGTAAAACGGAGATTGTATATACGTTATACCGGGGTTTATGGTGAATGTGTTGTCGCAGCCCTCAAAGAGTGCCAAGACACACTGGTTGCCATTGAGTAGTAGAAGCAGTAGCAAGATATTGCAGATCGGTGCTGAAATAGTGACAAATGTATTTTATTTTAACTTAAAATGCCAGAGTATAATTGAACTTGGACAAAAACATGTTTTTGAGTTCAGTAAACTATTTGCTTTTCGTGTTTACTGATACACGCCGACTTTTAAATATAAATATGGTACACACACTTGAAATACAAGTAGTCTTTGAGCTCACTACATGTGAGTACACTGTCAAGCTGGTAAAATATCAACAGAACACCATAGACGATGCTAAACGAAAAATAAAAAAAACTGAAAGAGGTGAAGAGTAAAGTATAGATGAATTTTTATAGAACACGTGGAGTCGGAAATGTATGCTTAAACCATTATCAAAGGCAAAATTGGATAGATAACAATTGTTTTGATTGTTAATAACCTCTTGTTGGTTCTTCGCATCGAGAATATGTTATCAAAGATTCACGAAACGGGTAGCAGCTTGCATGTTCTTTATTTTGATCCTAGAACAATATATATTTTGTCCTTTGTGGGAGAACAGACGATAAAAGCGAATACTTCGAAGCCCTCGTTATGGTGTTGGATCGCCCTCTATCCTAAGATGTTAGGATCGGTTTCTAAGACTTTATTCACACAAAGTCTGCCTTTATAGCACTCTTAATTTCTTTTCACTATATTTTGATATTTCACTTTAGGGCTCAGATACTTTATTGATTATTGTTTTGAAGCAAAGCGTAAACACTGATCTCTTCCACACTATATTTTTCACTTACTTCGTTTATGCGACATTTTGTTCATTACCGTACCGCCGATATGATACAATTCCGACTGATCGCCTTTAATGAACGTCTAACTAACCGTAGCTCACACTGTTTTTAGATAGGTACTTCACTAAATCGCTAACTTTTACTAAGAATTGCACACACACACACACACTTATGTTCGTGTTTTTCACTTGCGACAGATTCGTCTGATAACGGCAACGCAGATAATTTGCAGATAATATAAGAGACAACGAGACAACATTAAATATTATGCAAATAGCGAGCGTATTGAGTTAAGCGCGTGAATGAAACACTTGTTTTGGTAAAAAGTCAACAAAACGGTTTGAGGAATTATAACTTTGTTGCCGCCGTTACGCGATACAGTGAGCGCTGTATGCCAATATAAATTATTTACAGTTTTTTTGTATTGTTTTATTCTTGTACTAGTTCGAAAGAGTTGCTGTTCAAAATACGAGGCTTGTTTGAGGGCGCGCAACTTGGTGGTCTGATTAACGGTCTTTCTTATTATGTTATCGGCGCTGCTTCCGCAACTTTCCGAGCCCACTCGCGGAACTGTCAACAAGTGTCAGTGTCAGTGTCGTGGAAAAGCAACGGCGCGAACTATATGCGTTGAGTTCTCGAGGTCACGCTTTCGACTGATAAATGCGGTTGGTGGGCCTTTAGGCAATCTGCTTAAACGGTCCGCGTTCGTTTGCTTTTAAATAGTCAGACACGAAGGCGAAATTCTAATTTAAATGACAATATATTTTCCGCAACCACCCGCGCAGGCTCTGTTGGTTTGTACTAATTTTCGTATTAAATTTTATGCATTTTCGTATGCGCTTAGTGACATTTTGCATTTGTACCATATTTTTATTGCTTTGTGTAATCAGTAATGTTAATTGTTGTTGCTGCAAGTCTGTTGTATGTTTGTATGTATGTCATTGTTTGTACAAATGGTTGGGTGGCACTTGGCCTAAACGCTTACCTTGTGTGGCAGAATGTACCGCTTGACAGCTGGAAATTCGTTGATAAAAAAGAAAATTATGCAATATATATGTGCGTCAGCTTGTTCGAAGCGTGTGTGCGGCATGCTTTTGAACTTGAACGACTGCAATGTGAAGGTACTGTCACACACATAAGCAATTCATGGTAATATTGCTGCAGATGTTTGGCAATAATATTTCGAAAGAAAATTGCGCTGAAGTGACAGGAACATAAATAATTGTCTGGCAATAAAAATATGGAAATTATTAGCGAAAATTAGATAATCTTTTAAGTTACGAGCCATTTTCCGCTATACTTTTAGCGCTTTCTTTGAATTATGTGCCGTTAATTACTTTTCCTAATTTATTTGTTATTGCAAAATTTTTTGCTGTCGAAGCTTTAAGCTCTTATCACTTAATTTGGCTTAAGCGGAAATTATAAATAATTGTTAATGACTTTTCAAATGAGAATACATTGGTGTTTTGCTTATAATTACTGATAGTACAAATATAGACTAAAATTTTCACTGCGGATGTGGGGAATTGAGTTAAATTTTTCAATCTGATGGAAGTTTTTTGGTCATTACAATCTTAAAAGTCTCCAACCAAAAGCATATAACATATACGAGTATATCCTGTCGTTTATCTATAGATGAAATACATAAGATCGAAGAATAGTTCTATAGAGACTTCTGGCTGGTAATTGGAATCTTATTCTGAGGCTTCGATATTAAATTGTTTGGAAAAAAGCTCTTCTCTCTCTGAGAACATCCTCTTTGCCTTTATTTGTGGCCATAAAGGTTAGGTCAAGGGGTAGATCTCTGCCTCTACAGAGAATCTCACTTAGACAACACAGACACCCAAATATTCCTTACGGATCGCCAAGACCCTTATGATTCGACGATGCGCTTGGATTGTGTTATAACGATCCTTAGTCGGCTAATGTCGATTCCAGTCAATTCACTGAGTTCGCCGAAGGAGTGCCTACTGTGGTGTTTTAATCTTACTCTGGCGAATGCTGGTTATTGAAAGCGGATGTCCTTGGATGATTTCTCTTCGGCTTCCTTTAAGCAACTTTGGAAATTAGCGTCTGGCTTGATCCCCAATCTCACTAATATCCAAAGAGTTTTCGTTTTTTCAAAGAACCGTTTTGGGTTCATCGCGTGCCAGAAAGACCTCGCTACTGCACAAGAGCTGGTTGTTGTCCACCGTTTGGCGAACTCACTTGAAGTGAGTATCTCTAGCGAAAGTTGACCACGGAATACCCACCCGCTTCCACTCCGACGTAAATGCTGCTACGGTACTGTCAGTTGCAAGCTGGTTCGCTTTGCAGTTTCCAGCGATTCCTCGGCGACCGGACACCTATGCAAGTCGAATTGCAAAGTAGTTCGAAGCCACTGATAAAGATGTTAGACGCTCCGCAGATTACTATGAGAGCCGCTTTTTGGACATGCTCCAGCTGGTTACATAGTGTGACCTTTTTGAGCGCCGTCAACCCGACGACAACTCCATAAAAAAATTTTGGCTTAACTATGGTGTCATAGAGCCAGAAAACCAGTGTTGGTAATTTTTCTAATATCTGCTCTCCTGCAGTAAAGCTACCGAAGCCTATAAAGCTAAGCAGCTATATATTATTAGAATCGAAGGAATAGATCCTTCACTATTCTAAAATGATCACATTAAGTGAGAATAAAGCAACTCTTGCTCTCTCCTCTCTCTTTTGCTGCTCAAAAATATATGCAGAGTACATTTAATACTGAAACGGCAGTTAATGGGTTAACAGCAGAACATTTGATATGTCTCATTCAGATTTATTTACGAATTCCGCTATATAATACAAACAAATATGTAAACAAACATTTTTTTTAACGCCTTACCTTATTTAAACAACAGAAAAAGATGAAAATAAAATAAAAACTCCATTATCTTAATTCCATGCTAAATTCGGCAGCTGTGTGTATAATTTGTTGTCATCATAAAATTTATCAAAATGTCAGCGGTTTAAATGTGACTAAAAAAACAAAAATTAATATAAAAAAAAGTAAAAATAAAATGAAAAAATGAGGGCAAACTTGGAGTTTAATCTGTAGTGCGTATGCACTTGATCTTTAAATAATCACTAAATCCATTCTTAACATTATCTTATCATCTCATATCAGAGGGGTTTTCGACAAATGTCGCGATCCAACATTCATCATACTCACTAACTGTTTAAGTAATAAATATATAACAATTGTAAAGATAAGGATTTTCCATGATTTTCACACATTTCACACATTTTTATTCGTCAAATTTCAAGATCACCACCGTCCCTAATCTAAAGCTTTAATTATTTGCAAATTCTAATTTAAAAGCCTCAATCTCAACAATGCCATTGATAGTAAAGAGAAAAGAGAAAACATCAAAGCAATTGCAGGAGATGGAAGCATAAAAAGGTATTAATCGCAAAATATGAAAAATTAGATTTTCAGTGATAAATTGTAGCTGTCAAGCGTTGGAAAATGAAATGCGAAGAGCGCACAAAAAACGCGCCGAAGCACACATAAAAAGCAGACGAAGCATGAAAAAGTGAAGCGGAGTTAGAAATGAAAACCATAAATACATAATAAAGGCAAAATGCAAAATGCAAAATGCGAAATGCAAAAACAATGCTGGAATGGCAAGCGAGGCCCTGATAAATGCGTTTGGAGGCGAAATTGCGCCGCCTAAAAGTAGGCAACTTTCCGTGTATGGTAAGCAATCACCACTAATACACACGCGCTGTGAGTTCGCTTCTATGTATGTGTGTGTATGCAATTACTGGCAAGTTTTTACAACCGCCCACCAGCGCCAGCCTCACCGCCGCAGCCGCAGCACTAATCACCATTTATGTAAACATTTTTTCTGCGCTTAAATTTTAGCGTTTTTTTTTCAAACTCTTGGCTGGATATGTGTGTGTGTGCCGCGTGATCGTGGTTTTTAGTAGAAATTTTTAATTACCCTCCACTGATGCTAGCGCCAATGGCAACAACAACAAGAACAATAAGCAGCAGCAACACCTACATTAGCCACAGAGGCAAAAGCTTCTAATACTAAGGCACAAGCGGGTGTCACAAGCGGTGCGGTTAGTGCTGGCAGGTGGTTGGGCGGCTGGTTTTAGTTGTTGCTGGTCACCACCGTTAGTCACAAACACACACACTCATTTCATGATTTTCTCGTTTTTGTTTTTACTTTGTGTGTGTTTATCATACAGCCAGAGTCGGCCTGTTTGGGGATGTGCTTTTGCGGTTACGCCACTCACACGCAACTCAACACACAACGTGCGCTCGCTGCTGCAATGCGCTGCATAATGTAGTAACTGTAAATGTACGAAGTGCGCGCGTGTGTGTGCCTGCCTGCCTTTCTGCCTTGTTGTTGGTGTGGTTGTTTGGCCGCACGCACACTACTGCTCCGCCAATCAGCTCAACGCACAAAAATTGTGGGCCGCAAGTGTTGTTGGCTGTGTGCCGAGGCCGACGCTGTGCTGCGCGCGGGCTGAGAGGGTCGCATTTGCTGTGCTCTCATTTGCTCTTGTCGGTGGGTATGAGTGTGATTTTGAGGTTTTTAGCTTTGCTCCTCTTTTATTTGCCTGTCTTTGTTGTTGCTGCCGCACGCACTTTGGCCGCCGGCCACGTTCGTGGGCTTCGGCTGAGGGTTGCAGGGTGTTGGCATTTTAACGCTGCTTATTTCTAGTCGTCCTCTTTTTTGGTTCGCATACTTATTTGCTTGAAATTGAGGCTGGAGGCTGACCACAGTTGAAATTAATGATTTGTAATTTAGTTTTTTATGGGTTCATCAAAAGCGTAAAACACAATTCACATTTTGCCGTAAATGCAATTTCATGCGGCACTATCGGTGGCTATGCATGTGGTGGAGTAGCTAGATTACCATGGAATTTTTTATGAATTAATTCCATTTTATTTGCTAAACTATATAGTATGTCACGACTGTAGATTATTTTTTCTCTAACATAAAATTTGAATTCAAGTCCCTAAGTATATGAAAATAGTGTAAACTAATAATATGTATAAAAGTCGATTCCAAAACAATATTTAAAAAAATCAAATTTAAGAAAAATCCTGAATTGACTTTAGTATGATATAGTCGGTAGCTTGTCGAATGCAACGTTCGATTTGACGAAGGAATATAAACCCTTCGGATAGGTACACTGTAAGTCCCTAGCTTAAGCAGCATATCAGTACCATAGGTCTGGTGATTCAATATGCTATGCAAATACAAGGTGTGTTCAAAAAATAACGGAAATTTTAATACATTCCCCTGAAGTACGGGCACAAATTCAGCTTTATACTTTGTATACTTTATCCAAAAAATGATCCTCCAGCCTCCGTATTATCTAGAGATGACTCCGTGTGCCTTTTTCCGGTTTCCAAAAATAAAGAGAACTTTATAGCGCCATCGTTTGAGACACATACGAGAAATCTCTGAAAAAGCCAAAGGCTATTCCAAGAATCGGGTTTGAGAAGTGTTCCGATGATCGGAAGAAGCGCCGGCATAAGTGCATAACATCGAATGGACAAAATTTTGAAGGCGACAACATTAATGTAGACGAATGAATAAATATTGCTCTCGAAAAACAAAAATTCCCGTTATTTTTTGAACACACCCTATATGTTCCGTATTGCACTTTTTAAGATATCTGTATACTCTTTCATTGGGAGTTTTTATTAATCATTTCATTTTAATGGAACCTGCATCTACCTAGTAGAACCAGCCCCTCTAATTATAGTTGCAGAATCCATACACTCTAATTGGCTCTTTGAAAACTCTTCCACTACAACTTAAATAAAATTGAATTTCTATGATTTTGGTAATTATCTCTGCCACAGTCAAAGATTACACACAGAACAGATTACATCCGAGCACATGCAGTGAGCAGAAAAACTTTAAAAGCAATTTAGAAAATAGAAAAGATGAACGCACAAAACGTACAAATTAAAAATGAATGCCAGGAGAAAATTGAAAAATAGTATAAAACGGTATGGACGAAGTGAAAAGCAATTTACGTTAAAAATAGACAGACAGACTTTAGGCATACAAATTGTCGCTGGCAACATGGGGCGGGACTGTAGCCCCCCAACCAAAGCATACTGCCAACAACAACTAACACTATTGTTTTACACGCCGCTGTACTTACTTGGCATACAGTTGCACGAATGCGCGCTCTTTCCAGCGCCGAGTGCGTTCTCACTTTGGCACATGCCAACTGCTGGCTCCCTGCCGCTCCCGACTGCAATGTGATTAACATAAACACACCCAAAATATATATAAACAGTTAGTGTGGCAAGCAGTACACCGCACCACACAGCCCTGGCGCGCAGCAACAAATTTCGGTTGCTTTTCGTTTAATGTTGCAGAGCAAAGCAAAAGTAGGAAGTTGCATTAGAGCGAGATGCCATTATCATTACTCATTTGGCCGCAAGCAAAAAATTTCGCAAAAAAATGAAAATTAACAAAAACAACAAGAACTATCTGTATAACAATGGAGCAATAGATGAATCAGTTTTGTAGCGCAACAGCACGCACACGGCAAAAGAAAATTAGAGAGGAATCATCTAAACCGCACACAGCAACGCTCACTCTAAGCACCTACTGCTGGACCAAATGCCTAACAGGCAGCCTGACTCCGAAAGAAAAATTAGAAAAAATCCATATATTTTTCTACACACACACACGCGCGTACTGGCCGTGTGGCAAACTCAACCCAATCAGATGCGTTGTGCGCGTTAATCAGCGCCGAGCAGGCAGGCTGCCACTGCTTGCGGATGAGCGCAAATGGGGAAATAGAAAATGTGAACTTTCTGCTTTTCTGCAAATTTTCAGCCAACAACCAACTAATGTGGTCAACACACAGCCGAACCAATGTAGCTGTGTACTCGCATGTAGGGCACATGTGTATCCCCAGCAGCAGGCAAATTGTTGTTGGAGTCTAGTTACAAGAACGCGCGGGCGCGCCTGTTTTCCACTGGGTGCCTACCAGCACCACCCAACAATAACAACAGTAAGCGCAGAGCACCCTGCAGGCCGACGCGCACACACACGAGTATACAAGCAGCGTCAAGCAAAGGCGCAGGCCGCGCTGGTACGCCAGCCCCCATCGCTGCACGGCCAGCCAACAACAACCAATCAAAAAATTTGTTTACGAATAGTAGCAAAAAAGAGAATGACAAGCGACGTAGCAGCGCTGAGAAAAATCGAAAAGTGTGGAAAAAATTCAGCGACGCCACTGACGCGGCAGCAACAGCAGTCAAAGCCGCCGCTCATGTTTGTTTTTTGCCTTTTCCGCTTTCCTGGCGGCATTCGCTCGCGTGTTGGCAGAAAAAACGAAATGAAAAAGCACGTGCTCGCTGCCTGGCATTATTGTTGCCAGTGTGCTGGTGCGGTGGGGCGGCTGGTATACAAACAGCAGCAGAGAAAACTCTTTGAGAGCGATAATGAGCGAGCGCTCAACAAGAGCATGGGCGTCGTTGCTAAAAATATGAGACACTGTTGTTGCTGCCCATAAGTTTCTGCGTTGCCATTTTTGTGTGGCGCTGAGGCCGTGTGCCTGTGCTCTCCGGCAGCAAGCGCAGCAGCAACTAACAGGTTGTGAGTGCTCGCTGTGTACTCTTTTGCCTTTTGTAGTTTGCGTGTATTTTTCTTCTCTCTGCAGTGGACCGCGCTGCTCGGGCTCCACGGCGCGTCGTACATTTTTATGCGTTTTTCGGTTGCTTGTCACATTGTACCTTTTGCCGTTTGACTTTCGTCAAGTACTTAGTGCTTTGCTGGCGCGGAAGGTCTCTGGTTTGCTGTGCGGTAATTCTGCCAGAGAATTGTAATGAGCATTTATTTAAAAAAAATTATGGGTGGAATTAAAAAAAAAATGTTTATAAAAATACATGAAATATTGTATATTGACAAATATTTAATAAAAAATTTTCTGGGTAAAGGTTTCTCTTCAATATTTTAGAGATCAGATCGGATATATGCTGTAATATCAGTAACAAAATAAAGCCATTTGAAGAATTCTGAATTTTGAGCATGAATTGTGTCTATTTTTTAACGTTAGTACGATTCTCAAGGGAATGCTAAGTCGGTTACTAAATGTAGAATAAATAATCATAAAACTTCTCTGGAGGGTTATACTTATTTTACATACACTAACAAACACAGGCAATTCGACGCATGATTAGGCGTCCAGGTCCGATCTATAAAGCTTGACCAGACGTTTTAAGTCTCAAATTATCTCTCCTTATAAGGACTTCTATTTTTAGGAAAGTGAGAATTGAGCAATACGGTACAAACGCCCAGTCTTCGTTTGAGACGGATATTTTCAACCACTTTCATTGAAGAAATCCCAAAAAATTGAACATATACTAGGTTAGAAAAACCCTTTACTTTCGTTCACATTCAGTTTTTGTAAATCATTTTGTTATTGTTGTTGCGAAGAGTGTGAGTTGACAGTCTCTGGTTTGATAGAAAACTGAGTCCGTTCCTATTGAGTAGATCTGATTGTCGTGGGAACGGTCTTTTATAATAGAGAGTCTCGATAGTTAGAGTCCGGAGGCGCTGAAGGAATGGTTATCCATTATGAAAATCACATTGCAGAACTTTTTTGACAACTTCATGGAACAATGCTGTCTTTTCGAACGGTGAAGCTGAGACGTTGGTTAAAAGTAGGTGAGTGTTGAAAAAGCACAAGTTGACAAGTCGTCAAAATTGTCATCCAACAACAAGAGGCATGATGATCTATTCCTAAATACTAGAAAAAAATGTTTGGATTGGATCTGGCTGGAAGTTGGAATAATAACTAAAAACTTTACGCATTCTTAATTGCTCAAATTCCGTTGTCTTAAACTTTGGGTCCTTAATTTTTTGCTACAACCAAAGCTGATTATTTTATTAATCGATTCGAAACTATGTTTTGTAAGACTATTAAGGTTTAAACGTGGGAATAAAAGCTTCAAGCCAGAAGAAGCCATAGAAGTTTTATTAATAATTTTGGTTGTTTATGATAACTGAATAATAATAATAATAATTTCAAAAATCTGTTGCCAACAGAAAAATTATTCATCAGTGCAAAGGACACGCACTAATAATTCAATTTATTTCAAAAAATCGAAATCAAATTAAACTCGATAATAAATTGAATTGTTGAATATTTTGTAATTATTGCAAATTTAGCACGAGAAATGACAGCCAAAATGAGCGGAAGTGCACAAGTTCAGTGCGTGCGTACATGTGTGGGTGTTGTGTCTCTAGGTGTTAGTGTCAGTGCGTGTGTTAATTAATTTGAAATTGCGGAAGTGAGGCTGCCAAACCAAATGCTCATACATATATGAGTTTACATTCGGTTAAGCTGCGAGTTGACAAGCCACAAAAATGTTTAATTTGCAAATAAAACAATTGCACAACTCAATTTGGAATTGCGTGCTCTTGCGCCGTGATTATTATACGACAAACAAATGCCGGTGATCACACTAACACATGTATATGTATATATACGAAACACGCATGTATGTATGTAGGTGCACTCCTATATGTAGGTGGGTTTGCCTTGCACTTTATTTGTTTTATTATACTCTCGCAACATGTTGCACAGAGTATTATAGTTTTGTTCACATAACGGTTGTTTGGGTCACCAAGAAATAAAAGAGTTAGACATAGGTTATATATATGTATATAAATGATCAGGATGACGAGTAGAGTTGAAATCCGGATGCCTGTCCGTCCGTCTGTCCGTGCAAGCGATAATTTGAGTAAAAATTAAAATATCTTAATGAAACTTGGAACACATAATCCTCGGCACCCTGAGGAGGTTGCTTTCGAAAATGAGCAAAATCGGTCCACTGCGACGCCACAAAATGGCGAAAACCGAAAACCTATACAGTGTCATAACTAAGCTATAAACAAAATTTGGAACATAGAATCGCATTTGGGAGGGGCACATTTAGATTTAATTTTTTTGGAAAAGTGGGCGTGACCCCGCCCCCAAATAGTTTGTTGTATATATCTTGCAAACCAATAAAGCTATATAAACCAAACTTTCTGCAGTCGTTTCTTTTAGCCGTTTCTTATACAGTCCAAAAATGAAAGAAATCGGATAATAACCACGCCCATGTCCCATACAAAGGTTAGGTTGAAAATTACTAAAAGTGCGTTAACTCGCTAACAAAAAACGTCAGAAACACAAAATTTCACAGAAATGATAGCAAAAGGAAGCTGCACTCAGATATTTTTACAAAATGGAAAATGGGCGTGGCATCGCCCACTTATGGGTCAAAAACCATATCTCAAGAACTACTCGACCGATTTCAATGAAATTCGGGTGGAATATGGGCGAAATCGGTTCACAATTACGTCTACTTCCCATATAACTCAATTGAATCCTTCTGATTCGTTCACTTTATAACACATACATATATACATTAGGAACAAATGAAGATAGCGAAATAAAACTTCACACAAATACTGTATTTGAGCTGTGACATCACTTGTGGAAAAATTGTCAAAATCGGACCATGACTTTTCAAGGCCCCTGACATCGAACATGAAGAACTCAGTGCCTAAGGGTAATTTTTGACCGAAAAGATCTCTCAGATATTTTAATGTAATTCATTCCCTCTGAATTTTTTCTTATAACAGTTTGTCTCTGTACCAAAAATGGTTAAAATCGGGTCTTAACTTCCCCCAGATCCCATATACCTAATTATAAGTAATATAAAATTAAGTGAGCGTATAGTCTTCGATATATTATATCTTGGTGGTGAAAACGAGTGAAATCGGTTTAGGAATTACCTCAGTCCCCATATACTATTTATGATGATTTTCGTTATTCTATAAAACTTTATGTCGAGTATATGGGTCGAATTGTGTTATCTTTATAAAGTTATATCAATAAATTTCGAGAGTACAAAATGTTCGGTTGCACCCGAACTTAGCCTTTCCTTACTTGTTCATTTTTATTGTTTTTGTTTTTTGTGCATCGTGTTGTTGCGGTTAATATTGCGTAACTGCGTGGTTACAATAACGTTTATCAAAAAAAATTTTATATATATATGTTTTGGAATATATCCTGTGTGGAATTGCTGAATTAGTAAAATATTATTTTGGTTCAGAATTTTATTTATTTTTCTATTATGAAACCTTTATTTTGCGAAAATTCTGTATAATTAATCATACTCATATCATAAATTGATTTAAATTAAAAATTAATTAAATTATGTTAATTATGTAAATTTATGAAGCAAAATAAATTTTTTTTAAATATAATTAAATTAAATTAAATTAATTAAATAAAAAATATATATTTTTATGGTACAGCTTGATATCCTTCCGATTACATAAATATCCTGCGTGTCCTTTCAGCATAAACAGCTAATATAACACTCCCAACTGCATTTGTATTGTGTTTCCGACACTGAACTCAGCATTCCACTTGATTATTTGTGCGTGCATTCCCATACATTCATACATATACACACATACATAGGTATCCTTGTAGGCGTTGAAGTATGTAGGTGTTGGAATTTGCAAATATGTTCACACCTAAAGTGCAACACAAGCCTCACACACTCACACAATCAGCAAACATTATTGTTGTCAACACACAACAACTATAACAGCATATCTGTTGCACGTGTAGGCCTGCAAACTGAATTGGATAATTGAAATGTTAAATAAGCCAATTAAAATGTATTTGAGCAAATATTTTGTGCGATAATGATTTTAGCGAAAATTAATTTTGCTGTCCAGCCTATTTATACATATGTATGAAAATGCTGAAATTATGTGCAACAGATGCCAGACTGATAAGATGTGCGTTAATGGCAAGTAATGTGTAATATGTAGCCTTCGACATAGCTTTCTACATAGGTATGTAGGTGTCAGCAGGAAGTTCATTGATAATTTGTGATTTATTGAATTATGGCCGAAATGCAGTTATTCATATTAAATTAAGTCACTTTTATGTTATTAACGCCATTCTGTGTCAAAACAGCTTTAATGAGCGCCATTTTGTAGGACAAAGTGTCGCCTAAAAGCCGTCTACAATAGCAGCGTTTAACTATTGTTCGCTTGTATCCATATTATTTAAGTGAAGTTTTATTACGAAAGTCAATTACAATTAATTACGTAATTCATGCGCCTGATTTGCGTGCCTGTGAAGTCAATGAGGACCAAAGGCAGTAGTATAATAACGATTAATGTTTTTGAGGAAGCATTGTTAACGGAAAGAGCTTTCTTATATTTATTGAAATAAAGTTCTAAAAATTACACTGAAGATAAAAGCTTTAACCCACATACTTTCCAGTTGAAATATTTTCCTTTCTCTCTTCCAATCTGGCCTATAAGTCCTTCCAAATCACTTTTTTATATCACCCTTTCTTAGTCTTTCCGACTTTCTTGTGGATAGCCAAGCCGCGATTAAGGCTATCCGTTGCGCCAATACAAAGTCTTAATGTGTCAGATCATGCAAAGAGGCAATTAATAGACTAGAGGGAGAAAACTCAGTTATTATTATCTGGGTACCCGGTCATATAGGTATAGAAGGAAACGAAAAGGCAAATGAGTTGGCTCGCTTAGGAGCAGCTGGGAACACATTTCCCTTAAACTGCCCCAGACCTTTCAGTTCTCTCAAGCGCTGCCTAATGCAATGGATGCTAGGGGAACATCCCAGGTCCTGGAACATGTGCAACACGAGTCGTACCACAAAGCTACTATGGGGTAGTGTTGACACTGGACAGACCAAAAAAACTTCTTACTTTAAGCAAAAGAGAATTAAGCTGTATCACAGGGGTCATCACGGGGCACCTACCTCTAGGAGGCCACCTGCAGAGACTTGGCATAGTAGAATCGGCGGAATGCAGAGCGTGCGCGGAAGATGATGAGACACTAGAGCATTATCTCTGCGAATGTCCGGCCTTCTGTCGGTTAAGAAGAGATACCTTCCAAGGCTCCCATTACTCTAATCTGAGAAAAATTGGGCTGCAGGGATGGAATAAACTCAGAAACTTCGTTAAATCGACCGAGTTGTACGGGTGACGCTTATCAGAGTACCTTCGCGGAGCACAATGGGCCTAATGCGGTCAGACTCTCTTCGCCTTTCTTTTCAACCAGCCAACCAACCAACCAAGTCTTTTCGATACACAATGTTAAAAATTGTATAATAGAATTTTTTTCTAACGAGTGACAAAAGAAAGCTCCACTCGGTTACAATTATATTTCAACCAGCCTCACTGAACTCAGAAAAATATCTTTTTGTTATTGTCAGTGGTCAATTTCCAACTCGCCTTTCTTCATAACCTCACTTTAGGACTCCTTCCACTTCAGCAGCACCGAAGTTATTTGTTCTTCCATTTCTTATTGTCCTTGCTTCGTTTGTTTCTTGTTGTCCATAAGCTTGGTTTCTCCACTGCCAGAGACAGACACTTCGCACGCACCTTACACGCATTTACCGTTAATGAAGTAATTACGTCAATTAGTTTAATTATGAATTAAAAGGCTTTCGTGCTATTTTACCACATTTTATTGACAACAACAACAACACCAAAAACAATATTAACCACATTTAGGCTAATATCAGTTCGAATTGTCCGAATTGTTTTCATTGTTAATGTCCCCACTATTGTCTTTGTGTACACATTTATTTGTGCTAATACACTTTATTGTTGTTGTTTTAATAACGCTTGAACTAAATAATGTAGTTAGTAGTGCTTGGAACAAATTACCGAAAGGTTAAACACGAGGCGACGGTGAGTTAAATTAAATACTATTATTTATTTATTTGTTTATAGTCTACTGCGGGAAGAGGGTTGCCAGATGGTGCGGGTAAAAAATAAAGGAAAATTGATAAAAATAAAACTTTATTGAAGATAAATTCTAGGCCTCACTTGGAATTAGTTTAGACTACAAATTGCTTAAAAAATTTCATAGCTGGTTAATGCGACTAAATCTGTAGTGATTTAGCATTAGACCAAATAGATTTTGACAGGTTTGTCGGACCGGGGACTTTGTAAGAGGCTACTTTTAGTAGTTATGAATTTGGAGTTTTTCTCAAGATCTTTCCTTGATAGAGAATTCTAAACTAAAAATAGAACGAATAATACTTGAATTAATTTTTCTTATCTATACTACCATTATAAAAAGGAAAGATTTGTATGTATGTTTGTAATGAATAAACTCAAAAACTACTGTGCCGATTTCAAAAATTACTTCGCCATTCGAAAAAATCACGTGACCTCGAATTGACATCACGTCGTCGGGGTGGGGTCATTGACTCACACAAATATGTAAACAAAAATATCACGTGATCTTGAAATGACCTCACGTGGTCAGGGTGGGGTCATTGACTCACACAAATATGTAAACAAAAATATCACGTGACCTTGATGTGACAGCACGTGATCTGGGCGGGTTCATTGACCTCACTCATAAGTGTAAACAAAAATATCACGTGATCTTGAAATGTCATCACGTGATCTGGGCGGTGTCATTGACCTCACTCAAAAATGTAAAAAAATATCACGTGATCTTGAAAAATCGGAAATGGGGCATCCGGAACCGGACATGGATAACGAAGTTACCGGAACCGGATATGGGGTAACGGGATATGAACGATGGAACTGGAGGTTGGGTAACCGGACATGGGTTCCCGGAATCGGAAATGGGGCATCTGAAAACGAATATGTGTAACGATATTTCCGGAACCGGAAATGTGGTGGCTGAATATTGTCACTGTCCGCATCCGTCATCCGGAAACGGAATGAGCCAACTGGAACCAGATATGGGACAACCGATGGAACCAGATATGGGAATGGTGTGCCGGAACACTCAAGAAAGTGTTTAGAAATATACAAGCTTGCTTCATAATCCGAGAGAAAGACATTGGACTCTTAAGACTAGAGATCGTAATCAAGTTTTAGCTCATTACAAATAAAATATAATTTCATGATCGAATTTTCTTCATTTTACTTTTTTAAATGAACCCACGCAAGAAACGGGAATTGCATACATATGTATGTATTATTTGGGGAATATGTATTATAACATTTGAAATGTTTGTTTAAACCCGTTCGAAGCTAGTTTTTATTTTATTTTCAGGTCTGCTAGGTTTTATATAAAACTAACGGTTCCAAAAGTCGAATATTATTTCCTCTATATCCTTACGGAACTTTCTGCCCTGAATGACAGTTGGCAACTCTGCCTCATTTGAATTAAGCTATAATTATTTGGTAAAAAAGACGACCTTTGAACGTCAACACGCTTAGATATAAATACCTAATAAAAGGCACCAACCAACGAACAATATATATTTACAGTGTAAGGGCTAACCTTTGTCAATTTGTATATGGCATTACTCGCGTGTGTTTGTCGTCGTGTGTTTTGGGTAATTTAGTACTATTTAGACGCAAATGTGCTTGTCTTTCATAATTTTCTCCGTTTTGTTGTTTCCTTACACATTTTTTTTCCTATTTATTTTCATATGTTTACTTAGGATGAGCCCAAAATGCACGCTTTGTCCTTGATAATTGTGGCCACACACACTTACAGATATTTGTTTTTGTATTAAAGGTCGTGTTTGTTTGTTTGCTTGTATGTTGCTTAATGGTGTTTAACGTGTCGACTAAATGAGATAATTTGTGGAGAAAAAAATGACAAAAATTTTGGGGAAATTATGTAATTACCGAGGGCTTATGGGCTTTGCTGTGCTGTTTGGGGAAGTAAACAAAGCAAGTGAAAGGTTGAGAAATAAAAAATAATATAAAATAAAATAAATAGTAATAAAAATAATAAAAAGTGGTTAAGTGAGGCGATTTATTTTTTATTTTTTGGAGACGTTGTGCAAGAAAATATTTATATGAAGAAATATATCAGTTAAAAGGGACAAATTAACAAAAAAATCACGCTGCAGCTGGATTTCTTTGCTTTAAGAATAGTACTCATTTATGTCTTTAGCAGATCCTCTAGACTCATTCGAGTACCTTCAACCTAACCTATAAAGCCCGTTTACTCTAATATGAATTCTAGTTTGAGTGGTTTTCCAGAAGAGTTTGCTCGGAGGCGTTCATTGTTACCGAAAACAAGTTGTTTCAACAAATTAACTTCCAAACAAATGTCTATTGACTTCCCAGAAGGAACCCTGTCCTCTCTTTGCAGTTTCTTCTTTGCCTCTTTATCGAGCACTAATTAAGTTTAGTTTGCAGTTTAAAACCCGCATTGCCGCACTAATTGTTTTCACTCTTTTGCGCAAAAAGTTCTAAGTGGACGCCGAAGACTGGACGCCCATTACACACACATACACATACACATACACAGTCATACGTACAAGCAAAGAAGCAACGCAGAAATTGTGTATTGAACACTTGCGCAATTATGATTGAGCCGAAACTATTATGAAGTGCTACGCAACTATGCAACTCTGCAACTCAATTAAACTAAATATTGGGATGCCATACAACAAACAATACATATGATATAATAGCAACAACAACTCACATGTAGCATGTACACTTACTTATCTTAACTGAAAGCAAGCATCACTGTATGAGATAATAATATAATCTAGTTTAAAGAGTTGTGTTCAAAAAATAACGGGAATTTCCGTTTTTGAAAACGAAGATAATTATTCATTTATCTACATTGGTGTTGCCGGCTTCAAAATAGTCCCAGCGCTTTTTGCAATCATCGAAACACTGCTCAAACTCCATTTTTGGGATTTCATTTGGCTCTTTCAGCGATTTTTCGTATGTTTCTAAAACGACGGCCCTTTAAGATTCTCTTTATTTTTGGAAATAGTAAAAGTCATGCGGAGTGGTGTCTGGCGAATATGGAGGGGGTATTGTTAAAGTATTCTTTTTGGCCAAGAATTCACGAAAAAGCAACGAAGTTTAAGCATTTAAGAAACGAAAATCGGCCCAGCTTATAAAACCACATCTAAACTGAGCGGTTGCTATAGACAAAGGAAGCAATGAGTACAGCGAAAATTCTACAGGGGCATTTATATCAACAGAATACAGACTCTCCAAATCCGTGAAATTTTAAACTAAAAATTCCCGTTATTTTTTGAACGGATCTTGTATATGTATCTCTTCTGCGAAGAACTGATTTCTTGCATTTAAAGTTCAGACCTTGAACAATTTCTGGCTTTTAAATGAACATAACCTCAATAAATAATTAATAAAATAAATATTCAAATTGCATATTACACACACACACTCTTCGCACTCCGATCCTGCGAATCCGCGTTGCCGCAAACCGAGCGAATTGTGCTAACAGCGCGGCGAGCAATCAATTGTCGAAGTTCGGCTGCACTTCAGTTTAATTTGACTTTTACACCTTCGCGTCACTTTAGAAACAATTCAATAAATTCACAACAACACAAACACACACACGTACACACAGCATGGCATTTAATGCATTTTATGTAATTGCAAACGCGGCGAAAAGTAATGCACGACCGTTTCAATACTCGCGCGTGTGTGTGTCCATAGAAGTGAGTGTGTTTGTTTGCGTGTTGTTGCTGCAAAATTCTGAAACCAAAAATCAAATTACAAAATGCATTTCATATGGACACGCAACTTGGCGCTGCTTGCGTCGCCACACTTTGTGACCACTTTTCATTGCATACCAACAGGCGCACTACCGCTCGCTTCCCTTCCACTACCTTGCCACGCTTTGCGCCAAGCAAATTGAATTTCATTGAATTCTAAAACAGATTTTCGTCGAAATTTTCGCACAAATTCGCTTGGCGTGTAGTTCGGCGTTGTTTTGTCGGCTGACGTCGACGACGCCGCCGAATAGTTTTCAACCAAGTTAGTTAAACAATGGTCGCTGGCGCGGCGCCGAGAGAGAGAGAGAGAGACGAGGGAATTGTTTAAGAAGCGCATTGTACATTTCTTGGCTAAAATTTATAATTTCATTATATAATTGCGTTGAAATGCATGAAACGGCGACACATGTGCCGCTGAGTGTGTGTTGTTGGTGCAAAACTTTTCGGCCCAAAAGTCGTCATGCGACCAGGCAATGAAATGGCAGCGTTGCTTGTGGTTCTGGTGTTGTTATTGGTTTTAGTCGCTTGGTGACATGTTCATTTAGTTGTGTATATATGTATTGGAGTAGTATTTGTTGTTGCTTGTTAATATGCTTTTCGCCTTGTTGCATGTGTGCCTTCATAGAACTCCAATATTGAATTTACTGATTTCGTATTGCAATTTCGATGAACACACATATTTGGATACACACACTTGTTATGTGAGTACCGTTATGCGCGTATGCTTGTAGTTGTAAACTTTTTGCGAGCGAGAACTTCCCACAAAGTGTCAACGGGAAAGCAGCAATTAGTTAAGATGCAGTTATGAAGCTGTAAGTTGCCTCGTGGCAGCCGGCAGTTGAATGGGGGGCTTACGATACTCTAAGTTCATATACATACCTACGTATATGATGGGACTCAAAAGATCGTCGCATTTCTGGGTACTGCTTGCACTCGTTATGCGAAAATTTGTCCATTAGTCATTTCTCCATTAACAACAAATATAAGGTGCTTCTTACCTGTAGAAGCCATTGAAAATTTGTCTTTTGTAAGCATATATACACGTAGGTCCATACGCAACACTAATAAGCGTGGACAAGTCACTTTGCAAAGCAATTAGCGTAACTGAGACGTGGGTAAATGCTAATTTTTGTGGATCCAACAAAGAGTCTTCTCGGCGTTGTTATACTGGGAAAATAGTTTTCGTACGTGGGTTGCTATTTTAATAAGTTGTCTTGGAGATTTCTAGCGATATCTGACGGAAAATGTGGTAATAAATACACTCAGTAATGATATTATAACAAAGCATACTGATGGACTACTGTCTGACATTTGTCGAAAGGAATCATTCAGCTATCAGAGTCTGGGTAAACTTCACCTGCACATTGGAAGCGTTACATTCCAGGTCTAAGCGGTTGCAGTTGTGACTCAAGATGAAATCACCCCATTTTGCAAAGCTAGGAGCTGAATATCCCACTCATCGAAGCTTTAAAAAAGCTTAGGATGCTTCAATAGTGTATTGTGGATGCCATGGATAGAGGTAGTGATGATCAGAAATAGCATTTCGGAAGTTAATCATCTTCTAGATCAGTTTAAGAATCTCAAAATACACAATTGACCATTTCGATACCGTAAGTCGGGCTTTAAGAACTATTTATACGAGCTATAGCTTCTGTAATAGTAAGTTTTCACTGAACACTCACGGAACTCACCTTAAATCATGGTATATCCAAGGGGATTATATAAATTCATATTTCCTCCAGCAAAAACTTAAAGCTCTTACATCTGTAAGCATAGTTAGAAGCAGCGCCACTCCAACTAACGTTTAGGCTTCGCAGAAAACTCCTAGTGCTTAGCGCACCCAACAGCACCCAGTGTCCACCATGCCTCGCACACTTTTTAGTTAATGCCTCGGCGCGGTTTTTTCTCCCATTTCTATTTACTCAGTTGGCTGTGCTTAAACAAATTTCTAGTTTGTTTGATTTTAATTGCAATTTGAAGGTAGAAAAACACTTGCACGCAACCGATTTTTTTTCTCGATGACGGCGCGCAGTTACACTCACTATTGTTGTTGTTGCTCGCGCATTTCACATTCGCAAAAAACTGCGCAGCAATTTTGTGAAAATAAAGAAAATCAGCGACAAATTGTAACACTTATTGCCGCGCTGTTGTGTTGTTGTTGTTTTCGTTTTTTTTTCGTTGGTACCGACGTAGCCATTTTGTAGTTTCATACACACTTGAGAGTTTCATTTCATTTCGCTGGAGCGCCGAGCAGCTACACACACATCTACACACACGGGTATTCATATGTTGATGTGTGTGAGTGTTGTTGTATTTGCTTAGACCCTCATGCCGGCTGCTGGACGCGCTGTGTTTGCGCTGTTCGCGAGTTTTGCACGGAAATTAAAAATTTCGCAACAACCTACAGTCAGCACTCACCACTCGCTCTCGCTCCTTTGGTTTTGGCCAACGCGTTATAACGGTTTTTTGCGTTTCAAGCATAAACTAACATTAGTACAACAAAAACAACCAACGCTTCGTCCTCTCGGTCCGTCCTTAATGCAATCTAAGCAAAGCAGGCGGCTCCCATTCGCCAATGCTACGCCGTTCCATCATCATTACTCGCACTCGCTCCCCACCTCGCTCTACAGCACTTGCTTCCCACTCGCCGCTTTCGGTTCCTCACTGTGTGACGCTGTATTTTTTCATGCTGCACTTCATGCCGCGCTGAGATTTAATTCCGCAAAGTAACGGCACCAACGTCGCCTCGTTTGGTGTTGTTGGCATCGCTCGGTGCTTCAGCTAAATGTGTGCGTGTATAGGTGGTGGTGTGTGTGAGATGTGATTATTATTGCTGCCACCCAATTCGCCAAGCAGCCTCGCCAGTAGATATGTTTTTATTTAAGTTTTCTCTCGCACTTTTTCTGCTGTCACTTCAACCGCATTTGACACATTGCCTAAGCGCATACAGACACATTTATACATATTAATGGACACTTGGTGGATCCAGATTTAAAGCGAATAGACATCAAATTAGATTTCTTATTAAGTACGCATTGTTGTACTAAGTGTTGTATAGTTATAAATGTACTAAGTTCATATTGATTCGAGTGTTGCAAGAAATTGCGTTTAAGGAAATTCCACAGAATTTCGGTTTCATTTGATGAACCTACATTTGACTCGATTCTCACACATGATTCCTATTGCGTAATTGTCGTAATGTATAAATATCGGAAAGCTCTAAAATATTTGTGCTAATTGGTGCACAAATGCTAACACATAAACTACTAGCCTGAACATTAGGGTGGACCTTAACATAGACTGAGAAGATATTGATAAAAGTAAATTTTTTAGAGCGCTCTACAGACTCTCTATATACCATTTAATGTAGATATTGCCTAATAGCAATTTACCATTGGAGAGTTGCGAATCGAACAGACAACTGGTATGAATATACTAGGCTGTATAATCTAAAAGAGAGAGAATAGCGCGTGGTTATACGACTTTAATGAGGTATCACATACTCTCTTGTTTCGAAATTAACTGGACAGCATTGTTGTTGAGAGCGGCGCTCATAGCGTACACAGTGAAGTGGCAAATCGAAGGCGACTAAAGGTAAAATGAATGCAACGGTGCTTGACGAATTTTCTTGTGCTGGAATCCGGTACTACAGACAACCATATTTCGGGCCCCAGCGAAGTCGATCAGCCTCAGGTTGTTTGGCGATGTTTCGTCATGGAGGCTGAATGTTCCGACTGTTGTGCCAAAGACACCTTCTTTACCCACCCTAGCGTTGAAATCGCCAAGCACGATTTTGACATCGTGGCAAGGGCAGCGCTCATAGGTGCGTTCTAGGAGCTCATAGAAAGCATCTTTGCTCACATCGTCCTCCTCTTCCGTTGGGGTGTGGGCGCAAATCAGCGTGGGACCTCGCTTTGATGCGGATTGTGGCAAGACGTTCATCCACCGGGGTTGTCTGTCTCCAACCACAAATCAACACCAAATTTGCGCTCCTTTATATGGCCGCTGTAGTAGATGTCACAAGGACCCACCTTCTTCCGTCCTTGTCCCGTCCATCGCACTTCTTTGATGGCGGTGATGTCAGCCTTTAGTTGTATGAGGACTGGGCAGAGGCACCATCCCAATTAAGGGTCCGGACATTCCAGGTGCCCTCAAATCGTGATCCTTAAAACGTTTGCAGGGGTCGTCATCAAAAGTGGGTTTTCTTTTCCGAGGCTCTGATGGTTTTCCATTGGGGAGGTTTTTTGTGTGTGGTGGGTCCCAAACCCTACGCTCAACCGCAGAAGCATGCTTCGCCTTCTCACTTTAGCTCGCCTCCAAACCGATGTCTGTTAGCTACCCAGGGGATACTTGGTCTAAAACCGGAAGTCGTGAGCTGCTTGAACCATGTGGAGAGAATCGTTTCTGGCCACTCCCAAGTGAATGACAATCAGAAACTTTCCTTACTTGCGTGAACTTCTACATATGACCCCATCACCTCCCCTATCGAATCTTTTTCTGTTTGTTGCTTAGAGAGAATGAAAATCTGTTTCTTCATTTTCCTTGATTTATTTAGCAGTCCCACTTCTAATGTTTAATATTATTAATTCTGAACTGCTTGACTCTCTGAGAGTTGCTTTTCCTTAAAAATAAAAAAAAATAAAACTACGATCACCCTAATGTCGAAAGATGTATGTAGCAATAGCAGCATCTAATGAAAATAACTGCTCTGAGCACAAGCTCTCGCACTCAGCTGCAGCGCTGTACTAACTGCATCTTCAAATTTTACATTTTTGCCAATATTTTATCAGCTTGTAAAGCAATTACTTGCGCTATTTGTGCAAAGTTTTATTTAATAACTTCAATTAAAACTTATTAAAAGCAATAGAAATTCCCAGGGCGATGCCTAGTCGGGAATGCAGAGAGTTGTAGTGCATGTGGGAGAGAATTGTGAAAGAAGAGAGGAAAATATTATGTAATGTAAAAAAAGAGTATTTTATAATAATTAAAATAAAATTAATAAAAAATAAAGAATAATAAAAAATAAATAAAAATAATATTAAAAAAATTTAATTTAAAAATAATTTTATGCAAATTATAATTTCTTGACTTTCAAATTTTCATTTACTAAGTTCTTATATTATACTAAATTTATGCTATTTTTTATATTTTGTAATTTAATTGCTGCGTTGTATTTGGAATAAAAAAATCGCTTGTATTTTTTAAATATTTTTTATAATTTTTTTTTTTAATATTCTCAAAGTATTCGTAATGCATTTTTCATGCTCGAATAGTTATAAGAATTTCATAAAATTGAAAACTGATTTGCCTTTGCTCTGCGTTTGATCAGCAGTTATCCCTAGCGGCAACATCAAACATTTAATAAAATAAAGAAGAGACTTTACCTTTTTCCTGTTTGCCAATTTATTGAGAATGTCTACATGCGTGTATGTGTGTTTGTGTGTGTTCGACTTTTCGACCAATCAGCAAATGTTTATGCTTTTCCATCAAACAATACTTTCAATACATTTATTATAGGAAAGCAACTTGAAGAAGCATAGAATTTATGAGCACAAGAAAAACACAGAGCCGAGAAGATGGCAGAGAAGACGACAGAGAGACGAAGAAAGTGTAGAAACTTAAGAAAAATTTTGCCAATGCGTATGTATGTATGCGTGTGTGTGAAAGCCAAGTTTACAGCGCTTGCCTGGCAAACGTGATTAAAAAGTTTTTGACATGCTCGGCATGCATGTGTGTGTGTGTGTGCTGATTGAATGAGTGGCATGCAATAAATATGCATTTATATGGGCTTATTGCATAGAATATGCATGCATTGACTGCATGTAAATATTATATAACGGTATGTATGTATATATATTATATAAAAATGTGAGCGTCTGTGTGTATGTTTGGTTGCTTGTTGCACTTAATAACTTTTGCATACTTTCGTGCATTTTATGAAAATTTTCTTTTAATTTTCTGCAGCAACTTGTAAACATGACTTCCAGCGCAGTTGAACAGGCACACACGCACACTAACATACATAAAAGTAAATAAATATATACATATATATATACAAACACATGCGTCAGTTCATTTTATATTTGTATTTATAAGAATTGCTTTGTATTTGTGCGTGTGTGTGTGTGTGTACTCTGTGGTTTCGTTTATGTATTTGACCATTTGACGCATGCTGACCACTTCATTACATAAAAGCAAAATCAATTTGCTAAAGTTTTGCCCAAAGAAAGTGGCCAGTAGCAACTAAGATGAAGATGAAGAATGCGGTTAAGGCTAGTAGAAATATTATCTAAGTTAGTATATTAGAGGTGGAGGCAAATATATATCATTTTCGATATTAGAAACCTCCTTTAAGTGAAATTGAACCTTTTTAGAGCCCAATCTCGTACTACTTAGTATGAAAATTGATTATCGTTCGGCACTCAGAGGTAACATAGAACTCACTTAGATCCCAAAAACCTATTTGTGAATCCTCTTGAAAGCTGAGAACAACAACAACAAAAGTAAATTGAATCATCTTGAAAGCTGAGAACAACAACAACAAAAGTGAATTACATCTATCATATGAAGAAACTAAAGTCGCTATCACTAAACATATGAAATTCTGTCTTTTAAAGCAATCAGCATACAAAATATATTTAAAAAATACTCAATATTACAAATTTCTATGAGCTCTAACCTCAATAGCACCCGCCATTAGACACAATTCCAACTTCGATTCATTCATTAAAAACTTCGTTTTTCAGCAGTCAAACACATCTAGAACTGTCTGCACTCAAAACACGCTCGCGAATTTTTGCTCATTAATGTATTACCCGCGATTACCTTCGCTAACTTTTGTTTCATCAATTTTCATTAAATCCAGCCAGCCAGCTAGCTAGTGAGCTCGGTGGCCGCAATGCGCCGTTGCCATTTGTTAATCAACTTTAGACCGGTTAGAGCGGCCAAATTTCGGCGGTTAAATGTCGATAAAAAACAAACGCCAACACCAACAAACACACGCACACACTCGAATGGGTGGTATTGAATGAAAAAAATCGCTCTCGCGTAATTTACATAAAACAAAGGTGCAGTTCACATGCAGTTGAGTGTCTCTATATGTGTCTCCAGCATGTGTGTGTGTAATGGCGAAATGTACGGCAGAATTGGTAAATGAAATGCGGAAGTCGGAATCCCATGTGCATAAATTCGTATAAATCCAAAATAAATTGAATTAAAAAAGGAGCAAACAACTTTTTGGCTATTCACCGTTATATGCTGTACATTTGAGTGTGTGTGTGTGTTTTTGTTGTATTTCTGGTATTTGTAGCAATGATATTTTTTCCGAACTGATTATCTCACAAACGTTTATTATCCATTTCTTTTTCTATTTTGCTGTATTCACGTTTTTGTTTTTTGCTTTTCTACCTTCTAGTAAGCCGCGTCGCAGACTTATCGAACGTACATGTGTTGCGTTGCGGGGTTAGTGGTGTTGGGCACATGATATGAAATCGGTTGTGTCCTTTCCAACTTTCGGCTTAAGTTCGCGTATAAATTATGGCGGCAGTCGGCGCTTATGGCGGCAGTCGGCGCTCGGCGCGCTGGATTTATAAAAGTGGCAGTAAACGGTAAGTGCGCGCTTAGTGTGCGAGTAAATATGAGCTTTCTTACCAATAACATATGTGCTTCAATTTTGATATATACCTTATATTTATTTAAATATGTAATTTAGATTTGTTTAACGTAATTTTATTTGCTAATATCCGAGAGCTCTCTCAAGGAATTAGCTGTTAAAATCGATTCAAGCCGTTCCTCCTTTCAATGTTCTGAATATTTTTCTTCGGAATCTAGTTTTGGTGTGGTTTCGTTCCTTAGTCTTCTTCCTTACTTCCTTAGTAGCTTTTAAAGTATTTCTAGCTCAGCCAGACATTCCACAGTGGGCACTTCGGAACTTTCAGAACGTTCAAACATTCATAGTAAAGTTCCCATTTCTTCAACTAAATCAAAAAACTAAATTATTCATAGTTAGGACAGTAGGAGGTGTATATTGTGCCAACATGTGCTATTCTTCTCGATATGTGAATAGAAACTATTATATATGATGTGTTCACCATCATTTGAAAGTGAAAGCTGAAAGAAGAAGCGCTAATAGTTGTCTGAATATCAATGGTAGCAAGCTTTGAATGCCTCAATAGGCTGAAGAATACTTCAAATACAAGTGCGGAGAATCTACTCAAAGAAGAGTGTGAGCCACTCACCACAAGACACTGCTCATTACCCGCCATAAATAAGTAAAAATGCATCGTTTTCCAGCCAACACCGCCTCCACCACCACCAAACCTCGCTTTACCAAATCCAAAGCGGCGTTATAGTTCAGCGTTTATGCTCAGACAGCAACGCCTTTCATAGCGTTTATCTTAAATGTTTGGTATTTACAAAAAAACAAAAACAAAAAAAATCATCGCACAGACAAAAGCGCAGCGTTATTCTCAAAATAAAATTTTCATTTATTGCTTTGGACGAGGCAGAGAAGTAGAAAAAGAAGCGCTTTAGTAAACGGCAATTCAACGCGGCACACCATTTGCCTTACCTTAGCATCAATTGCAGCCTTTTCAATGCGCTCCCTTACCGCACGCCTTCGGTCAAACGCCTCCGCAGTCTGATAGACGCATATACAGTTACACTCGAAAGCCTCAACGCTTGCGAAACTTGCTCTGCTCTTATTTGCCTTTGCGCCTAAAAAGAAACTAAAAAAATCGATCTTCACGTTGCATAAATATTTGTATACGCGCACATATGTGCTTCTGCTGTCTGCTTGCCTACTTTTAGGCGAATAATTTTTTACACAACACGGCGGCGAAGGCAGGGGTGACCGGGGTGGCGTGGCTACTTTGCCGTTGTAGTGCTAAATTAATGCGAATTTGTGCGCGCCAAATACGAAATGCGCGTTAAATTTGTTAAAAAAATCGAGCAAACGTTGCATAGAATGAGGCGCGCTGGCATAAAAATATTTGCTACTGTCTCTCTGCCGCACCACTCTGCGCTCGCGTTGGAAATCAGGCAGTTGTCTGCTACACGCTGTTTGTTGTTGCTGTTGTTATTGTTTGTTTGTGTGGCGCTGTTCACCTGTCTATGCCGCTGATGAATGGTTATTATGCGTCGTCGTCATCATCACCATTTGCCGCGGCCATTAAAGCGTCCAGTGACTGGCGTTGGTCACCACTTCACGCTAACCCCAAAAAGGCGACTAGCTTTCTGTTGCGCCCTGAGCACCTTCCAAAAAGTATGCTGCCTTCCACCCCTTCTTCGGCAAAGTGCTGTGCCAGCTCGCGGTCATCGTTGTTAGTCTAAATTTTTTTAATGCGCTCACATGCTTGTGTTCTCCCTCTCCACTCTTCCTCTCTCCTTCTTTGTTTTCGGGCATTTCGCGTCGCTATAAAATGCCAAATTTTTGCCAGCAGCCACACACACACCCCCCATCATCAGCCCACCATTCAGCGCAATTTTCAGAGGCAAAAACTGCCTACAGCGCCAGTGGTTGGCAGTCAACCAGCGCTCACATGTGCTCCTTCTCCATACTCCGCATCCTGCATCTACTCAGCGCCTCAGTTGAATTTTCGGCGATTATTTTTTCTTTAGTTTTGTGTTTTTAATTCGTTGATTTCGCTTGTTCATTTTGTGACTTCTTTGTTTGTCGCGCGCTTTGTGGCAATGACCACTGCAAACGCGCACACACTCATACTCACACTCGTGCATTAGCATTTCATTATACTCGGCCAAATGTGCCTCGTTCTGTGGCAGCGCTCAAATTCCGTGGCGGTGTGGTGCACATGGTGGCGCCACTGGTCATCAGCAGCACCATCAATGTCCTCATCAGCGGCAAATGCGCTGTCATCAACAGCAACAACAACAACAACAAATGCAACAAACACAGCGCTTGTTTGTTGTAAAACGCATCAGCGACAGCATCAACTTCGTGTTTATGGTGTTGTTGTGTCTCCAAAAATAAACTAATACGACAACAACAACACTACTCACACTCTTCTATTGAAGTCTGCGTTGTACGAGTGGCTTTCTGAAAAAAGAAGAAGATGAAAATGTGTCTAAATGTTGAGTTCGCCTTTCGTCCTTTCGATTGTGTTCACCCTTGCTTTCCATATTGTTGTTGTTTATTATGTGTGTTCAACTGTTGTTCTATATTTTTTTATGTTGTTGTTGTTGTTAATTTTTGCACCGCTTATTTCGATTTATCATTTGACGCGTCGGTCACTGCGAGTTCATTTTGCTCATTTTTTCACGTTTGATTGCCATCGCCAAAGGATATCATCAGCATAAATTTGATGTGCGCGCTCAAGTTGTTCCTTTTTGTATACATATTTTTGGTGTTTTTTCACTGCTTTGCAACAACTTTGTCTTTTTTTTTTGGCGTTAATCAAAAGGATAATGAACGTAAATGCACAAAATGGTGCGCTATTCAAGGTACTCGTATGTGGGTGAAAGGTGAGGGGGCGCATACACCTACGATTGTCTAAGTGGGGGAAGGGTTGCTTGGTATAATGAGACGAGTAGCGGTGAATTGACTTTTGCGAAGTCAATTTTGGATTTAGCTAAAGCATTTGAGTTATACATATTTTGACACGTATGTTAATAAAAATATTTGAAGGTCCACACTTGAGATTCAAGAATTTTCGGCTTTAAACTAGCTGAAATTAAAGTTCGAAATTGAAATGAGGTAAGTTTTTACTAAAAAAGTTATCAAACAATATTAACTTCATAACTAACCCAGCTCTTCTTGCTATTAAAACAGAAAAAATTATGCCGTGCGCCTAAAAGTAGGCAACGTTCAAGTCAAACACCGTTCGTAACCAGTTTTGTTTAGTTTTCTTCATTATTATTTGTTGTTCCAGAAGTTGAAAATGATGCTGGCTAATAAGTAGTGGATATATAAGCCTAGGTTAGAGCATTATATAATACTGAGGGTTATGTTAGAACACCTAAAGTTACCAGTATGCTTGTTCTTGTTATACTGAATTATAGAACCTCAGCGTGATTTCAGTAAATGTTTATAATTATCAGCAAAAAAAGAATAAGTGTGTTGCTGAGTCAGCCAAAATTTTAGAAAAAAAACCTTGTTCGCCTAGAAGTATGCTAAACATTTGTTGAATATCACCAAATTCAATGAGATGAGTGTGCTTTCAAACAATACTTGCTTTAATTGATATAGTAGCTCCCAAAAAAGGTTATTTCTCTCGATTGGTATGTGATAAGATTGTGACAGCTGAAGAATTGCAACAATTCTGCAAGGTATATTGAAGTAATTACATTTATAGCTTATCAAGGACTATCTTTCGACTGTCCCTTAATTCCAAATGATTTTTAAAATTATTTTCATTAATTCAGATATCGGGCAAAATATCAATATACTTTAATATTAAAGCTTTTTTGTGACATCAAAAGTCTTTATTTACTTTCTAAGTATTAACCCTTTTGCTTCACAACTCGCGTTTGGTTAATCCAATAATTAAGGATTTTGCGAGGATATTAAATTAATTTGCCGAAAACTAAAATACTCGTCTCATAAGTGCTGCTTAAACTACACCGTTCTAGAGTTACAATGTTGCAGCAGAAAAAAAACAAAAACAAAAATCGTAAAAAATAAAAAGCGCAAACAATACAAAATCTAAATGCGAACATATGCACAGTTAGAGAATATAAAAGTGTGTGTGTGTAGGCAGAGTCGTTGTTGAAAAAAATACACTGTCAAATTAAAATTAATTTTTCAACATTTCGTAACCTTTTGCCAAACAAGCAACGTGGAAATAAAAAAAAATATATTTGTAATAACTAACACAAAGTAGATTCCCATATGTGACAGTATGTGTGTGTGTGAGTATGTGTGTTTGTAGAAGGACTTTACAGCCAAGTCTCGGTTACTTGCAATTTGAGATTTTTTTGCGCAAATATGCGACATAGCATGCAATATATTTTTTCCGCCAGCAATTATTCTCTAAGAGGATGTATTTTCTATAAAAATAAACAATAATATTTCAACAACCATTGGCTATATAAATATATGGAGAAGGCTTGGAGGATCTGCGCGTTGCCAAGAGGTAGAGCAGAGACTATATGCTGGCATGAGTCGGTATATTTGTATATGTAGCGGTTTATTTTACTGTTATTCCACTCGGTACGAGTTGAAAAGTTAATGAACACACGAGAAGAAGGGACTTTGCGCCATTTCTCGTTCTAATTAGTAAAAAAGTTAAAATAAATTTTGTAAAAAATTACATTAAAATGAATTTTCTAATCAAAATACAATAATAATTATTATAAATTTGAGTACTCAAAGACTTATTAATTTTAAAAATATTTGAAAAATTTCAAAAAAGCATTAAAGCATTTGCCAGCACTTAAGTTGGCCTCTGCACCGCTTGCTCTCGTACCGCTGAACGCTGGACGAATGCGAGGCGCCAACGTAGCAGTTGTAATCAATGTTCAACTCGTGTTACCAGTGTTGCCACCTAGGAGGCAACCACACTTTCCAACACCCAGCAGCCGGACAGTGGCTGGTAAAAACGTGAAAAATTACAAGTGCGGTCAACAAAGGGCGAAAAAAAAACGAAAGCGAATAGAAAAAACATTAGAGACTGGGGGGGGTCAGCAAGGGAAGCGGGAGGCAACACATTTCCGGATAAAGTTGAGAAATATGCGCAAATTAAAAATATGCAACTGCAGTGGAATACGATCGCACACACACACACTACCATGCATACAAGAAATTACGTATAACTAAGCATGTATGTGTGTGTGCCACATGCCAGCATGTGTTTGTGGTTCGCACCGCGCTGGCAACACTATGACCAAGCCAAGCCATAGTTTATTTCTATCGCATTTTTTCGCCGCTCATCTGCATACATTCCTCATATTTCTCAGCACGCTTTCATTTATTTTTAATGCTCATGCATTTCTCCGGTTGCGCGCATTTTTTGCTCATTTGGCGGTAGCAATTGGCGCACGTTGTTAGTTGAAACTATGCTTGCGTTTTTTTTTCATAATTTTTCCACAATTTCTTTATCACAAGGTGGAAGTTGACTGGCGCTCTGTCTTATATGTAACATAATACACGCTAGAATTAAAGAAATATGAGCTTAGATGCATACTTTTAGGCGCTGAGCGTGAGTGTGCTGTTGGCTAATGTCATTTACAGTTATATATACTCTGCTTATATGTATATTTTCATGCTTGTTGGCCAGCAAACATCTAATTAGCTACGTGATTGTCAGTAGTGGATGCATTCGTAGGGTTGCCACATATATTTATTTTTAATTCGTACTTTTTATAGCGGCTTTTTTATAATTTTTGCGTCCATTGCTCTACAAATTCATGCTTATACAACGGAAATGCATATTTTCACATGTCACAGGATGTGGTAAAACAGTTTTCAGTTCGTACTTCGTGTTGGTGGCAAGTTTTCTAGCATCAAGTGTTGCAATCACTGGTTAGCTTCTAAAATTTATGATTTGGTGGTCGAGGTGAAAGGCAAAGTGGTTGATATTACAGCAAAAGACATTGAAAGGAAGAATAAATGATAACAAAATGAAAAAAAAAAAAAAAAATTAGCTTGGAACTGAGAAAAATGTAAAAAAATAATATAATATTTTGAAATATTTATATCACCAACAAATTATTTTTAATTTAATATATGTAGATTACAAAAAGATTTAAAAATATTTTTTAAAAATATTTGTGTTGAGTTTTTAGTTTTAAAAACCTGATCCTTACATAATGAGGTGTATGTATGATTCAAGTTTGTCCTCTATCTATACGAACAGTTTCAGTAAATAATCAGCGTGTAATAGAATCACTTGTCACTGATTTGAGTAAATTTTGCGCTAACAGCACTCACACGCACACACACAGACTCAGAGACATATGGACACACCAACCAGCAGTGAGCACTATCAGCATATCATTTAATACCGGAGTGATTTTATAAACACTTTATCACTTCACCAGCAAAACAGCATAAATATCACTTAAATCAGTGTATGACAGCGACACGTGTTAGCTAAAAAACAAAAAAAAAATCAAATCATAAAAAAAAACAACAAAGCGATCAAAAACTACAAGCGTAGAGAACGAAAAGCGAAGCGAAAACTTGGAAAAATATCAGAAAATCGCTTCGAAAGTAAAATAAACTTGTAATTGTGACAGTTTGTGTCAACAAAGGATAACGGGCTGACAAACGGCATTTGACTGGCGTACAGTCTGTGTAAATGCTGAAGGAAGTTTGAAGGTTTATGTGAGTGTGTGTGCCAGGAGTGACGCGAATTTGTCATTGGCTTGGCTTTGCAGCACTGATGAGCGCAAATAAGATGAATGACTTTGTCGAGGACCGTTGTAAGCAGGCTGCTTCCACGGCCAACAGCGAGTTATGTGGTGTATTTATGTGCGAAATCGCGACTTGCTGACCCGAGTAGAGCTTAGTCTGCTTTTAGGGGTTAATAAGGGCATGAATATGCATGAGTAGGTGATTGATAGTGATTCGATTGTTTTTTTTTGTTTTTTGTATTTTTATAGGGATAATCAATTTAACAAATGAATGAGCTACTCAAGTATTATTAGGAGCAGGAAATTCAATTTCGGCAGACGCTTAAAATCAAAGTGAAGGAGTGAAGCATTACAAAGGAGCTTTCACTTTTTACGCAATTAAAGCTTTCACTTTTTGTAAAGCTTTCTATATATTCCAAATATTCACAAATTTTGAGTTTGTTTTCTATTTTAAAATTTAATTTGCAAACTGTCTGCTCAGTATAGTATAAATCAAAGTCTTTGTCTAAATTTGTTCAAAATCTGCGAAAAGAAAATGGCCTCAGTTTATATAAAAAGCTCGACTGGCCTATTGTGTCTGTATCTGCTAGATACGGGTTCACATATTTGAGTCCGTTATTGTTTCATTAAAACAGCAACAGCAAAGAGAAATAAGAAATGAGTTACACCGTAAATAGTTTCTACACTCATACTCTCTACAACAGAATTCTATACAGAAGTAACTATCTGGGAGGTGAGGATTCCCATCTTCTATAGCTCAACCGAGTTAAAAATCAACGTTAGCAAAAAGAAACTACAAAAGAACTATGCAAAGACAGACACACATGCAACAACAGTGCATTTTTCAGCAAAAAAATTATATACACCATTTTCCATGACTATGAGAAGGGCTTGAATATAAACCATAGGCGCAAATGTTTATCTGTGGTACGGCGCACGCAGTTACGGACTCAGCAGAAAGCAAAATTGCAACAAAAGATTGCCCATAACGTTATCTAAACTTTTAGTTTGTCTGCTTAGAACGCTCTTTTAACCGACTTGCCACGTTTCACAGCACCCAAACCCCATCTCCTTTGAAGCTTTACATAAATGCATGTCTGAAAAAACATGAAAGGCGACTGGGACTGAGTAGTGCGCAAACAAAGCGGTGGCTCAGCAGAATTATTTTTTTTTTGTAGATTTTACTGTGCCTATTTCTCGAAAGAGCCGAGGGTGAGGGATGTTAAAACGCAAACTAAAGCAGATAAAGGTGGACTTGCAGAGCAAGCAAGTAGAAAAATAGACGCATAGAAGCCCTGTGGAAGAAAAAGTTGAAAAAAGGAAACATTACAGTTTAAATGAAAATGAGCGAGGAACCAAATTTATGTAGTTGACCCCACAGTGACCGGAAACGTGCTAAAACGCATCACTAGCATGCCTTCTCGCTTACTCCACTACCACTTGCAACTTAATGCCGGCGCAGATCACGAAATCGCTTAACATTCAAAAATCGTAGTCTACTTTTTGGCGTCTGAGTGGTGCTTATGCAACTCACTGGTTGTAGAACTAACAAAAAATACTTCGAAACGTTCAAAAGCCAAATTGTGGAAAGAAAAAATTGGAAATAAAATGGCAATAAGTAGCGGCGTTTTAAATGCAAACAACAACAACAATTTGTGGCAAGCATTGGGACTTCTTCATTTAAACTCCCCACATCGACTATGGAAAAAGGGACTGAAAATGTAGATAATTTCCGCAACTATTGGAGTAGGATGACGCTGGTTGCCTGTAGGAATTAGTCATTTGCGTAAATTTCACTTCATTTAGGAGTCACTAGAACTTGAGAGAAAAATAAATACATATTTTCGAGGTCAATTCATGCTTCAGCGGGAAATGATTGTTTTATTGGTTTCAATTTGTTCGATTTTTAGAAATTTGAATTAAAAAAATCCATTTTTCCGAATTTATAAAATTCAAAATTTACCTTACTCCACTTTCACATTCGCTCTATAATTTCCATGCGACATCCACGGTAGTGAGCAGCCGACGCACCCAACAGCACTATCTCGTGTGTGGCGTACTCGCACACATGCCAACGCAAACGAGATAACTGTTCGTGTATGTAACGGTGAATTTTTTTTTTTATGGTGAACCATTTAGCCTACACAGGGCGGAGCCTATGCCGCTCGGCATTCGCGTAGTTTTTATGACTTTTTCGCAAGCCACGAGGTAGGAGTAGGCAGCTGTATTTGCAGCGGGATGTGGGAGTGGGCGTTGAGTGCGTGTGTTTATGTAAGAGCCTCTCTTATGCAAACATAATAGACGAATATACATGACAGTATGTATGTATATGTGTGTTTGTGTGTGTGAATAAACGCATTTATCTATCTATAGCTAAATCAACAACAACAACAAGAACTACAATTAAGCTGTGCTGTCCGTTATACGAACACAATGTAATTGCAATTTTTTTCTTGCATTTTTGTTGTTGTTTTCTTTTTTATTTACGGCAATTTCATAGTTGGTTTTTACTAATTTCAAATGGCGCGCATGCTTGTGTCAGCCTTCGCGGCTGAGATAGGTCTGCGTCTGTAAAACTCGCATGTTGCACAAATATTTGCGGATTTTTCGAAGAATAAACTCGATTTTTTTACTTTTAGCATAGCTTCTTAAATAGGCGGAGGGAATTCTTTACACATTTTCTTGCTTAATTTATAGCGGCTCTGGACGTTTCTCATAGGATCACGCATGTTTTGAAAAATTATGGTTAAAATAGTAGTTGAGTAAAGAAATGAGAAAAAATATAAAAAATTATATACTTAGAGAGGTGAATATAGAAATGGTAAAAACAAAAAAAAAATCACAACAAAAAATTTTACAACAAAAAGTGCAACAACAACAAATGGAATAACGAAAAATTCATTTGTATTGGAAAAGTAGGCGATTCTTACCGCGCTCTGCTTGGACGCCAAACAATTTAAATGACATGACAGCAACTTCTTTCTGCTCACATGCAGCAAATGCCTACCAACACACACATACATTTATATAATCCTATATATATTTCTATAGGTAAGTGTATATGTACCTGGAAAGCAAGTTATACATAGCAAACTGCCTGCTTATGTAACGAGATAAGAACGTCTACATTTGCATGCGTGGTTCCATAGTTACATAAATGCTTAAATGCTTAAATACATAGACAAACACATATGTAAATGTGTATGTTTTTTTTGTATTTGTAATCTCATTTTTTACAGTTTTACATACCTTCTTCTTTGTGCGAATGTTCGTGTGTGTGTGTGTGTGTGTGTGTGTGTGTGTGGGTAAATATTTTTCTAGTAGTAATTGAATGCGAATTAATTGAAAGACATTTGTCAAATGCAGACTAGAACAATAACAGCAAAAAGAAAACACGAACACTTGATGGCAACGGCAAACAGAGCGGAAAGATATATGCTAGCACATAAACACACATAAGGAAATAAAACAAGTAAGGAAAGGCTAAGTTCGGGTGCAACCGAACATTTTATACTCTCGCAATTTATTTAGAAATATACCTATATTTTCGGTGAAAAATTACCCTTAGGCACGGAGTTCTTCATGTTTGATATCAGGGGCCTTGAAAAGTCATGGTTCGATTTTGACAATTTTTTCACAAGTGATGTCACAGCTCAAATACAGTATTTGTGTAAAGTTTTATTTCGCTATCTTTATCGGTTCCATATGTATACATTATAAAGTGAAAGAATCGGAAGGATTCAAAATTGAGTTATATGGGAAGTAGACGTAGTTGTGAACCGATTTCGCCCATATTCCACCAGTGTCTTCAGGGTGTCAAGAAAATATTATGTACCGAATTTTATTGAAATCTGTCGAGTAGTTCTTGAGATATGGTTTTCCAAATTTTAATTTCATAACTTTATTTATGGCTTAGTTATAGCTCTTTATGTGTTTTTGGTTATCGTCATTTTGTGGGGGTGGTAGTGGTCCGATTCCGCCCATCTTCGAACTTAACCTTCTTATGGTGTCAAGGAACACGTGTTCGAAGTTTCATTAAGATATCTCAATTTTTACTCAAGTTACAGCTTGCACGGACGGACAGACGGACGGACGGATAGACGGACAGACAGACATCCGGATTTGAACTTTACTTGTCACCCTGATCACTTTGGTATATATAACCCTATATCTAACTCGTTTAGTTTTAGGACTTACAAACAACCGTTATGTGGACAAAACTATAATACTCTCTTAGCAACTTTTGTTGCGAGAGTATAAATATTAAACAATTTAAGTGAGTTTGTAAGAATATTAGTTGCTTTAACTGTACTATGTACCTACTATTTTTCATTAGAATTTAACTGTAACAAGAGTTTGAAGATCTCTCGAGGTTATATTTGGTTATCGACGTTTGATGTGAGAATTTATACAAATGAGCGACTTTTCTTTTTGTTATAAATCTCTCTGATGTGTTTTATGTATTTTTGTGTATCTAAAATTCGATTTCGAATATATGCTAGAAATTAGTATTCCGAAATGCTTCTAAGTCTGCATTTGAAGCTTCTTTGCTAAGATTCCTTAAAGGATACTCAATTTTATAACCATGAGAAAGAGTAGACGATTCATAATCTATACTACTATTATAAAGAGGAAATATTTGTATGTATGTTTGTAATGAATAAACTCAAAAACTACTATGCCGATTTCAAAAACTCTCACCACTAGAAAGCTACATTCACTCCAAGTAACATAGGCTATATATATTGCTAGAATCTCAACTTTCGGGAAATAGTTCCCATATGAGGATATCAAAAAGACTCCTTGCTGGAGAATCTTAATATCAAACTGAAAATCGTCATCGCAATCGCGAGCCAGAGAGTCGAGTAACAAGCGCTCGCAGCTGCTTGCTGAACAAAATTTCAAAACCTCCCAAGTACACGTTTGAGGGTCGAGTATGGAGCGTGCGCAGCGGCTTGAAGAACAAAATATTAGAAATATACAAGCTCGCGTCGAACTCTGAGCGTTCCTAACGCCTTCATAATCAGAGAGAAAGTCAACGGACATCAAATACTATACCCGTGCGAAGCCGGAGCGGTCTGTTAGTCACATATATTATTGGATACTTGTAAATAAAATAATCTTTTTCATTAAATTAATAGTAGTCCTGAGTCCTGAGTAAAGATTCGATCAGTTTGGGATTCTTACAATATTTGTGGTGCACAGATGAGTAAATTTAGTACTAAATCCGAAGGCTTAAGTTATTTAAGCTATGTTTCTTAATCTAATTGATCGGTGTTCACAACAAAACTTTCCACTGTGCTTCAAATAATACTTTCTGTGGCGCCTGTTAAAGGGACTTGAGTAATATATTGGCTCTTACTCCTAAATTGGATGAGATTTAAATACTTATATACATATTTCTATCTGCTCTTTTTATATCTTAGCTCCTAAAAGACTACTTTCTTTTATTTTGCTAATTTATGTTGCAAAAGGAAGCCACTGCGTATGAGTACTATATTTATGACCTTCCCTTATGTATATTTTTTAATATGATATATAGCATATTGTTGTTGTTGCAAAAAACTCTTTAATTCAAAATTATATAAAACTTAAATAAAATGTGATATACAAAATGTTTTTTTTTTATAAGTAGTAGTAGTATAGTTGCTTTTCCTCACAGAGAACGGACCCAACCCTTCAGGTTCTTCGAAGTTTGAACCAGAAACACTTATTGGAGTCTTACAAGCAACAAAGAATTAACATTAAGCTCGAAATCCATAGCAGTTAAACATACTTAAAGTGAAAACTAAAGATAAAGTATTCAATAATTGATAATTTTAATTTAAATTTGATGCTAAGAAGGCAACCAAATGTGTCCCATTATACAACTAAATACCAGTTTAAAAATTAGTTTGACAAACTGCATACGCCTAAGTTCACTTTTCGAGTTTCCATATCACGAATTTAAGCTTGACCTCGAATGAGGCGCAAAAAGTGCTTTCGCCAGCTCAAAAAGCTTTCGCTTTTATTTGCTTTCGCATTTGGACATTCGGCGACGCGTCAAATATTTTCAATAGTTCATTCACTTAACACAACATGAATGCAACTAATAAAAAGTATAAAAAAATAAGCAAATAAAATAAAATAATAAAATAAAAGCAACAACAATAGCAAACAAGCAAAAAAGTGCGACAAAGGTCTGCTAAAAAGTGGCGCTAAAAGTGGCACACTCACACCTTTATTTTTTCTATCAAAAATATAGACACTGCAATAAATTGAAAAAAATGCAATAAAAGTGTCTAACACACACACACACATACATACATACACGTATACATGTATGTGACTAGTAAAAGTGAGTGAAAACTCCAGTTGGCAGTTACAATAAATCAGACATTGATCCATATTTTTTCAAATGACCTTGAAATTCAAACAGCAACAAAGGAAAGGACACACAAAAAAAAAACAACAAAATTCACACCAATACACACACATCCACATAAACACTCATAGGCGCATACGTGTCGCTGCATAGCGCCAAATCATTTGCGTTTGTATGCGTGTGCGTGCATTGTGATTTTTTATATATCTGTGCGCGGCAAATAAAGGTATTTTTCTACAATTTGTATATAAAAATATATAAAATAAATACTCACACGCACACACACACACACATACACATGCACGCGTGCCAAATGCAATCTGCCGTTGTTGCAGCTGTTTGTTGTCTGCGTGCAACAGGACCACCAATGGCCTACTATGATCCCCGCTGCCAGCAAAAACACACACACACACTCACAGCATTCTATATATATGTTTGTATGTGTGGATGCACGCATCAAAAATCCTTCAAATCACCAGCTGGTGTGAAAAGCGGAAAGTTTGGGGAAAGCTTTTCTATGTGCGGCGCCTGCATGAGCTGCGTGCGTGTGTGTGTGAGTGTGAGTGCGCTGAAGTGTGGCATTTTGTTGCGTATTGCAGTTGCAGCAAGCGCGAATGGCGGATGGTCTGATGGCCGATAGGCATAAAAATGCATTTGGATCACTGCAATGCCACACACATGAACACGCACACACATGCAACAATAATAAATGTGGCAACTAAAAATTGTGGCGAATGTGAATGCAAAAAAGTGCACTTCATAAATTGAGGCCGCGTTGCACATAGCAGCCGCCCGGCGCACAGCTGTTGCAACTGCAACTGCACGGGGCTTTGCGAAAATCCTTTGCCTGCATTTACATATGTATATGCCACATGCCACACTGTTGACTGTGCGTGTGTGTGTGTGTGTGTTAGGGCATCAGCTGCGCATATCTGCGCTTGCTTTTAGGCCATTCAACCGGTCAATAGGCGATACGCGGCGAGTGGTTGCATGTGGCATGTGGCATGCAGCTGATGATGTCCACGAAATGCAGCTGCAATTTGCTGTTGTTGCCGTTTGTCGGTTGTCATTGCAACGCTCACAAACTGCTCAATGAAATACACCGCCGCGTCGCCTTCATCGCCAAACACAAATGCAAATGCCACTCGGCTCCGCTGTTGTTGTTATTTGTTATTGTTGTTGCATGGTGTGCTCAATTGCTGTTTGATGTTTGTTGATGTTTTGTTGGTGTGTCCAGTTGCCAAAGTGCATTCAATTGTTGCAGGTCAAAGTTTACATGCGTAATTCGGGCCAATTGCACTTTGTTGTTGTTGGTTTTTCTGTTAGCTTTGCTGTTTGTTGGCTTTGTTGTTTGTTGGTTATGCCTCATCTTTTATGCAACTCCTTCAATAACAATTGACTAAAATGTCTTGCAATGCAAATTAGCCGAATTGGTTTTTCCTGCTGCCCAAATTACGCACAAAAACACTTTGGGGAGATTTCGCTGGAATATTTTGGGCATTTTTCATGTTATGTGGTTGCTCGCTAGAAGATATTTGAGTAAAGATGAAGTATGAAAAAATTCGATTCATTTCGAAATGAGTTAGTTTGAGTGTATGTAAAGAAAAAAAAGGAAAAAAATTATAATATTGACAATAATAAGTACCATTATGCGACATACATATAGAATTTTTGGATATTAAATCCCATATAATTTTGCTTTAATTTCCAATTAATAACCGTAAATTTATATTTCATTCCAGTCTTCAGCAGCAATGTTTGGCTACATTTCTTCAAAGAGTGGAAAATCGGCCATCAGCCTGAAAAAGGGTGAGTCCAGACTACTTCATCTTTCAAAACAAAAATTTTGTTTTTATTTCATTTTAATTAGAATATTTCTTCGAAAGTTTATTAACAAATTATTATTAGGTCTACAACATTGCTTCCGCCGTTTTTTTTTTGTTTTGTAAATTTAAGTTTTTTTGTATAAAAATGGTTACAAATGTCGATGAGGAATTAACAACGAAAAGCAAAATTTCCCGAAAATGTCGAGAATTCGGCTCAAAAAGTGACATTTTCAGTTGAGAATATGCTTGAGATGCAAACAGATCTCTACAAATATTTTGTTGACCCCTAGAGACATCTATTGGAAAACGGCGGAAGCAAAGTTGTAGACCAATATTTAACGAAACAAATAAGTGAAAACCGCGAATTTGAAATCATCTTTTGTGTTATTGATATTCGTCGGTCTCAACTTTGAAGTGTCGAAGTGTTGTTGGAGTACTTCAGACGATGTTAATTTAGCTCTTTTGCACGAAACAATATTGGATCCATATTTCTCCGAATATTATTCATCATTTAATACATAGTTTCCGCGGGAAGAAAGTAGCTCCAGATCTGGTTGTTAATCTTCTCATAAATAAAGCAGGTTACTGAAGCTTAGATCTTATCCGCGGATCTTATGAGATGGATGGTTCAGAAAAGTTTTTGCGATTGAAATTATATATATATTTTGATCAACATTCGGTTCCAATTTTTTAAAATAAGGGATCAGAAAAGCTGCTTTACAATAATTCCAACTATGTTTCTTCTATGTTCAATATTCGGGTCTCAGGTTTTAAGACAGTTTACAACTCAAACTCAAAGGTATTCTTAAGAAGTAGAACTCTTCTTTTCAGGAGAACTCTTGGAACTGAAAAACGGTTCCGTGGTTGACATTAGATTTGGTAAACTCTCCACATTCAAGTGACATCTTTTTCTAGAAATTCAAAACTTCCCACTTGAATTCGGTGCGAGTCTTTATTTCCTAAATGGGAGAGCTCTACATATTTAACGAAAAGAAGCGATTAAAATATATTTCTTGTGACTTTAAAGCGAGGCCACATTTACATATGTTGGCTTTAGTTCGAAATATTCCGCGAAATTGTGCGGATTTGACCGCGCTGGCACGCCTCTTCGCCCTCTCCAAACCGCAAGAGTGTGCGCGCCATAAACACATGGGGTCTTCGCCCACAGCTTCTCTCCTGTTGGCTTTGGCGCTCTCGCCTCACAGTATGGTCAACAGTACATCATTTAAAATTCGCATAAAACAATAAAACAAAAAACAACAACAATAATAACCATTTCTCGACAACGCCAACGCCGATGACCATTTCAAATGCCATTGCGTTGTTGTTGTTATTGCTGTTATTGCTATTATTGCCGTTCGGTCTGCACTTGTATTTCGGCAGACGAAAAATAGAATGGCAAGAAAGCAATAGGAAAATACTAAAAAATCGCTTGCCAAACCGCGGGATGACGATTGAGAAATTTCCAAAACAAAAACAACACAAAAACCAAAAAAAAAGAATGAAATAGGAAAACGTACAATACAAATAAATAGGGATACAAAAGAAGTCAACGGAAATAATAGCAGTCGCCGTGAGGAGGAAGAAAGTGATGGCAAGGCAAGGCAGAAGCGACGCGATGTACAGTAGTGAAGCGATTCGAACTGGAACCGCGACATTGCGGATTGGAGACGCGACGGCCAACCGAGCTCAGCGCGAAGGCGAGAGATGTGTGAGCTTCCGTGATCGTGGGTGGGGCGACGACAATGGCCGCCATTGCCAGCTAGAGTCACAATGTCAGTTACAATAACAACAAGAACACACACCGTCGCGGCCACAGCAATTGTTGCAAAAATAACAAATGGCTCGGCGAAAAACGCGAAAAAGAACCGCTAGAAATCGTTCACGTGACGATATATACGCCATGATCGCCCCCGAGACCACACACGAGGCAGTGTGCACATTTCACAAGGACCAAAGTATTGGTCACCAAGCTGTGAGTTGTGGAACAGCGCGAAACAATTTCTCATTGTTGGAAGGAGCACAACAATGAGCAATTGTTGTCGACAATTTCATGTTTGATAAAATTTCGCTGTCGCTTTTTTGCGGCCAAAATCACCAGTTCCAGCAAAGCGTTTGTTGTTGTTGTGTTTTTATTATGTTTTTTGTTTGATTTGCTGGCCAGACTATGAAGAATTTGAAATCTTAATGAAATTTGCTCATTCATTATTAATCTATAACTGTCTAGTCATACAGCGTGGTTCATATGAAATGAATGTTAGTGGAAAGGGTGCTATAAATTCAGTGAAATCTATTAATTCTGGCTTTGAATTAAAAAATAATATCTAAACACATATGTGTAGTTTATCTGCAAATAATCTTCTTACCTTAACGCCACTAATGCCAATCGCTCAACTCTCGTCGAACTGCGTAACTTTGCTTAAATACATTATATATCCACAACTATATGCCAGCAGGCCTCCACTCTCTCCCCTACTCGGCATTTGCATAGGCTGTCTCCCTTCTATGCACACATACGGCATTAACTGAATTGCGTGTGTGTGTGCTGTTAGAAAATGCGCGTCGCCGATTGGCTTAGAAAATGCGCACTGTCGCAACGAGTAGGCCTGGTCTAAAGGCCTGGCCTAAAAAATACGAGATAAATGAATTAGTGCAAAATGTATAAAAAAATGCGCATTGTTGTTGTTGCTTTTTTTCTTTGTATCGATTTTTTCGCATTCACACTTCGCCTCGGGCTTTCTTTATTGCACACACTCATTTCGCATTTGGCTTTTGGCTGGAAAATCAAATAAGAACTTAATTTTTACTAATGAGCGAAGAAGTTGTGCGGAAAAGTTTGCGAAAGTAGCTGAGAGAAAGCTGAGTAAGGAAGGAAATGTGTCTTGAGAAAGAGAGCTTCACAAGTAGCCGAGTCGTTCACAGATCGTTTTAAGAGAGTTTTATGGAGATTTGCTGAATATGTAGGAAAGTTTTTTTTATTTATATTATTTCTCTTGAGATCGTTTCGGACCTGAAAGTGAAGCTTAATTGTCAGGGAAAGCCACCATTCTGAAAATTTGTATAAATCGAGAGATATCCATCCATTTGAAATATCACAAATGATATGAACGCAATGTTTAGATGACTAGATTTAGATTCAAAAAGACCCAAACTGATACGAAAGTCTTCAGTTATTCTCATGCCTTCGCTATCTTTGACTATCTGAAACGAAAAGGTTTGAGTCCCAAAACAATCCAGTCTTTGGTTCATTTCGAAGCACTTGACTATTTCGCCTTGAAGGCGAAGAAGAAGAATCTTAATTTATTATAATAATTTTTGTAAGATTTATGCTCGACCAGGTCTAGACCTAGGTCACTAGGTTCACTCGACAATAATTAATTCTTCATCTAAGAGGGCTTAACCCCATAAAGAGAGTTTTGACCCTAGAAAGATTTTGACTCTAAAATAGATAGACTAGAAAAATGGAATTATCAAATATTATGTTTTGTGAAATAAATTAAGGGTCAAAGTTCAATTTAAATATAGAAGGATATTACCGCAACATTTATAAGAATTCAGAGAGTACTCTTCACCGTTTGAGAAAACTTATTTTCTCTTGTGATGCCGCTAATCCTGAGTATCCCTACGAAGCACTCCTAATGTGTATTTTCCCCATTCAGCTGATGAATTTCTAAACTTGCGCACTATTCTGCGGCGCTCTCTTGTGTATTTCCTCATGAAGGAAAAGCGCTCAATCAAACGAACTCGGCGCTCTCACAAACTGCATGCTAAGCTAAAATTTGCAAAGTAAATGTTTTTAGTTTTGCAATTTCTCCTACACAGATGATGTCAGCGAACAGACTGCTAGCGTCTAACGGTGTACAAAAGCAGCGCTGCCAGAATTAGAAGCGTCATTGTGAGCGACCGCAAATGCGCCCTCGACACCCTACGGTGGGTGAGCAAACAAGCATAGCACATCTCTTGAGGGAGAAAACTTAGAAAAATAACAGAAAAAACCAAAGTGAAAAGGTAAATAGAAATAAAAAAGCGCGCGCATGAGTTTTCCTCCACTCACCCTTACACGAATTTCCACCCTAGCGACCAGCTCGGTTTTCTTGCTTGCTTCCTTCCGGCTTGCCGCGCGTTGGTTCTTCGCTGGTGCAGCATCCTTGTTGTTCTTGTTCGGCACATTTTTTCCGTTATTCTGTTTGCTTGTTTTTCGCTGATTTTCTTGCAGCGCGTCGCCAAGTGAATTTGTGATTGGTTGGTGCCGCGCGAGTGCTTGGCGCGCACAGCGGCTGGCGGAGGGCGGCGACGGTGATGATGGTGGTGCTGCTGCTGTCGTAGTCTAAATAAGTCACAAGCGACACATACACACTCACACAGTGGAGCGCGGGGTGGCGTACGCGCAAGGATGAACTGTGTCGCTTCGTAAGTAGGAAAAATGCGGAAAAGCTTTCGCTTTGTGTAAGTGAGCGCGCGCATCGTGCAAATCGTGTGCGCCTAGTGTTAGTGTGTGTGTGTGGGCGCGCTTTTTTATTGCTTCATTGTTGCTGTGATTTGTTGTCATGAATTCGCAAGTAACAAGCAGCATGACAACAACAACAGCGGTGCTGCTTATGTTGTTGGCATTTGGTAGTTTTGTCTCTGTTTAGCGCGCAACTTAATATGATTAAAGGGATATATTTGACAACAACAAAATGAGTAAGGAAATGTGAAGGCGCCGCGCGGAGGAGCGTAGATTTGGTGGGCTGGGCGCAGCATCTGCGACTGCGACTGCATGATTTGTGGCGCTTAAGCGAGTTCGGTCTAACGTTATATTAGTAATTGCTATGTGTTGTTGTTCTTTCTTTATTTATTTTGTGCGCTTAATTTTTTTTCATTTCTCATGCCTTCTAATGAGTCTTCTGTACGCTGTAGCGCGCCGCAGTTCGTTAGTTGTGGCTTTTGTTTTTGCTTTTGTGGTGTTTGTTAAGCATTTTGTTGTTGTTGTTATGTAACAACTACTTGAAGATTAATTGGTTTTTACAACACTCCTTTGCAACAAATTAATTCATTTGCTGCTGTTTGTGTTGGTAATAAGTTTCAAGTTAGAAGTGTGGCATAAAGAAATGATGTTGCAAGTCTGGTGTTGTTGTAGTAAAAATTCAACTGTTTTAAAAGAAATGAGAACAACACACTCACTTCTAATACTTGCTTCAACTCACTTATTCTTCTTAGTCTAGGTATCACACACCCCCTCTGCATATCAACAGTCGCAGACTTGGTCAACTTTTGCATATCCTTAAGTCGTGTCCTTGACCCAATAACACCTTTTGTGTTGGCGCGCGCATATCACACTTCAATTCCCACCGACCGACCGCCTTTGATTGCCACACTTTCTTCCGTCTCACTGCTCTGTTTTTTCCATTTGAATTTCCATTTTATTTTGCTGTCCAACTTCTTCTTTGTTGCAAGTTGAATGCACTTGCCACATGCTCTCAACACATCACACACCTACGGCCACATTTGCCAGTGCCAAGCCAAAACCGAAAGCACAGCCGAGACACCTCCGTCTCCGTCTGCAAACTAGCAAACTCTTGCAGGCAAAAATAAAATTCAAAAAGGGCAAGAAACTCCAACACAAACACACACACATTGAGACTACATAGAATAGTAGAAAAATGTCCTTGAAACGGCAAATACTCAGTGCACAGCTGTTGCGAGACGAATTTTATTTGTCTCCCGTCTAGTGTCTGCTCTAAACGTCTACCCATCCGTCCGTCGTCAGCTGGTCAACACTTTGCCAAAGTCGATCCTTATCGGTGCTTCGGTGCTTTGGTGTGTGTGTGTGTCCGTCTGTCTGTCCTTGCATTCGGCACTTCCCTATACAATGCTTCGAATTGGTTTCCTTCCGTCCGTCCGTGCAGCCAACCATTCATTCATTCAGCCACTCATTCATCCATTCGTCTGTCTCGCATATTCTAGAGCCCCTCGTCTGTTTGCCACACATCCGCTGGTTGGTAGGTGTGTAGGTGCCACCAGTCGTATGTGTTCAGCTGCTTCATTCTTTTCGAACTCTTTCTCCGCAGTCGTGCCGAACTTGCTGCTTCCTTGTTGCTCGCCGGATTCTTCTTCTTCTTCGGTCTCTACCGTTTGTTTGCCGGCTTCCTTCGATTTTTCTAACTCTGCTGTTGTTGTATTGTTATTTTTCTGTTTTGCCGGTGCCAATGTTTTTATTGCAAACACTTGAGCTGTGTTGCCTTCATTTTGATAGCTGTTGGCTGTAGAGTACCGTTGTACGACTATAACGAATATTGACACACGCTGTCGAACATCTTCATTTCCCTTTTGAGGGGAGTTGATTGAAAGTGGGGGTTTGAAGCTGAAGGGGAACTTTGGCGCACAATGACATACATATATGTTTAGGAAAAGGAGGGAAAGCAGGAAGTGGATTTCGGCTTTGCTGTTGTTCATTGACCGCGAAGATTAGGAGTGTCACGATTTGGTTGTCACGACCCCACCAAGAATGAATATATGTTGCAAACGTAAAACGGATTTTTGAATGAGAACATTTCTATTGTTTCTATGTTTACGATCTAGAGCTTTTTATTATGTATTCTTTCGGAAAGTCGGTTCACCTCGAGATCTTGAAACCATTCTGGAAATATTGACAAATAATAGGTTTCATCTCCTCAAGAACTGATCCGAGTCTACTATGTTAGGTAGATTAGATTTATTAAATTAGTCCAGCCGAAAATAGCGAGACCTTCCCTAAGGCGTCTTGTGCTCAGTTTACATTAAAACAGTATATTCTCACGTCTCGTGTCAAAACAGGTCTCTATATAGTCGCATTCAAGTACTTTTCAGTGATGGACTTCGAAGTTATTGTCGGTCGAGAGATTCGTGAACTAGTTAGGTGTCTTCGTGAGGACCCATAAGCCTCACTCAATATATGTTATAATCCCCGAGGGACAATCAGCCTTGGAACTAGACCACATTTGACTTTCAAGACATGTATGCAGAGTTTTAAGATAATACGACACCAGCAGAGAATCAAGTGACGTCTTCAATGAGTCTTCTCACACAAGAAATGAACTGAAGCGTCTTATAACCGCACTTTAACAAAGGAGAAGTAATATAACCATAAATAGTAAAGGCAGGTGATTCTAGAATCCATGTCTATTACTCCAGAGCTGTGTATGGAGTTAGAAGAATGCTACAACAACAAAAGTAACAAACAAGCTTTTTCATTTCATAGCCTGCAACAAATACAACTCATGATCATCGGCAATATTCTTAATTACAATTACATAACCTTTTGTTTGTACAAACCTCGCTTAACGTCGCTGCCCCTGCCTCTGCCTCTGCCTGCCTGCAATAACTGTTAAGTGCACAGGTAATCATTTTACTGCGCTAATAAAGTAATCCAAATGCGAATTGTTTATTTGTGTTTTTCTGCATTACACACCCACTCTCTCACTCTCTGCAGCTGCTACGGTTATACGCGTCTTTTACCGTTATAACGAATTTAATTAAGCAAAAAAATAAAATAAAAATAAAAAAACATTTTTTTGTTAAATTACATTTGTGAAGTGAACTTTTTTAGATGTGTGTGTGTGCCCTGGCGGACATGTGACAACAGCACATGCCGGGATTACGCAAAAACGCAACAACAGCAAAGTGGAGAAAAAATTACAAGATCAGCGCAGAAAAAATGCCAAAGAAATTAAATTAAATGCAATTTTATGGCTTTCAAGCGGCGACGCCGAGGCAAAGCCAAAGTCAAAGCTAAAGCCAAAGCGGCGACACGAAAGCGGCGTTGAAAAAACACAAACACAAACACGCACACACACACACAGACAACAGTCACGATAATGCAGTTGCGCGCGCTTGGCTGTGTGTGTGTTTGTGCATTTAACGGCATATTTACGTAAGGATAATGAAATTTATTATTGCGGCTAAAATGTAAAAATGCGGCTAAAATTACAAAGCGCCACATAAAATATTGACGGCAAAAAACGCGCGGCGCGCTTGAAATTTATGACACAAACATCGCACGAAACGCACACACACACACATTGGCAAACGCGTACTCTGGCGCTTAAGCAGCCCAGCCAATACATAGATAGTAGCTGCAAGCGGCGGCGCATTAAAAAATTAGATTAAAATAATAAAAGAATGCGTAAATAGATAAATCAATTGCAATGCTGACAGCATTAAACAAAATAATAACAATAATAACAACAATAAAATAATAAAATAAAACTATGGAAACTATCTATATTAATGTCAAAGCGTATTAAATTAAATTGAAACAAAAAATTATAAAAAAAAATAATTAAAAAAAAAATTTCCAAAGGTAGGGTTTCATAGGATACCTTTTTTTGGCATAACTAACTGTATAACAAGAGTTCTACAAAAAATGATTAAATAACAATTTTAACGAACAAAAAAAAAACACTCGTAATTATTTTTTTATTTGATGTTACATATTTTAACTAATTTTTTTTATTTTTGAAAATTGTTTGAGTAATGCTCAGAACAACTTTTCAAATGACTGTGACAATCTAGAAAATTTGCTGAATTTTTGGTTGAATTTTTGCTGCTCTTTGGAGTATCCCTGGATTCATGTATGAGAGCATTTCAAATCAGAATGAGTTTCGGCTGTTTAAAATCGGTTCAATAGAGGTGATATACGCGAACCGATTCTTATTCTCGATGAACTAAGCCTGTTCCCCCTCAGATTTATAAATTTCTTTAGAAAAAGACTCTACAACACATCGCGGTTGGTTCGTAGAGACACCTTAGACACTCTAAGTTTAATCTATTTTATTAATTTCCCCACTAAATTATAAATTTCTATACCTGTGTGCATCCCCATCATCAATGTTGTCAGTTTGTGATAAAAATAATAACAACAAGTAAGGAACGGCTAAGTTCGGGTGTCACCGAACATTTTATACTCTCGCAATATATTTTTTTAATTTTATTAATATAACAAACCATTCGACTCACATATTCGACATATATATGGTATAAAGTCCATTGAAAGTTTGAAAACCCTAATATTAAGTATATGGGAGATAGGGGACGTTATGACCCGATTTCACTCATTTTTGGCACGGAAACATATTTTTAATAGAAAGATATTCCCCCCGAATTTCTTCAAAATATCTGAGGGACTTACCTATTTTTTCGGAAAAAAAATTGAAGCACTGAGGTCCTCATGTTCGATATATGGGGCCTTGAGAATTTATGGTCCGATTTCGACGATTCCAGAAGGGCGATGCCCCACTATAAATGTAGTATTTTTGCAAAGTTCTGTTTCGATATCTTCACTAGATATTATCATTATATATTGTAAAGTAAACGATTTGGCAACATATCATTAGGATGCAAGGAAAATATTACAAACCGAATTTCATTGAAACCACGCCCACTCAAAATTTTGTATACCAATTTGGGTGGAGCCCTCCTGTACTTTCCTTATATTGAAATTTAAGGTTCCTGGTGTTTTACCTTACTGAATTAAATCATTTTTAGTAGTTTTCAACGTAACCTTTGTATGGGAGGTGGGCGTGGGTATAATCCGATTTTATCCATTTTTGGATTATATAAGGAGATGCCTGATAAAAACGACCCCTGAGAGTTTCGTTGATATAGCTTTAATAGTGTACGAGATATATGCAAAAAACTTACCAGGGGCGGGGCCACGCCCACATTACCAAAAAATTACGTCCAAATATGCCCCTTCTCAGAACAATCCTTTGTACTAAATTTCACTTTCATAGCTTTTTTGTGAGCGTGGCAGTCGGACCACTGCCCATTTTCCGCCCATTTTCCTTCTTAAGGTCCCAAGGAACACGTGTTCCAAGTTTCATTAAGATAACTCAATTGTTACTCAAGTTACAGCTTGCACGGACGGACAGACAGACAGACATTCGGATTTGAACTTTACTCGTCACCCTTATCACTTTGGTATATATAACCTTTTATCTAACTCGTTTAGTTTTAGGACTTACAAACAACCGTTATGTGAACAAAACTATAATACTCTCTTAGCAACTTTTGTTGCGAGAGTATAAAAAGACACTGAAAGACAACGCAGTTAGTTCGTAGAACAGCTTAGACACTCTACGTGTAATCTATTTTACTAATTTCCCCACTAAATTATAACTTTATATATACTTGTATGCATCTCCGTCATCAACATTGCCACTTTGTGACAAAAATAATAGCAAAAATAAAATCAACCTTTGCTCGCCGTATCATCTCGGCGTATGACACCAATTTCCTGCTTTAAATTAGCCTTTGCAGTTAGTCGATTTCAATACGTGTCTTCAGTTGCCATGTCCTTTCCAAATATCCTGTACGTTGAGCTATTGACACGCTATCATGGTGACTATCAAGTGTTACACAAACTAACAAATTGTAATTTTAAATGCTCTTGCAAATGTATTTAGGTAGAAACTCAAGTATTGATGCAGAGAAGTGTGTGTGAAGTAGCTTCCATCTCTACCGCTGGAGCTTTCACTGAGCTTTTGTTGCACGTGCAGTTGACGGTGGCTTAGTAGAGAGATCAGAGTGCACATGTTGCCACAAGTGGATTTTTTTTTTCAATTTTTGCTTGAGCGTTTATTCATTGCTGGGATATAAAATTCCATTTAGGTAATTGATAAGAAAAAATGCTGTTATTGCTGTTATTTGTATATAGTTTACAAGCAATCACACTCATAGTACAAGTTTAACAAATAGTAATACACGTTGGACCAGACAAGTTGGCGTCAGTAGACTGGACGGTTGGTTTTTGTGACATAAATTGTTGCATATTGATTGTACTTTATGTAATGTAAAATTCAATATTTGTATCCGCGACTTATTCTTATGAAGAGCGACTCAAGGTGGGTTGATATATTCCTTTCTTAACAGAGTTTGGGGTCTGAAACCCTAACTAATTCTATCTAATATCAAATACGAACCTAAAAAATTCTGTTAAATTCAAGTAGGACCAAGTTCTGCGATAAGAACCCCTCCTAAAGAAGTCTACCAGCATCGAATGTACTCATATACAGACATACAAATAATCACTTCCATCGCAGAACCGCATTTACGCAAACTCATTATCTTGGCATTTGCATTGTGGACATTAACATTTTGCTAGCAAACCAAATTTGTGTTGACGGCGAATTGAAAGCTGGCTTTGTAATGTCTTCGCCTGGTAAATACTAGAGCATCGAGGCCACCCACTGTCTGGAGGCAGTCAGGAATTCGCCTGCCATGTACAGTCATATTTATTTGCATATATAGACATGAAGACACACACACCTTGGCGTTTGTGTGTGTTTTGTTGTTTGCAATTAAATTTCGTTGCGCTTTTCTTGTAATAATTTGAAAGCAACAGAAGTTCGGAAAAGGGCCGCCAACATTTGCTTGGCATGCGTCTACACTCAACGCTTTTCTTACACATTTATGCAAATGTCTGCTGCTTACACACTGACGCGTGAGTTTGTGTGGCTGTGCGCGTGTGTGCGCTCCACATGTGTCTGACATTTAGTACAACATCACACTTTGGGCTGACAGACCACACGTAAGCGAGTGCGCCCGCCTCACTCACGGTCGGTTAGTTCAGTAACCAAGCAAATGCTGCTGCCTGAAAAGCGGGCTGCCGTGAGGGAGTCCATTGCAAAGCTCTGCCGAAGACTCGGCAAGATTTGCTTTTGCCCAAACGGTTGCTATGAGCTGGCTATTTTTTCACCTTCGACCGTGCAGCTGCCGTCCCGCCACTCCGCCGTCTGTTCATGCAAATGCGCTATTATTGCTGTTTTGTAGTTGTTTTTGTTGTTGCTTGGCCACTGCTGCTGCCGTCTTACGAACACTTTTGCGCCACTTACTCGAACATTACTCCTTTGTAGCGTCTTCGTACTCCGCAGCTGCAAAGTCTCCAACACTATATGTTGTTGCCATTGTTGTTGGTTTAGTAGTAGTACAACTATTGTGGTTTCAGTTGTTGCCGCCATTTCGTCTATTCGCATCCTATAAATTAAATTATGTTTGGAAATTATGCATGCATCGACATCCACTTTGGCATTGCTGATGGCGCGGGCGCGGACGGTGCTGCAGCGCCACAGGCAATATCACTTCCTTTGCCGTTGCCTGCAGGCACTTCTTATGTCTTCAATAAGTCCATTCGAGTTCAATAGAAAGGAGCTGGAGCTAAACAACAGTGGCAACAACAACAATCAGCGCAGCATCGCATCGTCAATGCAAGCGCTTGGGCTTCCAGCAGTCATGCTAAAATCGTAGTTCGACTGACGTTCATTTGTTGGCTGGCAACACCTTCCTTTTGCCTCCTTCTATTTATTTGTTCACTGCGCTAAGACTGTTTAGTCGTTAATGTTGTTGTTGTCGTTGTTGCTGTTACCTTTGCTGTCGCTGTCGTCATTGCACTAATTCACATTTGATGTTCATTGAATGCGTTTGGTCAATGAGGCTAAGTCTCAAGTGCTGCCTGTACTCCTCCTTTACTGATTTGTTGTTGTTGTTGTCACTGTTTTTACCTTGTTCCTGCTGTCGCTATTACTGGAATAATTTCAGTTGAGATTTTAAGTGAAGAACTAGTAAAAGATGTTAATGCAGGCCGACATAAGGGTATCATTGCTTCAGAAGTCGCCACTGGGGTTGCGGATAATCAATTCAGCGGAAATGCTGGAACGAAGTTTATAGAAGTGAATGGATAAGCCCAATTTTAAGACAGATGTATCTAGCGAAAAAAAAGATCCGCTCTACCGTCAAGGTTTACACACATTTTCGGAATCCGAACTGGGAATTCGAGCTTTGAGGACTCGAACTTTAATCGAAAATAGATAATTCTGAAAGGTCAATTATTTTGGAAGGACTTTCGCCACCTAACACTCCTGAGAATATAACAGCATCCTTGGAATATAAGATCATGTATTTTATATCGCTGACTGGACCCAGCTAAGGCCGGAGCTAGCTAAGTCCAGAGGTACGACTTACGGAATAATATTGCGAACTCCGAAAAAGTTGCTTAAGATGTTTGTGATGTCTTCTTTACACCTTCCCGAGTGGATTTTTTTTCTTCTGATAAATCAGGACTCGAAATGTAGTCCACCAAGATCAAGGCCAAATCTAACATCCGTCCTCATCACTGAGGTTCAGCTGGATGAAATCTTTTCCGACAGGATTAGCAGTAAGCCTTTAGTCGGCGCTGAAAGTGGCTATCTTTTTGTGTAGATTTAACATTTTTGTAAAATCACCAGTTCTAGGTAGATATTCTTCAGGAAGAAAATAATCGATTAATTTGATATAACCATATTTATTTTTAGATTTTGGGTTATTCTTAGCATTTATTTTCACATTCTCTTTTAACATTCCAATCACACATTCCACAGTTACAACGCATCGCAATTTCGCGTGATGGACTCATTCAATTAACAGCTCTCCCATGACCTATCCCACTGCATTCATAACTCACGCACGTCTTCATCTGCACTTGTTTATATGTGTGAAGGCGCATTCATTGTACAAATCCACGTCGGAACCAGTTTTGACAACTTCCTCCAGGTGACCTCCACCAATTTGCCTTACTTTCAACTCCAACTCCGTGCTCCATTAATCACAAAAGACTCCCACTCTCGGCTAATGTGTTCAATCCTGTTTGCATATCGTCTTTGCTCAGTTAAGCAGATGCAACGACCCCTTTGTGAGTAGAGCGCCCAACTTAAGTGGCAACTTATGCGCTCAGCTTCGCCACAACAATGCTCTCGCGCTGCTTTGAGTTCGACAAGCAAAAAGGAATGAAAGAAACCAAGAAGATAGTTTCTCCAGATTTTCGTTCAGTTTTCCCCTTTTTTGGACGCCTATATTGCTCTTGTAATTTCTCCTTCGGTTGCTCTCAGGCGCTTCGCATACATAAATGATGACGTCATTAATGCTTGCAGTTAACCAGCGCTGTTGTTCTTGTTGTTGTTTGCTTTCTGTAGCTCCGCACATCATCTTTGCTCACAATGTTACAAGGTGTTTTGTTGTTGGTCTTATCAGTTGACGTCCCCAAACAGTGCAACTCTGTCTTCGCTTGCTTGGCTTTGGCTGTGGCTTAGGCAACGGTATAACGTTGGCATAAATTATGCAGCGCGCACATGCAAAGTGGTCATTAACGTTTGGCGAATTAATGCGTCCACATTGGTCACCTGACGTCTGCGGCCCGCAAAACTGGTCAGCCGTTAGCCGTCCGCAGCGCGAGCTTGTTGGCTCTCCAAAAGACTTAGCAACTTTGTTGGCCGTTGCTGCTTGGCATGTGGTAATGAGTATGCTGATTTGCCATTTGGGGCATCGTTATCCGGCAATTCGCTGGAAATGGCTCTGCGAATGCTATTTGCGATTTGAAAGAATTTCTTTAGTTTTATGAAATGTCTTCAAATGGTATAATTTTTTGTCGCGAAAAGTTTGATTTTAATCGATTCAATACGGTAGTAACTAGTCTCTCTTGCTCTTATCTATAACATCTGTGAGCGAAATTTCTTAGAAAATCTTTTTCAAGCAACTAATAAATATGAAAAGCCACGATAACTGGGTTTGAAGTCGTTAAATGAATGCATCTCGATACAGGTTCAACTTAGTTCTGAAATCTGGAACGGAAGTAGTATTACATTTCAAGACCCCTACTTAGATTTTTCTTTCGGTAGGGAGGTAGACAATTCGACCACTTTCATATCGAAAGAAATCGTGATGGTCGGAAAACCTTTACAATTTCATGAGTTCTATCATCGAAAACAAACGATTTATAGGTCTCGCAACTTAGAGATATATGATATACCTAAAAAAGTAGCAAGGCGAAGCAAAAATTATTTGAATGAACTTTTCTCCATAGTCAACTCATCTGAGGATATACAAATACTGACCTGACGACTTCAATACTCGTCATGAAAACCGTGATTTCCAGACTTCTTTCGGTGTTAAAATCGCCTCCTTTGTTATGCCTCAAACTTCTAAATATAGATAACACAGACCTTCGACAAAGCACTTCGAGCCCGATACAAATCTGTTAAGGCGGTTAATATCTAAACTGGCCAATTCATTTGGTTTGCCGAATATCTAATTTTAAGATCCCAAAGAAATTAAAACCTTGCAATAAACGAGAAGATGAAATTGATAGAAATATGGAAGGAAGTGATCCCGATTTTGGGTACTTTTAAGACCTCAAAACTTAAATCATCTTAATCAACTTAAATCGTCGAATTGGAGACGATCTGAGGCTACCTCTGGAGTGTATATCTTTCGTCAGCTGTGAAGGTATTCAAACAAACCATCCAAGTATTAGAAATTTGAGGTTATGAAACGTGTTCTCAGATTTTTGCCAGATCTCAGTGACATATGTTTTGAAGAAAGTTGGAGTGACTTCGACAAGATTTTAGACTTTTTTAGAGCTCCAGACGTGAATATTGACACCACTTTTGTACGAAGAAGACATCACTGGATTTATGATTAGTATTCTTCTAGCCATTCCGCTTCATGGAACAGTTGTCATAACTTATTTACTATATTACTATTATTTCGCTTCAAACCTCTCTCTTCTTCTCCACATACAAAAGAACATAAATAGCAATAAAGACATGGCATAACCGAAAATTATTGTCTGTGCGTGTGGCTCAGCTTGCAACATTCGCTTTCAATTTCTCACTTTATTGTTGCACATTTAAAGAGTTGCAACTAATTAGTGGCATGCAAGAGTGTATCAATTCAGAAAGTTCTTTTTGTTGCAACAAGCGAAGAATTGGCATGCAATGATGGGGCATTCCACACGCAGCTGCGGCAACAATGTTGTTGTCGTTGTTGTTGTTGCACATAACTAAAATGCGAATATTAACATATTTGGAAATTTATTTTAGTGAATCGCACAATGTTAATGGAATAATTGCAGCGCCGTTTGCTTTGCTCTGCTGGCGGCGGCGTGAAGGAAAGAGAAGCACAACAGCTCGAGGCTTACGGCTAGCTTTATTGCATACCATAATTAGTAGCGTAATTAAATGGCTAATAAATAAAATTAAAATTCAAAAAGTGCGCGATAATCACCTACTTGCAAGCATTGGTGTGTTGTCGGCGTGCTGCTGGTGTTGCATGCCTCCGCTTCGCGCGCGCAACATTGTAGGGACATTAGCATTTTTTATTTGATATATTGCTTGAGTGCATGTCGCGGAATGGCATTCATTCAAAGTTGGAACAATGCGAATTTTCGCTTATTTACTTGACTGCGATGGCGGCGATATGGCACTTGCTACTTGCCACAAGTGAAGAATGTGCAAAACTTAATGCGTTCAAGTGCTGACTTTGGCATGACTTTGTAATTGCAACAGCGTCAGCTGCGTACTTTGTTGCGTCAGATTGCTGCTAATTTTCCAATAAATTAAATTTACCATGTAAATAAGTGCTCAGCGGGTGTGTGTCTTTGATGGCTGATAGAAGTCTATTTTCAGGCGTTATATGTAAATTTCCTGTCTTGAAACAAGTGTTGCGCGCATATGAGACATTTAATTGTTGTTGTTGTTGTTAGTGTAGTTATTGTTGGCGTTGCATTGCAACATGAGAGTGAGGTAACCTCACTATTGTATCTTGCAACTATTCGTCCACCCACACCACTGTGCGTTTATAGATTCTAATATTCTCCTTCTTTCCTCTCTTCCTCTTCTTCCCCATCCCCTGCTCCGTCTAATGCAATGTTATTATTTCTGCTTTGGCGTAAAATTAATTTTCAAACACAAAAGCGCCCACAAAAGCTGCGCCGAGGCATCGGCGTGTGTGTGTGTGTGTGCACTCGGCAAGAAAGCCTTCAATGTCGCAAGACTCGGGCGCGCAGGTGGTGAGAGCGCTCTTCGTGGCATGTAGCCATGTTGCAAGCGCATAATTGCATTTATTATTGAGAAATTTCGTGTTGAAATTAGAAATTTCCAAAGGACTTGCACAAGGACTCAAAACACATCCATAGATTCACACACAAACACATGCAGAGAGTGAGCTACGCACATAATTGGTAATATACACAAACTTAGCAACTACTCGCTAATAAAATAATAATATTGTAATTTCAATAGCCTCAATGTCAAAGACAATATGCCCACTTTGCATGGAAATTAATTGCGACAGGCTTATGCAAGCAATTTAGCGACAAGGAATTTCATTAGGTGCGACTTAGTGGTGTGCGGATTAAATGTAGCGCTTTAAAGCTCAAGTCGTTGAAAGCTTTATTTCGAAAGAGGAATTGTGGTGAATTAAGGTTTTTGAGTGAGCTTTCTGAATCAAGATCTCATATTTGTTTCTAAAAATATTAAAATTTAAAATTAGATCTCACAGCTCAGTACATTTTATTCGAAAATTTTCTGATTTAAAATCTAATAAAGAGTATTAATGGAGTACATCCATCCCTCATGACACTCACTCGCATGCTTTTTCGTGCAATTTACCTTGTTTTATTAAAATTTGCAATAATTTTCCACTTTATTATAAAATTAATTAACTTCCGCTTGATTTGCGGCAGCAAACACCCTTCAATTGCTGGCGTATTTTTGGGCGAATATTTGCCACTTCGTCTATGGTGTAAATCAAAAAGGACACTCACGCACTATGCGTACATTTTCACTCATTTTCATTAAAATCCGCACATACACAGCCAGTGTACTCGAGTCCATGTGTATATGTTTTTGGTCGCATACATTTTGATTAACCTTCATTAAAAAGTAATTTTAAGCAGGAAATTAAAAATGTTTAAATGCGAAATGTCATAATTACACGTAAATGGATTATGTTGCACGAAACAAGAAGATTCGAGAGATATTTTGTATATAAAATTGCAACACTTAATTGTCTTGGTATGAGAGATTTACTGCTCAATTTATTTAATTGAGTTTAATTTACGTTTTTTTGATTTGTCCATTAATTCTTCATTGCTAATCTTACTACAAATAATTTTATTGCATGATACATTTTATAATTTTTTCCATAATACATTGAGTTAGTGAAATTTTAATAAATTTCTGTTTCATGCCAATTATTTGATGTGTTAATTTATAATAAAAAATTTATCGCATGATATTTTTTTTATCAAAATTTTTAGCGCATGCTATTTATTTTAAGGAAGGAATACATAAATATGTTATGTAAATTCATTGATTACTGAATATAGCAAAATTTTTTAAGTCATAACATAGAAATGCTGTATAAAGTTGAAAATATTTACCTTGAGAATTCACTTAAAAATATTAAGAAGTACTATTGGGCTCTATAATTACTCGCAACAGTACTACCTTCAGCGGTAAGGTAATGCAACAATACTTATTGGGCATCAATAAGTAGTTTACTGAACTTGTACAAGTTCAAGTCAGATTAGAAGTCCAAAGACGAGATCGTTAATAATAACCAAGCTTAAAGCCGATTTCAAGCTGAAGCTTTTGATTATTTAAAATTAGGACTAAGGCGTCTGAAAGTGTTCGATGCAGTACCAGCCGGAGGAAGGCGAAGGCCTCCACACCGTTGGAGGGAGCAAGTGGAGAGCGACCTGGTTACACTTGGGAACTCCAACTGGCGCCGAACTGCAAAGGAAAGAGAGAAGTGGCGCGCTATCATCGATTCGGATATAATCGGCCAAACGGTTTCAACGCCAATCACATACCTACATACTAAGGCGTCTTAATAGCTACTTGGTTGATTTATATCGTTTTGTGGACTAAATTTGTGTCAATGAGGGGTTTCTCTGTTAAGGAATTTACTATTTGAAGCTTCTGCCACAATAACAACAATTATTTTCTGTTTTTTTTTTTAAGTAAAGAAGTGACGCTTTGTTGAGAAATTTAGAGGAAAGAAGGAGTCTTCAGTGTAAGAAATGACTTTTTAAAGAGTTTATGCAACAATATGTTAAGAAGAAATACAAAAATTGGAAAAATCTTCACCTAAGCAACCCTATTATTACAAAGAAAACTAAATTTTTCAAAAAAAAAAATATATGTATTTTATTAACATTTTATTTCGTTTCAAATCTCCATGAGTAGGCTTCGCTTTTGCATTTTAATTATCTCAAATTAAGACTATTTCTTCCACTCTTGTAATTAGTCAGTTGAAAGCAATTTTAATAACTGCGTGTATTTTGCTTTTCATTAAATCACAGCTTAGCACTCAATTCGAATTTTTGCCTCGGAATTTTGATGCTTTAAATGTACTCGAGTACTTCGATATACATATGTGAATTTTAGTTTGTGCAACAATTACAACACAAACATCTTTAAGCATAAAGCAGAAAAGAAATGCTGCAGACAAGCTGGAAATTACTAAGAATTTGCTTCAATTAACACAAACAAAGGCCGAAATGCGTGCGTAAGTCAAATATATACGCTTTGAGATATGGCGGCTGGACGCACCAACCAATTATTGGCCTATAAGTCTTGCTTCTTCTCGTGCACAGCGTGCGCATGTGTGTGTGTGTTTCTTCAGCTGGAGAATATGCTTGTGTGTGTGCATGTAAATGAAGACGATTGCTGGCGAAGTCATGACTAAGCATTTATTATTAAATATTATATACGAAATGGCCGTGTATGTGCCATGTGTTTGTTGTTGTACATAGAACACGCCCTAAAAGTACATAAGCGTACATATGTGGACAATACAAACATAAGTATGTATATAATAAATAATCTATTTGCAAATATACTAGGCCTACGATACAGGTCCTTGTGCATATGTGTGTGTTGTTGTTGCACATTTAGTTGCATTTGTGGTTAATACGCGTGTGAGTGTGTGTGCGTATGTATGTTAACATATAAATATCTATCAATTATCCTGTCAGCTCGCAGGCTTCACTCATTTATTGCCCATTTGCATACAAGCCAGCCTCTAAGCAGATACAAATGCATTTAACTCTATATACAAGTGTCTGTGTGTGTGATTGTATGCGCTTATATGTTTTGTATACATATTTAATAGACGAGCATGCATGTATTTAAGTGCACTTTAGTTTCTAATTATAAATGTAACTCGATCCTTTGAGAAGATTCGGCTGCAACGAACCCACCGCCGCCGATGCTGACGTCGACGCCAACACCTCTGTGTTGCCCGCCCGCTTAGCTGGGTAATCAGCCCGTTCCGAGACAAAGCAAACAATCTCAAGTTATTTGCCACGCAAAACAAACCTGGCGCCGTACAGTTGTTGTTGTTGTTGCTGTTGATGAGGTGAGTTGAGGCTGTGTAGGTGCAGCAAATGCAATTGCTAAGCATTTGTTGTTGTTGCGCCTGTATGTGTATGTGTTGAAATTAAGTGCATGCATGCATAAATGCATATTCACCTGCGTAAGTGCCGAGGCATTTTGCTGACTTGTCGTTAACGTTTGCCACCTCGTTGTTGCTATGCTGTTGCTAAGTTGTTGTTGTTGTTATTTGGTTTACGTTATGCATGCATTGCGGGCTGTACAACAATGCATTTTCGTCCATTACGATTATCATTTGTTATCCTTTATATTGAAAATGTGTCTTGGTATGCGAGCTTCCTACTTCTTTGGGAGTATGTGTGTGTGTGTGATTGTATATATATTTGTATGCAGGCAATCAGCACAAATTATAATATTAATATCTATCGTTAGTTAGTCTATCCCTGTTGTGGTAAAACTATTTGCAAACGCCTAGTGGCGCTTTTATAGCGCTCTAAAGCTTATAGGAATCTTCAAGTTGCGTAAAAGCTAAGCTTTTATGCAACTTGTTGAGGCTTGAAACTTGATTAGATCACTTATTCGCATCCCCTACTATCTTTAAATATTACATAAGTATGATTTTTGGTTAAAAATCTCAGTATGCTTCGACATAACCTCTATATTTGACACCAACACTTTCTTTTTGGGTCGCTTGATGGACTCTTTTCTGTACTGCCTGCTACTTGATATCATATTTCTACTTCCTACTGAAGAAATTCAATATTTTAGAATACTTTTTGATTCCAAGTCTGAGTTCTAAGGATCTAATAATAAAGATTCCAGTACCGAAATTAAGAGAACGGAAGAACACAAGTTGTAGGCTTCTACAACTTTCAAGAAACATGTCATATCAGGTGGCGAGCCACTTTGAGACACATTTTGAGCAATAATCTATCCATTTCTGACCCAAAAATTGTGTTTTATGGAACCAAGTACTTTAGTAATAAATGTATGTATGCATAATTTTAGGCGCGGTGAAAGGATGTCCTAAGCAATCTTCAAGAACTTGCTGCCTGACAATTGCTTATATACAATGTAAGTATTTGGAATACACAATTTTAATACCACACACGGCAGTATAAACACTTATATACTTGAAACCACCTTCTCTTTCGACTCTAATTTAGCCGAGGACTGTGTATGTGTGTGGACCAATTGCATACTTAAATGACTTTATATAATAAATCACTGAGCCACACACACACACCTACAAACGAGTGTTAATTTAGTGTGCAAAAATGCTCGAGTTTACCGTTACATATCAATATATATATACAGCGTGTGTATGTATGTCTCGATAAATACATATTTGTGTATTTGGATGCACTGCACTTGTGCGCTATCATACAATCAAGCTTTAAACTTTAATTATTACTATTTTAATTAACATTTGAATATTTTGCACACAGCAAGGACAACGGCACATTTGCATGCTGTGCGACAGTTAATGTGTAAGTGTGTGTTGGTGTATGTATTTTGTAGTTGTAGCTTAGAAGACGACATACTCTACTCACTTAGCTCTGTGCGTGTGTGTGTTTGTGTTTGGCCAGCTTGTCCTGCGCATTTCCACTTTAGTTTTGATGCATAAATGAATTAGCAGCACAAATTATTGTTGTTGTTATTGTTGCTGTCTTCTGCTGGTCTCAGCTTACAACATTGATTTGCCATTGCTGCTGCTGTTGTTGTTGTTGCTATGTTAAGTTAAAACTAAAATTTTCGAGTTCATTGTGCTCTACGACACATGCACCGCACTCAGTCTCCCGCCATCAACCAACCGAGCGGCCCACCAGCGGTCGCCTTCTTCGACGTTCTTCATGCTGTCGCCTCGCCTCGCCATTTCACTTTTGCTCTCATGCTCCACGCTCCACGCAAATCTACATAGTTTTGTTAAGTTTGCTGCATTTGTTGTTGTTGTTTGGTATTGTATTGTTTTGCATTTCCTGTTTCGCATTGTCAACCATACTTCCTCATCTATTTCACTTATTCGCATCCTTTTTCGTTCATTCCTGCTTCCACTTCTACGCTTCTACTTGCTGCCACTTTTGTACTCTCAATACTTTTTGTCTCCGGCTGAGGCCTGATTGCTGCACAAATTATCTTCTCTGCCAGTCTAATTTGCTTGTTGTATTTGGTTTCCATCCTTCTACCCGTTGTGGTGGTGTCCCCCCGGCGGCATTGTTCGCCATATTTGTCAGTCCAAATAATTTCAGTCCAACATTTCCATTTTATTCATTCATTCCAGTCTCAAGCAGCGCCGTCACCGTCGCAGTCGCCATCACTTCGGTGTGTTTCTGGCATTTTTAGTTTGCATATTCATAATTTGAATTTCGGCAGTTTAATTAGAATATCAACAAATACATTGTGTTCGGCGTCGGGCACAAGACTGATGCGCGCTGATGAGTCGATAGCTCCAAGTAGTTTGCTTATAATGAGTCCGTACATATTGGTTCATCGATCTGTTGAGACGGAACTGCCGGCCATTTTTCTATAAGGCTGAGCTTATTTTGGTCTAAAGGAAACTTCCGATCTTCGAACCTTGGAAAACTCTTCATAATAATTCAGTAGTTGTCTCCAGATATCCGATGCAGCTGTCTGATCAGCAGAAGACTAACATACTTCCGAGGTTTAGGAACCGAAGTTGGCTTAGAGTGCAAGTCAAAGGAATGGATTTGAAGTTCCATTAAATAAATGTTGTCTTCACTTAGACAGCTAACTGTTTCCTCCTAATTATTGCCATCTAATGTGGATATCAATGCGTTTAGAAGAAGGGCCATTGTTAAATCAAAGCAAAACATGAAGCTTTGCTGCCCTTCAGTTTTTCCGTCACTTGGTTCTCTCCTCGCAAGTCCCTCTAAGTTATTTATACAAGTGCGTGTGTGTGTGATTTTGGGCCGACATAAATATATTAATTCATATGCAAGCAGCTCTTTCATCTAAATTTGAACGCATAAAGTGTGCAGTTAGCGTAGCCTCAACACTTGTCCCACTACTTACCTCACTCCCCTCACTTGCCCCACTGATTTCATCTGCACACTTGGCCATGCCATGCTTGGTGTCGTTGTCAAATGAATCTCATTTGCATTTAAATTAAGAGTCCAAAATGCTCGCACTCAAGCCTCTACTGGCAGTGGCCCCGTGGCTCTGCCGAAGACACGCTGGCGCTTGTTGTGCACAGACGTCGAGTAAGTTGCCAGCAGCGTTTGACTAGCACACATATTTGGTACTCTGTCTGTCTGTCTGTGTGTTTGCTCATGTCCAGCTGCGGCGTTTCCTTGAGGGCAGCGGCAGACTTCGTACCCAATAACGGTATTTATGTATGCAAATATTCTACTAGTAGGTCGTCGCCGCTTGGCACATTAGGTTCCATGCGTTTTGCAGTACTTTTGGGGTGTAAAATCTAAAATCTGTTTGGACATTTCGATAAATTTGCTTGAGCATTTCGCATTTGCAAGCGACGAGAGACACCAACTTTCTGGTCACTGCTGAGTAAATTTGCTAGGTGTTCTTATACGCCCAGATATTTATCTAAATGTGCGTAAATATGTTTCTAGTTTCAATGTGTGGTAAGTTTGCATAAATGTTGATTATAATGCAGCGTTCGAAGCTCTTAGACCAAATAATTAAGGTTGTTGCTAGGTATTTACATATACTCGTCTATATACATATATACATACAGTTATCAAAAGCTTTCATTGTAGCTTGCATGTTTTGTATAGAATGAAGCGGTCTCTCAATTATAATTAAGGCAATATTGAACATTTACTAATGTAAGGTTAGGTCAATGCTTCGAATAAGCAGTGCGAACCGTTTACAAATCTATAAATGTTAGAGGAGGATATGTTAAAGACTACTCAATTCGAGCTATATTTGTTCGGAATGACACATAAATCTAAATCAAAGGTCCGACGTCATTTTGCAGAAGGCAATGGGTCCGAGCTAAAGTGAGAAGGCGAATCCCGCTTATGCGGTTGTGCGTAGGGCTTGGGACCCACCACATAAAAACGAATAACCAGTGAATAAGAAACACAGGCCTCGGATGAGAAACCCCCCTTTTGATGACGACCACGGCAAACGTATAAAGGACTATGATTTAAGGGCATGCACCTGGAATGTCCGGACCCTTAATTGGGAAGGTGCCTCTGCCCAGCTGGTTGATGTCCTCGTAAGAGTAAAGGCTGACATCACCGCAATCCAAGAAATGCGATGGACGGGACAAGGACGGAAGAAGGTGGGTCCTTGTGACATCTACTACAGCGGCCATATAAAGGAGCGCAAATTCGGTGTGGGATTCGTGGTGGGAGAGAGACTCCGTCGTCGAGTCCTGGCATTCACTCCGGTGGATGAACGTCTAGCCACAATCCGCATCAAAGCGAGGTTCTTCAACATATCGCTGATTTGCGCCCACGCCCCGACGGAAGAGAAGGACGATGTGACCAAAGATACCTTCTATGAGCGCCTAGAACGTACCTATGAGCGCTGCCCCCGCCACGATGTCAAAATCGTGCTTGGCGATTTCAACGCTAGGGTGGGTAAAGAAGGTGTCTTTGGCACAACAGTCGGAAAATTCAGCCTCCATGACGAAACATCACCAAACGGTCTGAGGCTGATCGACTTCGCCGGGGCCCGAAATATGGTCATCTGTAGCACTAGATTCCAGCATAAGAAAATCCATCAAGCTACTTGGCTGTCCCCGGATCGAATCACTCGCAACCAGATCGATCATGTTGTGATAGATGGACGACATGTCTCCAGTGTTTTTGATGTGCGTACGCTTCGTGGTCCCAACATCGACTCGGACCACTATCTTGTAGCAGCTAAGATACGCACCCGCCTCTGTGTAGAAAAGCGCACACGTCAACAAACACAAGGAAGGTTCGACATCGAGAAGCTGCAATCACAACCGACAGCCGAACGATTTTCTACTCGACTTGCACTCCTGCTCTCTGAGAGCACTCATCAGCATCTCGGTATAAGGGAGCTGTGGGACGGCATATCAAACTCCTTACGTACAGCTGCAACCGAAACCATTGGCTTTCGGAAAAGCCAAAAAAACAGCTGGTATGATGAGGATTGTCGTCTCGCAGTGGAGAGAAAACAGACTGCCTACCTCGCAATGTTGCGATCGACCGCAACACGAGCGGGATGGGAAAGATACCGAGAGCTGAAGAGGGAAGCGAGACGCATTTGCAGAAAAAGAAAGAAAGAGGCAGAAATGCGTGAGTATGAAGAGCTTGACAAGCTGGCCGACAGGGGTAATGCTCGAAAATTTTACGAAAAGATCCGGCGACTAACTGAAGGTTTCAAGACCGGAGCACACTCCTGTAGGACCCCCAGCGGTGATCTAGTGGTTGATGACCAGAGTATACTGTGTTTGTGGAGGGAACACTTCTCCAGCCTGCTGAATGGCAGTGAAAGTACAACACCAGGAGATGGCGAACCCGATTCCCCAATCGACGACGATGGAACAGATGTTCCATTGCCCGACCGTGAAGAAATTAGAATAGCAATTACCCGCTTGAAGAACAACAAGGCGGCGGGGGCCGATGGATTGCCGGCCGAGCTATTCAAATACGGCGGCGAAGAGCTGATAAGGTGCATGCATCAGCTTCTTTGCGAAATATGGTCGGAAGAAAGCATGCCCGACGATTGGAATCTCAGTGTACTCTGCCCAATCCACAAAAAGGGAGACCCCACAATCTGCGCCAACTATCGTGGGATAAGCCTCCTTAACATCGCTTATAAGGTTCTATCGAGCGTACTGTGTGAAAGACTAAAGCCCACCGTCAACAAACTGATTGGACCTTATCAGTGTGGCTTTAGACCTGGAAAATCAACAACTGACCAGATATTCACCATGCGCCAAATCTTGGAGAAGACCCGTGAAAAAAGGATCGACACACACCATCTATTTGTCGACTTTAAAGCTGCTTTCGACAGCACGAAAAGGAGCTGCCTTTATGCCGCGATGTCTGAATTTGGTATCCCCGCAAAACTAATACGGCTGTGTAAGTTGACGTTGAGCAACACCAAAAGCTCCGTCAGGATCGGGAAGGACCTCTCCGAGCCGTTCGATACCAAACGAGGTTTCAGACAAGGTGACTCACTATCGTGCGACTTCTTCAATCTATTGCTGGAAAAAATAATACGAGCTGCAGAACTAAATAGAGAGGGTACAATCTTCTACAAGAGTGTACAGCTCCTGGCGTACGCCGATGATATTGATATCATCGGAAACAACACCCGCGCCGTTAGTTCTGCTTTTTCCCGCCTGGATAAGGAAGCGAAGCGAATGGGTCTGGTGGTGAACGAGGACAAGACGAAATATCTCCTGTCATCAAACAAACAGTCAGCGCATTCGCGTCTTGGCTCCCACGTCACTGTTGACAGTCATAACTTTGAAGTTGTAGATAATTTCGTATACCTAGGAACCAACATTAACACCGATAATAATGTCAGCCTTGAAATCCAACGCAGAATCACTCTTGCCAACAGGTGCTACTATGGACTGAGTAGGCAATTGAAAAGTAAAGTCCTCTCTCGACGAACAAAAACTAAACTCTACAAGTCCCTCATCATTCCCGTCCTACTTTATGGTGCAGAAGCGTGGACGGTGTCAACATCCGATGAGACGGCACTAGGAGTTTTCGAGAGAAAGGTTTTGCGGAAGATTTACGGTCCCTTAAACATTGGCAACGGCGAATACCGCAGAAGATGGAATGATGAGCTGTATGTGTTGTTCGACGACATAGACATAGTCCAGCGAATAAAAAGACAGCGGCTACGCTGGCTAGGTCATGTTGTTCGAATGGATGAAAGTGCCCCAGCTCTGAAAGTTTTCGATGCAGTACCCGCTGGTGGAAGCCGAGGAAGAGGGAGACCTCCACTCCGGTGGAAGGACCAGGTGGAGAAGGACCTGTCTTCACTTGGTATTACCAATTGGCGCCAAACCGCCAAAAGCAGAGATGCGTGGCGCACTGTTGTGGACTCGGCTATAACCGCGTAAGCGGTTTCTACGCCAGTTAAGAAGAAGAATGGGTCCGTTCTTTGCCTTTAACTTTTGCTCCGAAAGACTTACACAATGTATATAGGAAGTTGGACTAAGTGACATTTTCCTTGGAGTCTTTTGTCGGAAGCTCTTACCCAACTTCGGCTTTAGGCTGCCAGACCATTGTAACGTCTTTCAAGTAGAGGTCAAGTGAGGCCTCCTTTAGGGAGGTGTGTATTCACGCCGACAGGGCAGCGGCAAAACTGCCCTGGGATTCGATGACAGTGCGCTCAGAGTTAGTTAGTGCGTATCTGATCTCCTTTTTAAATAATCCTTTAGGAGTATTTGGGTGCCACAAAGGATAGTTCAGAGTTATATATAGTGAGATTCTCTGCAGTAGAGGAGATCTGCACCATGACTTAACCTAATCTAACATATAATTTTCCTCTCTTTGATACTTCACTCTGAGTTCCTAGAACACTCGCCACGCCTTTTGGAAAGTAAATCTCTACCCTGTCTCTTGCAATTATAAACTCCTATATGCACATAGAAATTCGAGTATGTACTACACTAACATACTTATGTATATACCAATCCATAAAATCGCATTGTTTGCCGCCCAAGTCCACTTATTATCATTATACTCCAGTGATTATTAAAGCAAAAGCACTCTACAATGCAACCAAATTATAAATTCGCACCAGCAGCATACACTCACATAACGGCACATATTCAGCTGACAAGCTACAACGACTGCTTAACACTGTCCCCCAGTCCCTCTCCCAGCGAACTGCTAAAGCAGTCTTACGCATTGATCTGTGCAGCAACCGGCACCGACAGACGGACCAACGGACGAGAAGGACGATGTTCGGCCAGCTTTGACTTGTCTGCTTAAGTTTTCGACATTAACATAACCCCGCCCGTTCGGCATATGTGCACAACACACCGCCCCATCACTCGCTCCTTTGCAGCGCGCTTGTCTTACACCAGCAACACTAATGTGGCGGGGAAGCGAAGCGGCAACGGAGTGAGCACTAAGATCCCCCCTTCATTACCGAAATCTACGCTTTTGTCTAGCGCCGCACATATGTTTGCCTGTGTGTGTGTTCTATAATTTGGCTGCTGTCATTGTTGTTGGGTTGCTTGGCTTGGCTTCTTACCGAAAATTAGCATCGCACACAGACGCACCGAGTGACCGCAGCGTGTTTAGGTGAGTGCAGTATTGATGTTGTTGTAAGTAAGTGTGTGTGTGGGTGTGTGAGTGCATTTACTTGTCTTTGCTTGTGTTTGGGCTGGAGAGTGGGTTCGAAACTGCAACAATGAAGTAGAAAGGCTTAAGAGACAGACAGACAGCCGTTAGCTTTGTTAGGCGACAGTTGTGTGTGTGCGGGTGAGGAGTGATGGGGGGCACGACGAACAGCAGAACAATGCAACTGACTCATTTGGAATTAGGAAAATTCAAAATTTACAAACACAAATTCACGCAAGTCTGACAGGCGAATAAATGCCAAGCAGCGCCGTTGTTTGCCAGCGCAAGGAGTAGGGATGCCCGGCAGCAGTAGAATGTGAGGTGAGGCTTCGCAGGCCAATTCCTTCTCGTGTGTGTGTGCGTGTGTGTTTGTGAAAACGTAGGAAACAAGTTAATTCAGTTAAAGGACATTCTGCCGCTGAGACGCAGTCAAATATTCATTCTACATTTGTTGGTTGGTGTTGTTGGTGTAGCTACACTGCTGCACCTTTGTGTGCATGTATTGGTAAATATGTTGGTATCTAATACAATCTAATAAAGCTCCAGCGTGCTCTGTTCGTGAGCGTCTGCACGAGTTGAAGGAACTTCTGAGCCGGCAAATGAACAAGAAAGACAAACAAGTGCTACGCAGCGACGGCGGGTGGCTAGCATTACACCAGAGCTATATGTGTAGCATACATTTAGGAGTTCGAGCAACTTTCAAAGCCATTTGCATTCAATATAATGACATGCAAACTAAAATTAAGCAGCGAAGTGTAAATGTTTTGTGTGCTCTCGATAAATATGTGAGAGTGTGTGTCTCTGCATGTGGGTATGTGGGAGAGAGACTTTGTATTTGAAATATTTTACTGCAAAATTTAGTTAAGCAGTAATTATGTACTTGAAAGTTGTGGGGTTTGAAGAATGTTTAGGCAGAAAATTTGCAAAATTTCACGCTCAAATATGATATAACAGTTGCTGAGCTCCAAATTTTAAACAAAGTGCTTCGAAAATAATAAGAAATATATACTCGAAGTCCAAAGAACGGCTGTAGTAGTCGAGTGTATCTAACCCTCGATGTATCTGAGGTTCAAAACTCTCATATAACAAAATAAAAAGTGATTTTAATTCTTGGGACCCACTTAGTATGAACAATGAAATAAAATTTGTATTAGTCTTGAAATTTTTGGAAATCTTGTTGGCTTAAAATTGCATTAAAGAGAGACTAATATACCATATGTCTATAAAAACATCCTGTCTATGATATTTAATCGAAGCCATCTTCACATCGATCTTCAATACATATCTCGGTAACTGTAGATTCTTCTCTGAATAGCACCAATTGTGCCTACTTCATGTTGACAACCCCGCACTGTTGCCTTCGCAGCCATCAGCGGCAGTCGAAAAATATATTTCGTTTATGTTATGACATGTGTTTCTTGTGCTATTTTTTTCTCAATTTCGTTGCGCTGCTTTGTCATACCGCCATCCGCATACAATTCGCGAAATTTTGTGATTTTTTTGTTTTGCCAAAATACACTTGTTCGCCATGTCTTTGTGTTTGTATGGAGATGTGCGTGAGTGCCTCTACCTGCAAAGCACGTATATGCATATTGTTGTTGTTATTACAGCTGCTCTAGTACTCTGTGTTTCTTGTTTTCTATTTTTGATATATTTTTTGGCTGACCAAAAGCGTAGCTTCCAATTTTCGCGATTCTCCTTGCCCGCCTCCCGTTACTTGAACTCGTCGTCTACTCCTTCCTGCGACGCCTTTATCTTCTGCACATAGAGAGAGGTACATGGATTTTTTTTGGGTACTCTTCGCTTTGTATTTTGTTATTCTGGCCAACTTTTTGCCGAGCGGTGCAACACCCTGCCCCACTCCAACACCCAGCGTCGCACTGCCGCATGTGACCATTCACGTGTGTCCGCACACAAGTCAGTTTGTGTGGCGTGCGCTCGGCTGCTGTTGGTGTGCGGTGGTGGTGCTGAGTTGTTGTTGTTGCGCGCGACTAGCGTCAGGACGATTTCGCGCTGGTCATTCTGGTCCAACTGCTTCGGGAATGTGTCGTTTTTTTGCGGCTTGCGCTGCTTCGCTGCTTATTTTTCAGTCGCCGCCTTCTCCGCCTGGCGCTGCTGATTAAACATTAATTAAGGAAAAACAATGCGGCTCACGAGCGCGCACATGCAAACTCGTACATGTGTGCGTGGCATATGCGCCCAACAACAGTAGCATCAACAACAACAAAACTTCCATTTCCTCAACCAAATGTTGACGGCAACAGCAAAGCGTTTTGGAGTTTTTGTTGTTGTGGAAGTGTGGATGTGCGTGTGTGGTGGCTTGTTTGTTTGCGTTTGTGTGCAAACAAGAAAAAATCGCGTATTTTGTGGTCATTCTCCTATTCGCTCCACGGACGGCGTGTCTTCGTTGCGAGTATGTGTGTGTGTATGCGTGTGTGCAGCTGGAATAAAAACGGGAAATCACAAAACGCGAAAAACTCTATGACGCATTTTTTCTATTTTCGCTCGCTGCCAATAGCACATAATAAGAAAATAACAAAAAAAAAAAATACTCGAACGCTTGCTGTTTGACCAGCTGAACGCTGGGCACTCATTGGGGGTGAGACGGGTGGTTGTTGGCAATTCGAATTGCTCCGCGCGCATTGGTGTGCGGTTGAATTTGGCACTTCGCTTTATATACACACTCGCGTGGGAGCGTGTGGTTTAAGATGAAGGCAGGAGTATGTGTGCGTGGGGGTTTTGTGTCTGTGCCCCCGTGGGTGGTTGGTCGAAGGAAGTCGAATTTTTTAAAATGTTAAATCGCCAAAAAACGAATAGAAAATAATCATCGACAGACGCAATAAATTAAAGAGCGCGTCGCCCTGAGCAGATAGGAATTTACAGCACATACAGGCAAAGGTTTTTTATATATTGAGAGTTCTTGTAGTAATGAGAATCAAAAATTACGGAAATAAATGGGTGGACCGTGAAAGGGGGAAGTGAAAAAAAAAGTTATTGGAAGCATTATGTTTATCGTTATTGATACTTGAATGCTTAAATAATAGTATTGTAGTTTAAAAGAATGTCATCGTTATTAATAAAATGTGTTTTTTAGACATAAAGATAAAGGCCAAGTGACCGTCGCAGCTGGCTCGAATCAATTCCAACCGAGAGCTGGCCTCAATTTTCGATAACTTTTTGCAGCAATCGGGGCCGTATATCAGAAATAAATCCGTTGCTTTATAGTTTGAAATCTGTCCATTATGAAATGGCAAACCAAGCTGAGTATAAATCAAGTCATATATTTTAGAAGACCAATTCCGAAAAAATTGTATTGAAAACCCAACTTCTAAAAACACATTAATTGGGTCCAAATGTTATATATATATATCTATTATATTCCATAAATTTCTGAAAATCCTTTTTGCCGCACGTTCACTCTTTCTTATCCTCTAAATCCTCTCAATTCTAAAGCTTATAGGTCGATCTGTCGTACTGTATACCATTTGGTAACTATAGACAAGCTGGGACAAGATAGGAAAGAGTTAAGTGTAGTTTTGAAGAGTTTGGAAGGGCTAAAACAGAAAGTACTTAGAGCTTATGGGTTTATGTAGGGAAAGTAACGTAAAAATGTCAGGTATGCGGAAGGTTTATTGGATCGGAACATTGAAATCTCATTATAGATAACTTAGTACCCATCTTAATACCATATAAAAATATGAATGTGAAGAATGTTATATTATGAGATTTTTTACTTTAAATTTAACTTATTTTATATGTCAACAACAACGACCTTCCACAATTTAGTATGTGGGTTAACTAGAGGTAACTTCGTCTATATAATTATGTCTTCCCTCCAATAAAATTCATATGCTAGTCACGTTTGCCTTACTTACACGAGTAGAAAAGCGAAGACAGCACACATTGGCAACGACTCCTGCACTAGTATGCACACAGTTTAATTAGATAATGGTATGCCGTTGCATACTTTCAGGCGTGCAACCGCGGAAAACCTTGATATTAACAGACAAGTGGCTAATTGAAATGAGAAGCACTCATTTCCGTGAGAGCCAACAAAATAATTCATAAACTGTGCCTTATTATGTGCAGCTGCGAGCTATTTTCCTTGCGAATTAACTGCATTAAAACTTGACCCGCTTTTCACAGCAGCAACAGCAACGGCATGGCACCTCGTTAGTGGTGTCCTTTCGACGCTCCGCTAATTGGGTGTTGCTCGCTGCCTTACTTATTAAATTTTCGCATAAATTGCAAGTGCAAATGTCGCTGATGATGTTGCAGCGGCAGCAAGTGGTGGAGGTCACAGGTCAGAGCGGCAGCGGGTATACTACATCAAAGTACATCAGCGCAATTAGCAACACTCGCACGAGGACGACCTGCTGCTGCCGACGCTGGCGCCACTACTGCAAACTTGGTGCTTGCAACCTCATTGCCACATCATGACCAGTCGTGTTGGTTCGGAAGTCCTGGAGTCACCTTCAGTTATTAACAGCGACAAGCCAAAGGTGCCTCGCAAGCAGCCAACAAATTTGTAAGTTCCCAAGAACATTTCTTGACAAGCAATGTGTGTTGTCCTGCGGCGGCGGCAAACGCTGCCTAATTGCCACCAATGCTGACCTGGTGCAGCGCGCCGAGGCAACGGCAAATGCTTGCTGTGGAGCTGTGATTTGACGAATTGCTTCGAATTGTGGCGAAGAAGCTGGGTGCAGTCGCACGACCAAATGGCAGCTAATTTGCAAAGCACTGCTCCTAGACGATGAGGCAAGGCTGCAGACCAAGATGATAGTACAGGTAGGCAGCATGTGGAAGCGATATTAGTCAGTGATAGTGAGCGCAGAGGTGATAGCTATGTGTTTGGGTGACTTGGCAGAGAAGCACGCATATGCGCTTCGACAGCGTAACGGAAGTTGCATGCCACAAAAGCCACTGCAGTTGAGTGGCAGTTGCAGGGATGCAGACCATCCTCACACATAGCAGCGTACACTAATCTTTCGGCGGCGAGTGGCAGCGTCTTTTTGCTTTGCCATCGAACCGGATGTTTCGCATCCGTTGGCAATACACTTATTCTCGTGCGCCCCCGTTTGCCCTTCCGACCGCCGCACCGACTCACTCGCTTTACTCACTTTAATTGCTGTTAATTTTCTAAAATGAAATTCGTGCAAATAAGACGATGTCCTCGCTGCTGCATAATGACGACGAAAGGAGGCGACCCACGAAGCAGCCAAGCGAGGCGAGGAGTGCAGCGGACTGTGCACCGTGCAAACGGACGCTGCTGTTGCTGCCACGGATACTTTGCATCTGACCTGCTATTTTGCACCTGTAACACTTGCAACACCAACAGCAACAACAACAAGTGCCGCGTTGTGTTAGTTACAGCGCAGAGTTGAATTTGCAGTTCGCGGTCGTGTCCTTTGGTATTTTCGTCAGCACTTAGGCACTTCCGTGCTCACAGACACACATACACATTGCACTACATAATGCAATATAACGGTAAGTGTGCGCGCATTACTTGACTCTTTTAGCAAATAATGTCCGCGCTCTTTATTGCCATCATCATCATCACCTCAGCTCGACTCGTTACTGCAATTATCACTGTTGGTTGTTGTTGTTGGAACTATATATTATATATATGCTAGTACTAGTGCATAAATAGGTTAAAGGTTAATTTCAGTTTAAGGTTTAAATAAATTTACTCAAACGACATGGAAAGTTGAAGGAGTTGACGAAGCACAGAGTACACATATGTATATGGATCTTCTATGTGTAAAATACTTTTCGCCTTCTTCTTCGTTGTTCTAGCGATCTCTGATTGGGGGAAAAAGTTATGGTCGTTGAATTTTACGTAAGATTGTTCGTATAGAAAACTAGTTCCTATGTGCCAACGATCCCAATCTCCTTTCCAATGCTCTTTGTTTCGGTAAAACATCTAGACTATTCCAAATTTAAAGTACTTTCGAGGACAGAACCAGTTCCCAGTATTTCACTACAGATTCCTGTTACTTTGGCTTGCTCCAAGGTCTGACAAGGTACTTTCTTAGACAAGAGCTCGATAAACATGGTCTCTAGTAAAGTACCTTAACATCTGTTCATCCCCGGTACTTATCAGTACCACGAAATCGTTACAGAACCCACCTTGCTTTGCCGCTCTTCAAAGCTTTACTCTTTACTTTAACTGTCTTGCGTCTTAGATTTCTCAGAAGTACAATTGACTTTCCTTTGTATATTCTGTAATGACTGTAGATCATGATTTCTCATGAAACCCAGAGAACGAGTGGCTAACATATACTAAAATAGCCAGTATTCTCGACGTAAATGAAGTCAATCCAGCAAGCTTTAATTAACTTACGTAGTGCCATTTATATAGAGGCCGTCAATACTTTTGTTGAGTTCGAAAAGCCGCATTCTTCATTATAAGCCTTATTACAAGCATAAACATCAGAAGTTGCCAGCAACTGCCACCTAAATTGTCGCAACCAGCACATTAGCATGTTGTAAGTCATTGCTCTTCAGCAACCTTACCTACAAGCAGGCAGCCATCAATGTGACTGTCATTTGCAAATTCATCGAATGCAACCGATGAGCCAACCGCCCATCTGTCGAGCCATCCATCCAGTGCCTTCCTAAAGTTAGCGAATTCGCGCTTATCGATGTCCAACTTAAGGCGAAAAAACTAATGAAAAATCAGCTAAGCAGAAAAAAGGGCCAAAACCAACAATAACCGAACGGATGGAATACGAAAATCAACATCAACAAAATACAAACAAAACGCGGAGAGACCACAGCGGTGCAGCAGAAACTGGGAAGAGGCAGCAAAATGAAAACGAATTAAATTAAATTGAATTAAATTAAATGAAAACTAAAATTCAAATGAGTTTTTTGGCATTAACGAGCTGAGTTGAGCAACCGAGCTGGCGATTTGTGGAGCCGACGCGGAGGCGCAGGAGCCGGCGGCATGCTTAAGCAGATGGCAGTTGGCAGTTTGGCTGATGGTTGCTGGCAGTTGACCAGTTATGCGCTTGATGTTGGCTTTGTCAACTTATGTTGCTGACACTGCCAATGTGTTGTTGTTATTACAATAAAGTATTGTTGTTGTTGTTGTTGGCATTCATTGTGCTATGTGTAATGAAATAATCCACAAATCGATTTCATTTGCCATTTCGACTGTTGATCGCAGTCCCGCTACTCCACTGGCTTAGCGGACGGACCCGGTTCGGAGTGGAGTTGTCTAGGGTCTTCACTGCTGACAACTGTCTAAATTTTGTTGCTGCCCAGCTGCCTGCCTGCCTGTCTGTGTCTGCTTCGTTTGGATGCAAATTAGCTGCAAGCAGTCCGAGTCGCTGCAAGGGGTACCAGCGAGCAGCTTTACTCCGCTGCATAATGCAAATCCATTTTGTTTACTTATTTGTATTTAGCTGCTGCTTTCGCTTCCAGCAACCAGCAAGAAGCAAGCGGGAAATGCAAATTGATTGATTTATTTTGTAAATAAGCAGACGACGTTGATGCGCCAGCTAAGCAGCAAGCAGCATGCTTCTTTCGTCGTTTTGCCACGAAACTCAATGCGGGAAGTGAAATTTAAGGATCTCAATTTGTATGCATTTACACAGTAGCGTTGAGTTGCGCGCTTCCTGGAAATTGGCGATTAGTGATGAGCTTCCACTTTGCAGCGCGCCACCTCAAATGAACATAATGAAGGCGTTCATTAGCTGCTAAAGGGCTTATATTACTAAATTGCTAAAAGCACTTACCCAAGCACTTAGTCCCAAGCTACTTCCAGGAATTCAGTACTCATTTTCATTTATTGTCATTAAATATTTAATTTAAAAACAAAACTCAAACGAAATAATACAAAAATTCTGTCATTCGACACAAATTTCACTTCCAAATCCCGCAGCTTTACTCCTTCTTCTGCATATAACGAATGAGATCGATGATGCGCCTCGAATAGCCATACTCGTTGTCATACCAAGCGATTAGCTTCACGAACTTGTCGTTCAGTGATATGCCCGCCTTGGCATCGAAGGTGCACGAGTTTATATCATGTAGAAAGTCCGACGAGACCACCTCCTCCTCGGTGTAGGCAAGTATGCCTTTCAAGGGTCCGTTTGCCGCTTCCATAATCTTTTTCTTGATTGTCTCGTATGGCGCCGGCTTGTTGAGACGCACTGTCAGATCCACCACAGACACGTCTGGCACCGGCACTCGGAAGGCCATGCCCGTTAGCTTGCCATTCAAGGAAGGTATAACCTTACCGACGGCCTTAGCAGCACCCGTTGTGGCGGGTATTATATTCTGCGCGGCGCTACGTCCATCACGCCAAAGTCTGGCGCTCGGCGCATCCACCACCTTCTGCGTGGCTGTGACGGCGTGCACGGTGGTCATCAAACCCTCGACGATTTCGAAATTCTCATGTATTACCTTGGCCAGTGGCGCCAGGCAATTGGTTGTGCAGGAGGCCATCGAAATTATGCGCATTTCCTTGTCGTAAATATCCAAATTCACGCCCACCACCAACATGGGCGCATCTGGCGAGGGTGCACTAATGACGACCTTACGTGCGCCGCCGACGAAATGCCCGGCCGCCTTTTCCATTGTCAGAAATACGCCAGTTGACTCGACAATGTATTCGGCACCGGCGCTGGACCAATTGATTAAGGTCGGGTCGCTTTGGTTGAAGACGCGTATTTTCGTGCCGTTGATGATGAGACAGTCCTCTTCGGCGGCCACCTCACCCTGGAAGCGGCCATGCGTCGAGTCGTACTTGAAGAGGTAGGCCATGTAATGCGGATTGAGGAACGGGTCGTTGATCGCGACGACAAAGGCGCAGTCGTCGATGGCAGCGCGCAGCACTAGCCGGCCGATGCGTCCGAAACCGTTGATGCCGATGCGTGACATTATATTCTTTTCTGATAAAAGTCGGTTTTAGTACAAAGAAATTCACAAAAAATTAAACTGCGACAGCTCTTGTCTTCTCTAATGTCTAAGATTTTTTGGAAGTTCACTTCGTTGTCTACTCTGATTTCAAAAATGTTTTAAGAGCAAAAAAAATTCAAATAAAAGATACGAAGAATTTTGAATATGCGGAAAGAAAATTCTTTTTTCAAATAACTACTGACAACAATTTCAAAAAAGTGATTGCCAATTCTGAACTATTAAAAATCTTCTCGGGTTTTGAGCAGTGATTACATGTCTCAAAGAATAATGAATAATTGAAGTTACATAATCATACTTTCTCTTCGTAAAACTGCTGGGTTCTGAACGAAGCGCTTTCGGGTTTTTCTGAAGGAATGGATATAAAGAATTCGATCCACGACTATCCTGAGAATGAAGAGGCTCTCTAAACTCAAATTTTAACAGTAGATCGAAAAAGACCGTAAAGATTAACAGAACCCAAACTCAAGTTAAAGGCTTACATAATTTCAGTCAGAACAGCGAGACAAAGCATTATTCTCCACAGATGGATTTAATCCACAACATTACAACAAGTGGACATACGTAGTTGACAACAACCAACAAATAATATGCATAAGTCTCAAATTAATTACCAGCTCAAAGCAGGACAAGTCAGTACATGGAACACATTCACAGACAAATAAGACAACTACAAAGCAACGGGATGCTTAGACCAAAGCCACCACTGAAGCACAGCGAAGGTAGTCGCGTAAGGAATCCATACCAATTAACCCTTAAATAGGCGTAGCCAGGCGAAAGCAGGCCGCGCGAAGCTACGAAGATAATTTGAAGTGTAGAAGCTAAGTAGGCTGATGAAAGTTTCGTTAGGATTAAGACAAGACTTGGGTAATTTCTGCGAAGAGGTGACAATGAAATTTGAGTTATTGTTGGTGGTGGTGTTTGGAGTGCGGCTGTATTTGCAGAGGCGTTATAATTAAAATGCATTAATTATACGGACAAAGCGAAGAGACTTCGTAAGAAACCCTGCGACCGTGGCGAAATTGTGATGGACCTGCTGTTGTAAATATCCTTTTCGATATTTGTAAATGCAAATCAATTGATGCGGCCAACGAGCACTCAGTCCAAGACACTCACGCACAGACACTCAGATATTTATAAATGCGCTGCGGTCGTAACGCTATTTACGCTGTTTAGCATACATTTAGGCGGAAAGCGTTTGAGAAATTCGTTTCATTGCTCATTAGCATAGAATTTGTTGGAAATTTACAAGCAAATGACAATCTTAACATCATCTTCTGTAATAAAGAATTTGAGTCGAAGATGTTCTGCGTGGCGAGTCCAACGCTTCTGTCAATGCCGGCCGTAGTGCTCGCCTTGGCGCAGACCATTAATAATGCGTTTCATTTGAATTTGACTCTGCCACAAAAATAAATGGCATAATTGTGCGGTTGGCCGTCTGCTTCGCTGCTTGACTACTTGTATTTAGTTGTATTTGACTTTTGTGGCACATTTGCGGCTTTCATTTGTATTAGGCGTGCAATTATTTGTACTTTCTTGCCTGTGTGTGTGTGCTTATGGCATTCGTTAAAAAGGGTTTTTGCTGCTCGGACGCAAATTAAATGTCATTTGAATTGCAAATTACGCCGTAGAATTATTTGCATAAATGCGAGGCTGATAATTTGATAAGTTGGCTATACTATATTTGGGAATTAAAAATCGACAAATAAGAAATTTTTGAAAAAACGCTTCAATAATAAGTAAATATTTGCATAAATATTGCTTTGTTAATTAATTAATTAAAGACCAAACATTTTATACTCTCGCAATTTAAAACACAATTTGACCCATATATTCGGCATAAAGTCCACTAGAATGACAGAATTCATTATATATAGTAGTATTTTAGATGAGGGATGAGATTATCCCTAAAGCGATATCACTCATTTCATCATCAAACTAAAGGGTGATTTTTTAAGAGCTTGATAACTTTTTAAAAAAAAAAAACGCATAAAATTTGCAAAATCTCATCGGTTCTTTATTTGAAACGTTAGATTGGTTCATGACATTTACTTTTTGAAGATAATTTCATTTAAATGTTGACCGCGGCTGCGTCTTAGGTGGTCCATTCGGAAAGTCCAATTTTGGGCAACTTTTTCGAGCATTTCGGCCGGAATAGCCCGAATTTCTTCGGAAATGTTGTCTTCCAAAGCTGGAATAGTTGCTGGCTTATTTCTGTAGACTTTAGACTTGACGTAGCCCCACAAAAAATAGTCTAAAGGCGTTAAATCGCATGATCTTGGTGGCCAACTTACGGGTCCATTTCTTGAGATGAATTGTTCTCCGAAGTTTTCCCTCAAAATGGCCATAGAATCGCGAGCTGTGTGGCATGTAGCGCCATCTTGTTGAAACCACATGTCAACCAAGTTCAGTTCTTCCATTTTTGGCAACAAAAAGTTTGTTAGCACCGAACGATAGCGATCGCCATTCACCGTAACGTTGCGTCCAACAGCATCTTTGAAAAAATACGGTCCAATGATTCCACCAGCGTACAAACCACACCAAACAGTGCATTTTTCGGGATGCATGGGCAGTTCTTGAACGGCTTCTGGTTGTCTGAAATCCCACGTGATCTGTCAAATACTAATGCATGAAAATCCTAACCTCAAAAAAATCACCCGTTATATTATATCCAAAGCTATATGCTGACTTAATTTTTGGAAGATATCTCACATATTTTCCGTTATAAAGCCAACCGGATGTTTAAAAACGTATCTGGTATATGAGAGTTAGGAAAGTTGTGACCCAATTTTACCCAATTTAAGCTTCCTCTGACCTTCTTTAAAATACTTGAGATATTTACAGGTATTTTCGGTAAAAACTTATTAATTGCCACTAAGGTCTTCTAGTTCGATATCTGGTGTCTTGAAAAGCTACAGTACGATTTCGATAATATTTAAATGAGTGATGTCACTCTTCAAACCTTACACAAAGGTTCCGGTATCTTCGTTGGTTCTTAATGTATATATTGTCAATTGAACAAATCAGATGGACTTCAAAGTGTGTTATATGGGAAGTCGGCGGGGTTGTTAACCGATTTCGTTCATGTTCAATCGGTAAAATCAGTTTGTCAAGGAAATATTATGTACTATACCTTATTCAAATCGGTCGAGTAGTTCCTAATATATAGATATATGTTTCTGACCGGTTCAAGAGAGATTCTCAACTTGTTTATTCTTCAAAGTCCTTTAAAGTTGTCTTGGATAAGTGGAGAATTGTGTCTAAAAAAGACGTGTACATCATAATTTTAGTCAAGTCTGTAAAATAGCTCCAAGAAATAAGTCTTCACTGAAACTCCGCGATATCAGAAAAATTTTTGTTCTTCACCTTTACCTTCTGTCAACTGTTCCACGCCTTATCTATTTGCTGCCGGCTCCATTTGCACTGACCATCCAACTGTCAGAATTCATTACCTTTAAGCATATTTTAAGAGATCAAGCATTGCACTTGACCAATAACAAAACAATTAATTATTAATTTCGATAGTTGTTGTTGCACTTGCTGTTATATTAATTCAATATGCGGTGCGCTGCCGTCGACTTTGTGGCATTTTATTTTTTAATATTTACACTTATCAACAACCGGCGAACATCCGCTGCGCCTATCGTGCATGCTAAGAGATAAAACGCGCCACCAGGTGGGTTCGGCCGACAGGCAGCGCAGAGCAAATGATTATTGACCGCATTAAAAATTTAATTAACATCCATTAATCGAGCGATAAAACATTTGTGAACAACGCAAGCAACAACAAACAGCTGTTTCACACAAACATTGTTGTTGTTGTTGCACTGTGTTGCAGATGACAATAAAAGCGACTTACCTTATCAGGCGTGTGCGCCAAAAAATATGCAACGAATATGCTAACTTGAGTGAAAAAACGAGTAAATGTGTGGGTCTGAAAGGGGGGGAAACTGTGTGTGGTAAGGAGGGGGTTGCATTCATCATTCATTCATTTCGCTTGTAACATGTGTACATGTGCCCGCTTTCGCGTTTTTCCGCTCTCTTTGGTCTGCGTTGTCTCCCTTTTAAGTATTTGTTTGCACAATGCGGCTGTTTTTCGCACATATTTACATATATTCGCATATATTTTGTAAAAATCGACGAGAAGAACTAGCCCAATAACAGTAATAATGCAAAGTGAAGCGCGCGCGTGTTGCATACTTTTTGGCGTGACCGCATAAAACAATTTTCATTTCCTTTCAACAAGCCAAGCAGCATTAACACAAACACAGCAGTGCCGCCACCTACCACCTCTCCCTCGGGGGTCCCACCAGCCCTCTTTTGCCGCTGCATCAAGCATCATCAGTCAGCCACAAAACAGCGACAACAACAACACACTTCGATTACAATAATAGCGGGACTACACTAATAAAAAAGCTGCGCTGCACCAACTACCACCGCCCTGCTCACCGCCAACAAACTCTTTTAATTGTCAACGCATAACAAAATGAAAATGACCTAAAAAGATGAGCAACAACAACAACAACAACATGGTGGAAGCGTCAAAAATAAATATTAAAAATGTATTTTTTGTGGCAAGCGGCACTTGCGGCGGCGCGTACACATGTTCAGGAGAGGTATCTGCGCGGGGAGGTGCGCTACATGGCGCGGAAGCGGGTGGTCGCTTGTTGGTGAATTGGTAAAATAATTGCTTCGCATTTCCGGTGAACTACATACATTTTGTCTCTCAGCGCGTCCTTTCACCACAGATGTGTGTGTGTGTGTCCTTGTGTGTGTTTGATATGCGCCACTCAGCGCTCAGAAACATGCAACAACAGCGACTCAGCGGAGCGCGTCAATGCAAACCGCGAAAATCCATTGTGGTCGCGCAATGGAAATGACCACAGCGACAACTGCTGCTTCTTCTTCTTCTTTTTCCCCGGCGTTCCAACAACTGTCGCCAGCAGAAGACGCTACTCCAGCGCTGCTGTGAAATATCAAAGCTGTGCGTCTAAAAGCACTTTTGAAAAAATGTAAATTCGGCGAGCTACATTTCAGCATAGTCAAGGACCTGAAAGGATCCGATCGGTGCTTTAGTTGTGGTGTGGTGAAAGAATCCATAGTTGACGGTTGTCTACAGGTCAAACTAACCGGTTCACAGTATATAGCTTAAGCTGATTTTTATATAAAGCATTAATTAATTCATTAATATTTTTACTATTTGCTTATGAAGAGAAGTGTACACTTGTCTCGAGAAAGAAAGCATAATTTCATTTATTTGTGACCAACTCATATTTTTCTTGCTTTCCTCAGCTACTATAGTGTAGCACACTTTTAGGCACTTGAAAAAATGTCACAAATCCTTGCAGTCATTTCCACTGCATTCTTATTGCGCTCTTCCGCTTTTTTCGCAGCGAGTTTTAGCATACTTTTAGGTGCTTTACCCGCCACTCAAGTTGTTGTCGTTGTTGAACGACTTTTGCGCATTGCTTAATTATTGCATAAAAATGCCCTTCGGTAATTTGTCTTCATTAGACGCTACTTGGCGTGTGTGAGTGCCCTTCTTTGGCACAAAGCCTAAAAGTAGGCTTTCATGTGCTTGGCAAATAGCTAACGCTTCAACAGAGCCAGGTAATTGTTGAAATGTTGACTTGACTTGTCAGGAAGATAGGAAGTCCTAAGGACAACAACAACAACGGTGAAGTGTCCTCTCCGTTATTTCCTACTAATTAAGCCCATAAGTAGGCAACTTTTGTGTTGCACACGGTGCACATATTTATTCATTTGCCGCTGTTTGCGTAATCACCATGCCACTAACTGCAGGCTCAGCTGTTCCGACGTTTGTGACTGCAACAATAGTTTTTCCGTATGCACTTATACATTCGCTATTCTTTTTCAACCGCCTTCGTCGGCTTAATAATACAAAAATAACTGTAAAGTGTTTATTATGTTGTTAGTGTGCGCCTGCATGTATGCCTCAAAGTTGACTCTCTAGGTGAAACAGCGCATTGTGCACGTAATGGAATAAAAAGCATTGCAATCTCCCTCCACTTTACCGTAGAGACACATACATATGTTAGTAGCTAACTATATAATAGCGTTAGATCTTTATGTGTCTACTACATAAGTGTGGGTTTGTTGCAAATTTTTTCTTCAAGAAGAAGCACACTTACGCCTTCAAGGCTATTAAAGAATATGCGCAATATATTCACGTCTCGCTTATTTTATGTATTACAAAATATATTTTTACACAGCAATATACATATGTACGTAAAATATTGTGAGAGAGGTTGAAGTTGGTCGTGTGTGTAAAGCAATTTGTCAATTCGTCTAATTTGCATGCGAATATTGATTTTTACGTTCGCCTAGACTTTTTAAAGTACATAAGTAAGTTAAGAAAGCGTGATATGTATATTTGAGGTGTTGATGTTTTAAACGCTATCTCGAATCTGAATCCGACATAAATCGAACCAACGAATTAGTCACAAAATAATAAAATTTTCTCGAAACCTACTTGATTCTGAAAAGTTTTGAATAGATAGACATCTGAAGTTCGCTAATATGAAACTCGAAAATAACGTAGTCTCAAAGAAGATAAATCGGTTCTTCCTTAGAGGTGGCACAACGGCGAAGAAGACATATTTCCATTTCTGAAATCTCAAATGATGTTGAGAAACCCTGTTTTGAGCCATCTACTGTATCGATAATTTTCCTCGAGGCTGATACATTTCATATTCCATACAGCAATAGCTTCACCTTTGGAACTTTATATAACCTTCGGATGCTTTCAAGTCTTAAGAATCTCAGATTATAGATTCAAAGTTTAGTTGAGTAAAATATAACTTACAGGAGTAGTTGGAAAAGCCCACGGTTTTAGTCAAGTCTCATCGAAGGTTAACTTTATTACACGAGATCTCCAAAGCCGTATAACTCGTGTAAGATCTCATAAACCGCTTATATTAAGAGCAATCTGTTTCTGTCATTGAGCTTTTGGTCGCCCGAATGATACTGGAAGTTATTCTGGACGTTTTTGATCCTCAAATTATGATTTTAGAGACTACTATATTCAGAGAACCCCTGTAATTTGGGTCCAATCAGTCTTATGAAAGGCAAAATATTAAACTGCTTGAATCCTAAAAGAATCCAACAACATTTGACAGATTTTGAAGGAATCAATTTAAACTTATCCCATAGGGAAATGTAGTTCAGAGACTGATAAATGAATTAAACATTTTTTTGGAACTCTAACTTTAGATTATCCAAGTACCAGAGAGGGTCTCTGTAAACTCGAACACTAAACACTCATTTGTTGAAGTAATTTTTGAAAGTTCTTTCGACTAAGTTGTTCAATTCCACTATTTTCAACAAATATTTCCTCAATCGATAAACGATTCTAAGATCTTTATGCTTCTTCCCAGTTTTATCTTTAACATTTTGTTCGGCATCTTCATATATCTATACATAGTGTTTGAAAATTCAAAAAGCAAACAAGGGATTACGGCAGCTGGCCGTCTGTGGGTGTGTGTGAGTGAGTGTGTAGTAAGTCACGAAATTAGACGTAAAGGACTTCAGAAGACAGTTCATGTCTCAGCTGACGCATGCGGGAGTCTCATATGCATGCAGCTACACGCAAGCCTGGGTGTTTGTTGTACGAGGCATAGACAATTTTCGGACAATTAATATGTCACCTGCACACACACACGCACACACGAAGATGCAATTGGAAACTAAGCTTCCTGCAAGGCTATTGCAAAGGAGCTGATAAAAGTTGTTAAGGCCGAAAAGCGGCTAAAGACAGGCCGTGTAAGAGAGAAAGAAACTGATAAAGAGAGTGCGAAAGAAAGCACGAAGAGGTGCCACAACGTCTAATATGTGCGAAAAGGACATCTAAGAATTTATTACTTTCCATTTAAAGTTTGAGGAAAAAAATCGACAAATAATTTACTTAACTGATAAGTGAGGGGTTGAGAGGGGCCAAAAGTGAGGCAAATTGCATTTAAAGCAATCGAGAAAATGCTGCAGAAATGAAGTCGAGAAAGCGAAAATTTCTGCAGCAAAGAAAAATATTAAAGCGTAAACTGCTGGTGCCGTTAACCGGCGCACAGCAATCGAAGAGTGAAACTAAGAAACTTTAAGAATTTTTGAGGAAAGTTAAAAATGAAAGAGCAGACAAGCAAGTGAATAGTTGCAACAACAACAACACGCATACACATACGAAAAAGTGCAACGAAGCAAAGTGCGTGTGTGTTCGAAGATTAAATGGCACGAACGAAGACAAGACGTAGATGAGGGGGGGTCCTCTTCGAATTGTTTTTCTAATGAATTGCAGGTGAGGGTTTAATCGAATTTTCTCAAGAAGGCGCTGCGGAGAGCACGGGACAGTGCAAGTATCCCACATAAATCTGTGGGTGGACTCGATTTGCATATGTTGGACAAGTGCGTAAGTGCGTGAGTGTGTGTTTTTGTTGTATACATATGTGAACACATAAAAATTGCTTGCATGTTGTATTAATGATAATGCTTACGCAATGCTTGTACCTAAGTATATATCTATATGTATGTATGTGTATATTTATAGACAATTTCATATTTATAGCTTCTCAAGGCGCTGGCAAGAGTTATATATTTTGTACGCTATATAAAGGCCTTAACACACATATAAAAACATAATTGGGAGATTGTGACACGCACACAAGTAAATAGGCGCATATGTGCTTTTTGTTCTTTTTTCTCTGCGCATTCTATGTGTAAGCTCTTTACATAAGAAGATTCTTCTGCATTTTGGGCAATTTATTCATTTTGAGATTTTTCGCTATTGGTTGCAATCTAATCGGAGATTAATCGGTGTGAGTGAGTGAGTGATTGAGGCAGCGCAGCAACAACAGCATCTATGCCAGCAACAACAACAATGACAATGCAATTGTTGTTCATATTGTTGTTTCACTGTTCGTCAATTGCATTTGGATTGAGGCAATTTTGTCACTTTTAATTGATTTCCTTTATCACATGCGTGCGTGTTTGTGTGTGTGTGTGTTTATGTATATATGTCTGTGTGCGTTTTGCAATATTTTTACTGTTTTCGCACATGGTTTATTTAGTTGCGTGATTTCACACCTCAACAAAAGAGGCCTAAAGGGGCACGCAAGTTAACTAGTTAAATGCATGAAAAAAACTGTTGTGTATATAAAACAACAACAACAATATATATATATTACATAAATTGTATATATTGCATAAACCACATAACAATTAAGTTGACATAAAAATTTATGTGCATACAGAAAAATTCTATATTTTTCTAGCGTATATAGATAAGTTATTGTTTTTGGCAGTATTTCTTATGCAAGTAGGCATATTTATTATATATGTACTAATATTTATCTTGATTGAAAGCAAATTGTTACACCCAAGTTTTTATCATATAATTTTTATTTAGAAAAATTCCTTTTTTTATATACTTTAATACTACTTTGTGTTGGTGCCAATAAAATCACCACAGCAAAGTAAAGACAAAGATAGATCTAGATATGGAATTCAATTATCCCAGCAAATCCGTCAATTACTGCTTCTAACATTTTAATTTACAAGAAAATCAATAATCTCAAAAAATAAATTGTATAAAAATTCAAAAAGTGAACTTTCAATACCGAAAATGTATGTATGTAAGTGATTGAAGTTGAACCGTTTAGCCGGTTATAGCCGAATCGATGAGAGCGCGCCACTCCTCTTTTTCCTTCGCAGTACGGCGTCAGTTAGAGATTCCAAATGTAACCATCTCGCTCTCCACTTGGTCCCTTCAACGGAGCGGAGGCCTTCCCCTTCCGCAGCTTCCTCCGGCGGGTACTGCATCGAACACTTTCAGAGTTGGAGCACTTTCGTCCATTCGAACAACATGACCTAGCCAGCGTAGCCGCTGTCTTTTTATTCACTGGACTATGTCAATGTCGTCGTATAACTCGTACAGCTCATCGTTCCATCGTCTGCGGTATTCGCCGTTGCCAATGTTTTGAGCACCATAAATCTTGCGCAAAATTTGCCTCTCGAAAACTCCTTGTGTCGTCTCATCTGATGTTGACATCGTCCAAGCTTCTGCACCATAAAGCAAGACGGGAATGATAAGCGACTTGTAGAGTTTGATTTTAGTTCGTCGAGAGAGGACTTTACTTTTCAATTGCCTACTCAGTCCAAAGTAGCACCTGTTGGCAAGAGTGATTCTGTGCTGGATTTCGAGGCTGACATTGTTGGTGTTGTTGATACTGGTTACCAGGTATCCGAAATTATCTTCGACTTCGAAGTAATGACAACAGTGACGTGGGAGCCAAGACGCGAATGCACCGACCGTTTGCTTGATGACAGGAGATATTTCGTCTTGTCCTCATTCACCTCCAGACCCATTCGCTTCGCCTCCTTATCCATGCGGGTTGATATGATGATATCTTTGGTGTGTTAGCTATTCCAAATCTCGTTCTCCCAAAATCATATTTTTGACCTTTTGATGTCTTCGTCTACGGTACTCGCTCCACAAACCTCTTACGAATCGGTCTACGTGCAGCACATTTGTTTCCAAAGACCTCGTATCTAAATCTCAACATTGATATCATAAGCTGATTAACTTTCGTTACATAACTCTGACTGAACTATTTTTTCGGAGTTGGTCTTTTTGACAGTTGCCATTGTCTTTCCATAATGAAGAGACTTACTCTGGAACTAAGTTTTTGCCTGACATACGGCCCCAATTGCTGCAGAAAATGGTCGAAAATTGGGCCTCTCGGTTGGAATTAATTCGCGCCAGACTCGGCGGTCACATGTCCAAAATCTTTTTTAAAACATAATGTCCTGCCCTTATCGTTTTAATAAAACGAATTATTGGCCGTTACCTCCTTCCTCCACATGCTTAAAAAACCCCCTTTACTATAAGACTTAAGACTTAAAGACTTTCGCTACCTATTTCTATATTGAGGTGATAGGTACAATCACTGCTAAAGATAGTTTTAGAGAAGTAGAACATACTTATACCTCTCCGTAACCTCCCAAAATGATGTGATTTTGAAGCCAATGCAATATTAACCAGCAATTTCTGCCAGTACTAGTCTAGCAGCCTTTAATGTGCCATCTTAAATGTACTTAAATTCACGCTACATGTGTGGCAATGCATTGCATTTGGCGGCGTATTTATCACACGCACTGTCATCGACGCTGACCGCCGAAACCGTGAAAACCGAAAATCCTGTCGAGTGGTCGGTTTGCGGCCGCAATTGCAGATTGCTGTGGCCAGCCAGCGAGCAAGTCGACCGTTGAGGCAGTCAGTCGCCACACGCAATAAACACAGCCAGCGAGTAACGGCAGTTTGAGGCAGAAGCGCAGAGCAAGCGAGCAGCAATTGGCTGTGGAGGAGCGGCGAGCGGCGCAGTGGAGTGAAGGCAGTGCGTTAATGATGATTTACCAAATTATGCTAGCCACAAATAAATGCATTGTAGCGCGACATACGGCAACAACAACAGCAAACAACAACTACCAAAGCAACTGCAACAATCGTGCAACATTTGTAAATGTACGTGTGTGTGTGTGTGCGCGTGATAATGATAATTGTGGCAACAGTCGCTTTAATAGTCACACTAACAATATGGAAATATTATTAATTGAAAATGCATCGCGATATGAGCGTTGCTGCGTATCGTTGGCATGTGGCATGCAGCATGCGGCTGGCGTGTGTGGCAGGAGCGTCGCATTTTCGATAATGTGGTCGCCGGCCAAACGGTAATGCGGTATGCGCTAGTTGCATAACTATGATGGCAGCGAGGAGCAGCGTGGCATGTGGCATATGGCGCTGCTGTGCAACAATTGCCCGGCCGCAGTTACAGTCGCTAAATGCGATAATTGGCCAATGAAAGTAGTAAATATTTGTAGCTGATCGTAGTCGCCACAGCCGCTGCCGCTGCCGTCGCCGTTGTCATCGCCACTTAACGGGTCTTATCAGCTCAGTTGGCCTGCGTTGCCAATAAATCAGCGATGCGCTTTCCGACGCAAACACACAAAAACATGCGAAATTAGTTGTTGTTGCTTTATTGGCATGCGAATGCCGGAATCTATGTGCGTGTGTGAGTGTGTCGATGTGGCCATAAATGCGAATTCATTGACTCGCACAAATTATGTATTTAACAGTAATTTTATGATTTTAATGACTTGGTCACTGGTGCGTCTGTCTGCTAGCGATGGCCTTGTGGCAAGTGTGCAAGTTTGTTGCAAATTCAGTATACATTGATTTCAATAATAACTACAATTTAATTAAAGGCTCTGACAATAATTACGGCATTGCAACAGTGTTAATTGGCTTTAGCTAAAATAATATTCAGCTGTTAATCCACTGGCAAGTGATAATTAGGCGAATTTAATTGATTTAATCTTTGAGTGTTTACACAATCATAATTTGTATTATATTTAATATAGAACCTGATTGGTTGGTATGCTTGTTGTTATAAGTTGAGCATCTCGAAAGCCAAGCAAAGCATGATACTTTGGTATTTTGCGATTTTATTTTCGTTTGGTTAAGTTGCCTCGTTAGTGAATGTATTTAATGGTGTGCTTCGACAGCCATTCGAGATTAGGTATCTGGTTGCTTAATAAGGCTTTTAAATGGAATTTTATTTGGGTCCATGTTCTTTCTTTTTCATATTTTGGCTGGTTCTGTTGGGTTAGTTTCGGCACACCTAACGTATTTCAATTTTATAGCTAGCTCAAACTAACCATCGAATGTTGAGGTGTTATCTCCGTCGATATGCTAAGAAATACTCCATGCTGGATCAGTTCATCCGCTTAGTCGTTGGTTATCGAGATTTCAGATTGCTTTCCAACCAAGCTAAGACTCATTTTATAGTTTCAAATCCTTTTCAAAAGGTTCTTGTAGTATCTATAGCGCCATCTAGTCACTTGAGTAAGTGTTGGGTGGAACCCGACAAAGAGAAGTCGATCTGTATTGCATAAAGTAACCCCTACTTCCATTCGTTGTTTAGATTAACGTGCCGTATGACCTCTTTTATGACCTTTTATGACCTTTTTTAAGTTGTGAGACAGTTCTCCCTTTTTGTAACCATGTGTTGGCACTTTTCTCGTATATTCATATCCCCAAATGTATTCACCTGCCATTGACCTTCGATTACCCCAACTTCCTCGCACTTGCAATCAGCATGCTCCACACTAGTTTGCATAGAACAGCTCTCCTACTTATGCAATGCTCTTATCCTGCCTATTCTCCAGCCATAATCAATTTGGAAAAAAAATGCATTTGCAAATGAAGCGTGCAACGGCGACACAGCGATAACAACGCAATTCGTAGAAAACAGCGAAAAAGTGGAGAAAAAAATTACAACACAGGCAGAAGGATTAACGGACGCGACTCAAAAAACTCACAATTGAAGCATGAAAAACGGCCAAAGGATATGCAAACAGTTGAACTCAACTGAAAATGGAAGAAAGAAGCAAGCCAAATAAATTAACGCAAAAAATTTGCAATAAAAAAACAAAAACAAAAACAAATCGGATGCGAAATTGCAAACGACTATAATTGCCAAAGCGTAAATACAGAAATGTCGCTTATTATGTTTGCTTAACACCAATGCACCGCCGCCGTTTCCCCTCTCCTCCCACACGCCCACCATAATTTTGTCCTCAAGCGCTCGGCATCAGCACAAGTGGCAGCAATCAATGCCAGCAGTTGCACACACCAACACAAACATATATACATGCACCTCACCCCTCTCTCACCTCATCACACACGCTTCACTTTACTCCACTCGACTCTCGCTCGCGTGCCCTGTTTGTGAATGCAATTGACTGCACAGTAATAACAATCATAACAACAACAACAACAAATTATGAAACAGCCAAAGAAAGCAATAAAAAGCCATGCATAGGTGATGCGTATGAGAAAAAGCGTGGAGAAGGAGGAGGAGAGCAGCATGAAGATGAGCCAACAGAGTTGCCTGCGCGACTGTTGCTGCATAGAGAGCAGCAATGTTGTAGCGATGGGAGTACGGTGAGTCCAACAAAGCGCTTGGCTTGTGTTGTTGTTGTAATAAAAAAATATGAAACAGTTGTCGCCACAGCAAAGAGGGGAAGGTTAGCCACGGGTTGGAGTTGCAAGCGCTGCTGCTTTTGATGTTTCAGATATGTTGCAGCAACAAAAAACAATTCTTTAGCGGTTGTGATTATAATTTTGTATAATAAAACAACAAAAATAATATATTTATTAACAAAAGCAAATTGAAAACTAAGAATTTCATAGTTTTCTGGACTCTCCTAAGAAGCTTCGCATTTTTTATATTTTTTGACCCGAGAGACCCGAGAACATCCTTCCATCGAGAGGTAAATTTGAGATAAAAAAAATATTATGGAGAATCCACAATATTTCACCAAATAGCCACAATGTATTTGTATAACGGAAAGAAAAACATCTGTGTGTATACATATATAAAGTGAACAAAAAACTAACCTCAACAACATCCCCCACAACGTTACTATGCGTCCTTTTGGGTGGTGACGTTTGTTCGGCGAAAGGAAAAAATATGCCATCCAGCAGCCGCCATTGATGGGTGCGCTGCTTTGGTATAGGGCGGAGCCACATCGGTGGACTAAAAAAATTTACGAGCCGGCAAGCTGTAGTACATGTGTAGCAGAGTAGACTCACTTTTTCTAGAGTCCTTTGAAATGCGCCTAAAAAGAAATATTGCTGTGAACACTTTTGATAAAATCGCATAAGTCAAGAATTGTTGCTCTCCAGTAAGTGCGGGAAGAGCTAAATAATGTGGCAGAAATTAATGGAAAATGTGGTCTAAGCTACAAGTATCTAGCTAGTTTTGGTAGTTTTAGTTAAAATTAGTATCCAAGTCCAAAAAATATTCTCTCTGCTGCAACCTTCCGCATTGAAATGTAATTTGGACTTAGTACCTTTTTGCAAATCTACAAATTTTTCGCATTTTTTGCATCAAATTGTGAGAGCGCGAAGCTAACGAAAATACCATGAGAGCGCATAAAGAGCGAGAGTAGAAAAACTATGGCAGCCATTGTGAAAATGAGTTAAATTAAATAAATAAAAATAATAAATAAATTACTGTTATTACTGTAAAAATGTTAAAAAAAATCTTAAACTGTTTGTTATAAGAGAATTAAGTACTTTTATTGAACTATAGATAAAAGAGTACGCATCGATGTGAGTAGATGACTCTTATCTGTTCGGTGGAGTAACTCACTCGAATATTGCTAGAGTATTAAATGCGTTGGACTCCTTCATTTGCTTTTCTCCTTTTTTTTACTCAATTTCAGTTTGATCACAAAATCAAGGTCGGTATCAAATATTCATTGATAAAGTGCGATTTAATCTGTTCTGGTATGCAGAGTCACTTTGTAGTAGAAAATGGGTTTCTTATAATAATAATATATGCTTCAACTGATCATCACTGGTGGCGATAACAGATCTATAGTCGTTTAAGAGTAATTGAGTCATTGACGAATTGAGTTTTTGACGGTCGGACTGAATATATACTTATCTATTGATCAACCCCTCCTCCTCTTTACGCTGTCGGCGTCTAGTTTGTTCCGAGAGTGATAACGTTTCATAGATCTCCTCTTACATACGATTTCTTTCGATAACCGTTAAGCCATATAGATTAGATGAGATCCATCGGAAGTGCTTGGTTCTTATACATTATACCATGTAATAAGATTACATCATGGTCAGATCGCATCTTTAATCTTTTCTATAATTTCGAGATTCTTTCCCTTTCCAAAACAATAACATCCGACAGCAAAAACATTTGCTGTTTGCCAATAATAAAACACTTGAAAATTCATATCAAAATAACATTAACTTAACATTTACTATATCTCTTAAGGAAAAATATTCATTACAATTCAATATACTATAAAACTAACGTAATCATATCAAATCACAAATATGAGCCAATACAACTAGAGTACGCAATCATTCATGAAATAACAACGTATTTATGAGCTGATTAGACACTGGAGTGCCACTTATGACTTTTATAACCCCCTAAGTTTGACTGCTACCTATGGGGGAGGTATAGATGTATGAATTAACGGCAATCGCTTGTTACTTTATAATTCTGTTTACGAAACGCCATAAATGTGTTATCAGCGTCAAATAAATAACACAGAGTAGTAAAGGACTTTGTAGTATGTTGATTAGAATAACGCCGATAACAATTTATAGCAAGTCGGAGAGCTTTTGAAATCACTCAAAAGTGAGTTAAACTCGAACGGTGGAACGCAGCACAACCGACTCGTGTGGCATGAGTGTGACGCTGCTGGTGGAGACCTCATCGCTGTAATTTACCAAAAACAAAAATATATAAAATATGAGTTCGAACAAATATAATTAAGCTCTTTGTGGTTACTCACCCCCTCAGCCTGATGGATCGATCGGTTATCAAGACATACTCAAACTGCGCCGGCAAGTCAGCGAAGTGTTCGTGCAGATTGAAATTCTCAATGTGACCAAAAATGTTGAGCAGCGTTATATAAGTGTAATCGCCGCTTAGTGAACTGTAATAAAAGCAATTTTTAAGTATAAAAATATATTCAGAAGCCATTCAAAGTCGACGCAAACTCACCGCTTGACAGCCAAGACATATTGATTCAGCGCCTTAACTTCCGTCTCGCCATCTTGTAAGGTTGCTGATTTTCTTAGTTTTTGTAACTGCTTGAAGATGTTTAAATGACTCAATGCCACACCGCGCTCCCGCTTCACATTGACACGCTTGTAGTCATCAGAGATGGGTAACCATGTTTTTCGACCCGTCGTAAAACCGGCATTTGCTGCGTCGCTCCACTGAAAGGGTGTACGTGCGGGGTCGCGTGAACGCCACTCGTAACCCTCTTCCTCATTGTTGCATGCCTGTGGATCGACGGTCTCCTTCCAGGAGATCCACACATCAGTCATGCCGATCTCCTCGCCATTGTAAGTGATGCTGCAGCCGGGTAGTGTGAGCAAGAGTATGTTGAAGAGGTCAATGCGTTCCGGACCAAAACGTGAGCCAACGCGATTCTTGTCATGATTACCAATCTGTGAAGAAAAAGTAGGTAGATTACTACACTGTCATTTGAGTTTTATGACTTTTACTTACCACCCAGTTGGGCGTTCGGCCAGCGGGCATGTACTGGAACCATTTGTTGATCATTTCGGAGTAATGATGTGCATCGGAGTCTCCGCCCAAATTAGAAACCATTTGGAAGTTGAAGGGTATTTGACCACCATCTGCGGTCTCATTGCCATAGTAATGCATGACGATATCGATGGGTGACCAGGTCTCGACCATCAAAATGCTGTTAGAAGTAATGGATAAAGATTAAGCCAGCCATAAATATTAAATAGTTCCACTCACCGCTCATCGCCGCCGTGCTTGGCTTGGTAATCTTTCAAGATCTGGCGCCACTCATACACCAGATGCGGTGTCTCCCACTGATCAACCGTGTATATGTGGCGTACGTAGCCGTAATCCTGTGGATCCTCACTCCAGCCACTCACAGGTTCATCTGGATAGTCACCATTCTCATCAGCTTCAATTTCGAAGGCGTGGTAGATGGCATCAATACGAAAACCATCAACACCTTTGTCCAACCAAAACCGCAAGACATTCTACAACACAGAAGACTGTTAATAACGATACATATTCACTTTGTATTGACTCACATTCATGGCTTCGCGCACTTCGGGATTGCGAAAATTGAAATCCGGTTGTTTTTTGTCGAACTGATGTAAGTAATACTCTTGGCGTCCTTCATGCCACTGCCATGCCGAACCGTAGAAGACGCTGACCCAATTGTTTGGTGGTTGACGCACACCATCCACCACCTTACCCGGATGCCAAATATAATAGTCCTTATAGACGGGATCTCTCGCAGCCGATTTGATGAACCAATCACACTCATCACTTGAGTGATTCGGTACAAAGTCCAAAATTATTTTTATATTTAACTCCTTAGCCTTGGCCACCATGTGCTCGAAGTCCTCCATTGTACCGAACAGTGGATCGACTGCGGTAAAGTTGGAGATATCGTAACCGAAATCAGCCATAGGCGATTCGAGGAATGGCGACAACCATGTGCCGGCAATGCCGATCTCCTTCAGATATGGCAGCACACTGGTGACACCATTCAGATCGCCAACACCATCAGCATCGCTATCCTTGAACGAACGCGGATAAATCTGATAGAAAGAGGCCGTTTCCCACCAGGACTTCGCAGCAAATGTGAGTGAACAGCCACAAAGTGCTAATAAAGTCACCACCAAGAAGGCTTTGGAGGCCATATTGGATGTAGTCAAAAGTACGTAAGCGGACCGAACAGTTAACCAGACGCCGAAATGCGTCAAACTATTTGAGAATTCTGTTTGACTTCGCTTTTTATGCGCCGTTATCTACACTGTTTGGCAACTTTATCAGCTCAGTGGACTTCAGTGGCGATAAAGAGATTGATTAGATTGGAAGTATTATCAGAAATGTGCTAGTTGAGCTTACCGATCACCTAAAGAGCTGGCAATTTGGCACTACCAAAAGTACCATGGGTGGTACTGACATACTGGCTAATCTTTAAACCCCCCGTCAGTGAATTGAAGTAGTTGATTGGGCATTCGATCGGCACTCGATTATCACGTGAATGATAAAGCATACAAAGAAATGTGTAAAGAATATTTACTTCCCGCGTTCTTAATCCAACATTGTAAATCATCGTAATCTCAATGGATTGTTGTGAATAGAAAAATTCATAAAAAAACAAGTGCTGCATACCTTAGAACCTTTTTATATTTTTCTTTTAAGTAAGCTGGATTTAATTTCAAAAATATATCATTAGAAGAGCATGCAAAATCACCAGTTCCTTGGGTTAACTAAAATATAGATCGGGTTCGGGTTTCAGTTCGCTTTAAAGGCTGGAGTTGTTTCTGTATAGAAGAAAACCAAAATGGATTCTTGCGACTTCCCATTTGCTTGGTTCTTTTTTTCGATCTGTTCCTTAGTTAACTTTTTCCATTTATCGGCCTGTGGATATCCAAAGTTACACCTCACGAACATTTGAACAAATTTTTTGACTTTCCTGGCTCCGATCACATAAATGGAGAGCTCCTTAGATATAAAATCCGTCTCATAGGCACAGTCTACAAT